>NC_091432.1:77593788-77911176 GCF_964237555.1 Oryctolagus cuniculus | reverse complement strand
GTGGGTGGCAAGGACCCAAGAATTTGAGTCATCACTGCTGCTTCCCAGGGTGTGAATTAGCAGGAGGCTGGAATCAGAAGCAAAGCTGAAACTTAATTCCAGGCAGTCTTATGCGTGATGCAAGTGTTCCAGTGTCTTAACCACCAGGTCAAATGTCCACTCCCTGCTTATTACATTTCATCAAATAGTCCTGAGCAGTAGCCACTCAAGTCTGTCTTCTTCCTAGTAAGAACAGTTAAATAACATTCCAAGCTTGAAGTGTTGGAGAGGGTACTGAAACCCAGGACTCTCTACCCGAAATCCATATGTCATAAATTCTTCCATATAATTTCTGCTGTCATGCTTACACGTGCAAGTAATGGGAAACCCCAGATCACACTGGGTTAAACAATAATAAGGAAATAAATATTTCACATACAAAGAAGTTCAAGGACAGGGTGCTTCTAGGTGAGAGGCACTCAAGGCTCCATCTGTGTCTGTCGACTTATCCTTCTGTGCCAACTGTGGCAAGATGGAAGCAGAAATAACAAGCAGACCTTTGTATGACTGCATTCATGAGAAATCAAAAAGGGGGTTCTCTTTTTATGTCTCTTAGGAGCAAGGAATACTCACCACTCTCCAGACCTCACCTCGTATTGCGATGTTAGAAGTCAATGGTCACAGCCGGCGCCGCGGCTCACTAGGCTAATCCTCCACCTTGCGGCGCCAGCACACCGGGTTCTAGTCCCAGTCGGGGTGCCGGATTCTGTCCCGGTTGCCCCTCTTCCAGGCCAGCTCTCTGCTGTGGCCGGGGAGTGCAGTGGAGGATGGCCCAAGTGCTTGGGCCCTGCACCCCATGGGAGACCAGGAGAAGTACCTGGCTCCTGCCATTGGATCAGCGTGGTGCGCCGGCCGCGCCGGCCATTGGAGGGTGAACCAACAGCAAAAGGAAGACCTTTCTGTCTCTCTCTCACTGTCCACTCTGCCTGTTAAAAGAAAAAAAAAAAAGTCAGTGGTCACAAGTTTATGCTAAATCAATTACTGTCAAGGGAACAAAGTTACCTTGTTAAGCCTGAAGTAAATAGCATAGAATAGTTGCAAGTGCTCTGGACTAAGGTCAGAAGTCTTGGGTTTTAGTCCTAGTTCTGTTGTCTTCTTAGTTATGGGAACTTGCCACCTGCTCAGCCTCTGTTAGATCTTACCTTTTCCTCACTGGTAAGACGGGACTGAGGGTTCCTACCCTTCTGATCTCATAGGGTTGTTGTGAAACAGAAATGAAGTCATGTCTGTAGGAGCATTTTGTAAACTGTAACTCACTGCTTAAATGCATGTCATTGCTTCTATTAACATGATTCAAAGAGAACTGTTGGTCATGAGATACTTTTCCAATTACACTCTAATGTGGCACTTGATCTCATCAATATGACAATTTTAGAATTTGTAAGAACTATGCCAAAGATTTACTTAAAATTTACTTTTGTGCTGGCAAATTTATAATGCAAAATCATGGGGTAAGTATGAAATTTAGTACTATAAATGCCAATTTTCAAGAATCATCATGAATTTAATAAGAAGCTAGTTTATGTTAGGATAGGTTGTTTTAGAGTTACTTTTTGTATTTATTGCAAAGCAGATTTCCTAAAAATATATTAAGCAATCTCTTCATCTGCTTATTTTTACCAATCTAATAAACATACATGAAATTCTAGGCATCAGGGAAGGGAATAGGGAACATGTACAAGTGAATCTGAAACAGACTCTGCTGAATCTGGACAGTGGCTGTCTGGGGGGGGGGGAAGAATGACAGAAAATAGACTAGGTGGAGCATATGCATAAGGAGCTATCATAAAATGTAGGAAGATAAGAGGAAATAATAGGGTAAAATCCTTAGAAGTGAAGCGCTCAAGGGATAGAAGAGTTCAGAGTGTGGAGATAGTTTCAAGTTATGGGATGTGGGAAGGCTTCATGGACAGATGTCATTGAAGCTGGGAGTTGGAATATTTGGATGTGAGAATGGCAGGTTCATCTGGGTTCTATATAAAACTTGTTTTGAGGACTTGAATACCCAACCAGAATAAGAAACACTTGGGTATAAATTGCATGGAAGCTATAGCAGAAAATAAAATTTGGAAAAATAGAAACCGTGGTTGGATTATGGAAGGCTAGAATGTTAGAGGAAGGAATTTTAACTTTATCCAGTAAGCAGTGGGCAGTAAGTGAAAGTTTTGGGGCAGTGTAGTGAGTGCCTTCGTTATATCTATGGTTTATAGGATGAATTGGGCTGCTTCCATGAAGGTATACAGGAGGGAAGAACGTGGAGACCGAGATACAAACTGAGACTGAACATTCAAGCAATAGAATTGATTTATGAGAACCAGAACTAGATTATGGATTTTGATATGGACATGACCGATGGATCTGAGATATTATGGAGGAAGCAACCATAGATTTTGATATGTGAAGCCAAAAAAAAAAAAAAAAAAACCAGTTGAGAGGGGAGACCTTTCTGTTGCAAATAATAGTTACCTAAACTTGTTTGAATGATGAATTGGATTTACCTGTTCCTTAACTGAAAAGTCCTACAAATAGATCTTGCCCCAAGGCTCAAGAAATGTCATCAGGACTTGGACTTCTCTATCGCATAATGTTTCTTCTGTGTTGGCTTCACTTGGAGGCAACCCTCAGGAGCTACTACCATGTTTTCTGAGGATGAAGTCCAGCAGAAGGGAGAGAATGTCCTGATTCTCATTGACCTGCACATTCATAGGGCAATCCCTCTGGTCTAGACCTAAATCTGGTGTTTTACTTCATACTGTTATTTTGATAATAAACCCATGAAGACACCCTAACTACAGGCTGCTACAAAACACTGCCCTATGACCCAAATCAGATCTTATTCTAATGAATCCTTGCTGACTTAAAGACACTGATTCACAACAATGACAACTCCTCTCATTCCACGCGTCAACGGCAATAATTTTAGGAAATTTCTTGAGGGCCTGGCACATAAATGAACTTATACAGTGAAAAAAACCAAGACCATTTCTAGGAGAGAGTTGGAATTGGGCAGTACAAACATTACAGAAATTCTAGAAAGATTTCAACTCTGGGAAAGAGGCAGGGGTTGTCTGAGAGGGCTGGACAAATGAGTAACTAATGACCTAAGTCTTAAAGCCAATTTGCTTCAGAAGCATCTAGGCAGAGCACTGAGTGCCAGCCAGATGTTGACAAGTCATTGGTTTCCATTAGAAATGGTTAAGACTCAAAAAGCCAGATTTGAGCTGATATTTCTTTTTATGTAGTAATATGATGTCTAAACAGTATATTTAAAATTTTACAAAATGTGTAAGTACACTAGGAAAGCTTATCCCCTTTAGAGAATCCTATGAAAATTCCTTTGGTAGAGACTTCCTCTATAAAGTACATCTCTTGCTCCTGATTGGGTGGGGGCACATCCACTTTCACATACTGGATTTGCTTTAAAACCAGGTACACACACCTGAGCTGCATTAAAGAGTAATGTTGAATCTCATGAGTATTTAAATTTGAGGTATGTTTGTGTGTTGGAGAAAATGTCAGTGTGAAAAGTTTGAAGGCACAGTGCAGGCTGAATCAAGTTGTTACCAAAATCCACAGTGCTGTGTACCTATTTTTCAACACACGGCAGAGCCATTCTTTGAATTTTCCAGAATGACCATTGTCCTGCTGATGTGAACTGCTATAACATTTAATCTGGAGTGAGATCAAATGTTGGAAAACTAGAAAGAACAATCTGGGTGGAGCCCTTGATTTTTTGATTCTGCATAGCAGGCGGGTTAGCTTGAGCTGGTTGTTCTGATAAAATAAACAGGTTCTGTAATCCACAGTTCCTGTGAGGTTGGGGGCTTGCTTCAATATGTCATATGACTTGCAAAGCCCAGGGAGCCTCTTCACCCTCATTAGGCCCATAAGAGTCATCCTGAAAACAAGTATAGATGTTGGCCGGCGCTGCAGCTCACTAGGCTAATCCTCCACCTTGCGGGGCTGGCACACCGGGTTTTAGTCCTGGTAGGGGAGCCAGATTCTGTCCCAGTTGCCCCTCTTCCAGGCCAGCTCTCTGCTATGGCCAGGGAGTGCAGTGGAGGTTGGCCCAAGTGCTTGGGCCCTGCACCCCATGGGAGACCGGGAGAAGCACCTGGCTCCTGCCATCGGATTAGCGTGATGCGCTGGCCATGGTGGCCATTGGAGGGTGAACCAACGACAAAGGAAGACCTTTCTCTCTCTCTCTCACTGTCCACTCTGCCTGTCAAAAATAATAATAATAATAATAATAATAATGTTAACAATGACACTGACAGAAGACCCAGGTTGGAAAGAATCGCCTTTTCCTTAAATATGAAGCTTTCTAACTGAACACTGGGGAGACAGAGGACAGGTAGAATGGAAAGATAATTTTAGAAGTCTGCATTCCTTTCTTTTATCAGAGTGTCCCTACTAAGAGACAGAAAGGGGACATTAGGAAGGGAGCTTGCATTTGTGATTTTTCATCTCCCATAATGCCTGATGTGTAGTACAGAGGCAGTAACAGCTTGTCAAATAAATGAATGAGTGAGTAAGTGAATAGTAGAATGTGAATTACCTCCGTGTGACTGTCTGGCAGTGGCTTTGCTTGAGCTCTCTGCAGGACCACAGGATGGAGACTGTCATTTTGGTTCCTGATTGGCTAGGAGACCAAGTAGTTACGCAGAAACTTTCTCATCTGAAATCTTTACGTGGCCTAAGAAACTCTTTCCCAAACTCATTGTGAAATGCTTCCAATTCTTTTCCCACAGAAAACAAATTCTTGGAGAAGAATTCAGGAGCCAAACTCAGTAAACAGAAAAATTTCCAATCCTCTGTTGTGTATACAGTACTTTAAAAAAAAAAAAAAGAGAGAGAGAGAGAGAGAGAGAGGAATTGTTAGTGACTTAACATTACAAAACTAGAGAAACCGTTTAAGATCCAATTTCAGGGAGGGAAGGAGGAAGGGAATGTCATTATATTCTTAGAATTGTATCTACAAACTATATTGAATATGTTAAGAACTAAAAATTTTAAAAATAAACAAAATAAAAGTTTATAAAAAAAACCTCCAATGCCAAAATTACTTCCCTATTTCCCCATTCTGGCCTTCTGGGTGTAAGAGAAGCAGAGCTCATAAACTCACGGCCAGCACCACTAGGCTAATCCTCTGCCTTGCAGCACCGGCACACCGGGTTCTAGTCCTGGTCGGGGTGCCGGATTCTGTCCCGGTTGCCCCTCTTCCAGGCCAGCTCTCTGCTGTGGCCAGGGAGTACAGTGGAGGATGGCCCAAGTGCGGCCCAAGTGCTTGGGCCCTGCACCCCATGGGAGACCAGGAGAAGTACCTGGCTCCATTGGATCAGCGCGGTGCGCTGGCCACGGTGCGCTGGCCGCAGTTCGCCGGCCACAGCGGCCATTGGAGGGTGAACCAACGGCAAAGGAAGACCTCTTTCTCTCTGTCTCTCTCACTGTTCACTCTGCCTGTCAGAAAAAAAAAAAAAAAAGAGAGAGAGAAGCAGAGCTCATAAACTTCCAACCTAAAGAGAGACCCTGCCGGTGCCATGGCTCACTTGGCTAATCCTCTGCCTGTGGCGCCAGCATCCCATATGGGTGCCAGGTTCTAGTCCCGGTTGCCCCTCATCCAGCCCAGCTCTCTGCTGTTGCCTGGGAGGGCAGTGGAGGATGGCCCACGTGCTTGGGCCCCTGCACCCACATGGGAGACTTGGAGGAAGCACCTGGCTCCTGGGTTCGGATCAGTGCAGCACTGGCCATATTGGCCATTTCGGGGGTGAACCAACGGAAGGAAGACCTCTCTCTCTCTCACTGTCTAACTCTGTCAAATAAAAAAAAAAGAGAGAGAGAGACCCTGATGACTCCATGGGAGAAAAGCTCATGGGTGCCAGGTGCCGGCCCTCAGGTTATTAAAGCACTAAAACAAACAAGCTTCCAGAGCAAAGAGAGAGGGGCCCTATGGGCCTTAATCAGAGTCATCTGTTTGCAACAGGACATCTGTTCCTCCTATAGGTTTCATCTGAACCAGGGTAGACTCCCCCTATCAATGAGGCTCCAGAGGACTTGCAATGTAAGAGGGAAAATAGAGAAGCCATTGGGAATCTGCTAACAGATGACTAAGAGTTAATCAGGATAACTCAGCCTCTTCTTCCCCCATTCATTGCTCAGTATTTTAATTTTTTTGGTAGAAGGTCAGGTTCACAACTTCTAATTTTGTCATTAAGCTTGAACATTGGGATAAAAAATTGAAGAGTGAGAAAGTAGGAGGGAAAAAGAGGCATTTCAAGAATCGAAGTAGGTCTGACACATAGTTCAAGACTTTAGTCAGAGCATGGGAAAGAACAATCCAAGGTAAGTGTTGGGTGGTGTGTGTGTGTGTGTGTGTGTGTGTTGGGGAGGGGCAGGAACAGAGGGAGGAAGAGACAAGAAGGATCTCTGAAGGCTTTGATCTAGGCTGGTTCAGATGGAACCTGTATTAGGGCCATGCGTCTTATTGGAAACAGGAATCTGCCTAAGGGTCAGATTTGCTCTGGAAGCTTGTTTGCTTTAGCATTTGATAACCTGAAGGCCTGCGCCGGCATCCATAGGCTTTCCTTCCATTGAGTCATCAGGGTTCCTCTTCAGCTGCTGGGAGTTTGCAAGCTCTGCTTCTCTTGTACCCAGAAGGCCAACTGGTGACTGTTGGCCTTCTCCACTCCCCACCCCAAAATCAATGTTACCTATTCTGTCCTTGGGGCTCTCACAGGACACAGAACTACTCTCTCCTCAGTTCTCTAGTCCTTGTTATACACACACACACACACACACACACACACACACGTGGGAGATTTACATTCTAAGATCTCTCCTGCTATTCACTCCTGTAGTCTTTCTCAGTGTTTAGGAAGCCTGCATAGGCTTATGTATTTAAAACTTCCCAGAATGTCCTAATAATATTCTGAGGGTTTTTGTTGCTGTTGTCCTAGGTACTAGGTGCATTGTATATCCAGCTTGTATAGTATCCGTAAGCTGTACACTTACACATGTACTTTCCTGGTTGTACTTTATATTCCAGTCAAATGTTTCTAAAAACCCTGTGAGCAGACTCAGAATCTCAGTGAGTTGGGGCCTGAGAACAAGCTTTCTGATCAGACCCCACAGGTAAGTCTTGCTAGAAGACTGTTCTGGTCTATGTTCTGCTGCTGTAGCAGAATACTACTTATAAAGAAATTTATTTCTCATAGTGCTGGAGTTTGGGGAACCCAAGATAAATGGACCACATCCAGTGAGGGCCTTCTTACTTTGTCATAACACGGTGGAGGGCATCGCATGTCATGTGAGAGAGAGCAAGAGAGGCCTCTGTTATATAGTAAGTCTACTTTTCATACAACTAACCCACTCCTTGGGCAATTATTTTAATCCATTCATTGGGGCTGGGCCTTCATGAACTAGAAAGGTCCCACTGATGCATTGGGTGTTAAATTTCAACACATGGATGTGGGCATTTAGCTTAGCAATTGTCCCATATTGGAGTACTTGGGCTTGATTCCTCGCTCTGGTTCCTGACTCTGTTTCCTGCTAATGTAGACCTGAGTGGAAGCAGTGCTAGCTGAGGCAGCTGGGTTCCTGAACCCATGTAGCAAACCTAGATTGAATTTTCAGCTCCTGTCTAAGGCCCTGCCCCAGCCTCAGTTGTTATGGACATTTAGGAGAGTGAACCAGTAGGTAGGAGTTCTCTCACATCCTCTCTTTCTCCCTTTCACTTTCCCTCCCCCTCTCAATGAGTTACATAAATAAATATTAAAATTTTTCAACAGGTGAATTTTGGGGGGCACATTCAAACCCCAATAAGAAAGAAAACCAAAACCAAAGCATAGCAAGGGGCCTTGTGCTAAGGGGAAACACAAAAAAGGTAAAGAAATTAGGAGCATTCAAAAAACATTATTCCAGTGTTTTTTGTAGTGTGTCCTGGCCTATTTCATACTGTATGCCCAGGGCTTAGGGCCCAAGACAATCAGATTTAGATTCCTACAGGTCAGAGAACAATGCGGAGCTGTCTGTAGGGTAATATTTCCTTACTCACAATGGCAGTAAGAAATACACAAGGAACAGCCACTAGCCCTTGACAGCATTGGGACCACAGAAGATATCCACCTTTGTGTCCATGGCAGTGGTCAGACACACACACGGACATCGACATACATCCACTCCTAGTCACACACAGCCTCATATCCACCAGTAGCTGCATATGTGTCCACATCCATCCACATGCAGCTGCACTTAGCCATGCCCTCCAGTTGCTTTTATGGACCTACAGGCAAAAGTGGCCCAAAGCCAAACCATTACATAACAGGTTTGTGGGTAGCTAGCCAAGCAAGTGGACCTGCAATTACCATGATACCAGCTACCATACAGGCACAGAGCTACAGGTGCACAGTGATAAAGGGGCAAGGGCAAAGGCGTGGTAGCTTGGTAACTTCACCTTCCCAAGCTCATCTCCTCAACATTTACTCATTTATGAGCACCTGTTCTGAAGTGCATTATTCTAGGCTCCAGGATCTCACTAGCGCAGTGATGGTCCAGGTGCCTATCCTGCTCCAGAAAAGTGTGTGCTGAGGGAGCACTGGAGTCCTGAGGGAGTCCTGGAGGGACTCATTGCCTTGCAGGAGTTAATTGAGCAATATTTGTAATGCAGGATGGTTAGTGCTATGAGAGGGTGGACAGCACAGGTAATGTGGGAGCCCTGGGTCAGGGACCAATCCCAACCCTCTTTGGTGGTAATTGCAGATCCCACAGATTTCTCTTCCTAGAACAGTGCTCCCTGACTTTTCCCCTTCCCATGGACCCCTGCACTCCCTTTCCCTGTACTCTAGGATAGCCCCATCTGTCAGCACTTGGGACTATGGGACAAGCAGAGTTCTGTGTTGTCAGGAGAGACCTTGTATTGTCATGGTTCAGAGCACAGGCTGTAGTGCCAAAGTCCCTTGGTTCAAATCCCAGCTTGGCTCTTTCAGTAGCTGTGGAAATGACTTGATGGCATCTACCTGGGGGAATCATCAACTTCTAGGTGGTTGTTGTAGAGGTCAAGGACATTAATATACCTGTAGTACTTGGAACAGTGCCTGGCACACAGTTCTAAATGTTAGCTCTTATTATTAAATTTTTAAGCTAACTTCAGATGTCCATTGATCTTAGGTGGATAAATTACATTCCTGAGAACTTACAGACAGGGTAACATTAACCTCACCAGGATCAGCGTTCTGCTGCAATGATTCCCTTACGTAATTTCTCCCAGCCTATAGAGCAAATGAGCAAAAAGCAAAATAAACAAACAGACCAGGACAAAAGCATGATGAGTCAACATGAGGAAGAAGGGGAAAATCTTGGTCACAGCCATGTGAGGGCCTTTCCCACAGGCTGTGTCACCATTTGGGGGTTGTAATGGCTTTCTCCCACCCTTATCCGTGCAGCTGTTAGTGTTACTCAGGGATATATTCACCACAACAAGACATTAAAATCACGCAATGTTTTTGCTCTAAAACATTTAGTGGGCTTCCCTGAGGACTGCTTTCTTCTCTGTTTCATCACCTGAAAGGAATTCCTAGAAATATTTTCTGTTACTGACCGTATTCTCTTTGTGGAGAAACCAAAGCACAGTCAGAGTTGATAAGTTCTTGCCTCCAGGAAGAGTGAAGCCAGGCTTTCCACCATTAATTCCTAACTCCCAAGAAGGTGTGCACCTTGAGAAAACCGGACAAGCAACTCCTGACAATGTATGCAACATAGAGGTTCAGGACAGGAATAGAATTAGAGAACCCAGAGGCAATATGGCCTCATGATTCAGTGCTTAAGAATATGCACTTTGGGGGTGGATAAGTCTGGGCTTGAATCCTGGCTCTGTGGGTATTAGAGACTCAATATTGTGTCCCCTCTCAAATTCATATGTGCTCTAGTGCAGCTGTACTTAGAGATGGTGCCTCAAAGAAATCAGTAAGGTTAAGTAAAGTCGTGAAGGTGGGGGTCTTGATCTAATAGGGTTAGTGTCCTTTTAAGAGGAAATATCAGGTAACTTCTTCTCTCATTATCTTCACATGCATGCATTGTGAAGAGGCCATGTGATGTAGCAAGAAGGTAGCTGTTTGCAAGCTGGGAGGAGAGCCTGCACCCAAAATTAGCTAGAACCTTGATCTTGAACTTACAGCCTCCAGAATTTTGAGAAACAAATTTTCATTGTGTGAGCTCTCAATCTATGGTATTTTGTGATAGCAGCTTGAGCTAAGATAGTCCTAGTTATGTGACTGAGCAAGTAATTCTTCTGAACCTCTGTTCTCTCTTCTGTCAAGTGAAGATAATAGCAACAGTTCTTGATAACATGGTTATGTTGATTAAATGAGATAATGCATTTGAGGAACATAGCATATAACAAATATTTAACAATGCATTCAGTCACCCATTTATTTATTTAAGCAATGTTGGCTGAGGAAGCATTGTTCTGGGTGCTGGAGATTCAGGGATGACCAAGAGATGATAAAGAAAGAAATAATTGTGGATTGTAATAATAATAAAGGAAATAATCAAGTGATAAGTGTGAAGTAATCTGCAGAGGCAGGCTGCTCAGGATACTGTGGTCAGGGAGATCTTGCTAATGAAGATCATTATCTAAGGAGTTGGCGGGTAGGCATTCCAGGCAGAGAAAATGAGCATGAAAACCAGGAGCAGGGAAGGGCTTGGAGTGCTTCAGAGAAGAGAAGGAAAGTGGCTGGGCTCTGTGAGCAGATGCCGTGAGCCAGAGTGTGCCACACCTGAGGCTTTTTTCCATGAGCCATGGACAGCACTCAACTGATTGAGAAGGGGGAATGACATGTCTGAAATGAGGTTTTAGAGATTGCCCTGGCTGCGGTGTGGAGCATGGCTACTGGGGGACATGAGCTGAGGCAGTGAGAGTTGTTAGGTGACAATTATACCAGTTCAGGGGAGAGATAATAGTGACTGAGACTAGGAATGGGGAGGAGAGTGCAGAGGTCAGTTCACAATGTAAAGAGATTTGACAGGACTTTGTGATGGATTTAAAGTTAGGATGAAGGAAAAGGTCAAGTCAAGGATGATTTCCAGGCTTTAGCTTGGTACCATTTTCTTTCCTTCCGTCCTCTTTTTTTTTTTTTTTTTTAAGATTTTACTTATTTATATAAGAGAGTTACATACAGAGGGAGAGACAGAGAGAGGTCTTCCATTTGCTAGTTCACTTTCCAAATGGCTGCAATGGCTGGGGCTGGGCTGATCTGAACCCAGGAACTAAGAGTTTCTTCCCCAGTCTCCCACGTGGGTGCAGGGGCCCAAGGACTTGGATCATCTTCTACTGCTTTCCCAGGCCATAGTAGAGAGCTGGATTGGAAGAGAAGCAGCCAGGACACAAACCGGTGCCGGCATTGGATGCCAGTGCTGCTGGTGGAGCCGGCCCCAGCTTGGTACCATTTTCTGACAGAGGCTGGGGGAAGGCTGGGGAAGAACAGTTTTGGGAGACTGAAGGGCTGCAGGACATTCTCAGATCACACTTTGAGAACTGCTGATTAGGGGGTGCAGGAAATAGCCAAAGAACTGTGTTTCTTGTTTTGTATTTTTAAAATAGTTATTTATTTATTTATTGGCGGTTGGTCCTGTGGCATACTGGGTAAAGCTGCCACCTGCAGTGCTGGCATCCCATATGGGTACTGGTTTGAGCCCCAGCTGCTCCACTTCTGATCCAGCTCTCTGCTATGGCCTGGGAAGGCAGTAGAAGATGGCCCAAGTCCTTGGGCCCCTGCACCTGTGTGGGAGACTCAGAAGAAGCTCCTGGCTCCTGGCTTTGCATTGGTGCAGCTCTGGCCATTGTGGCCATTGGGGAGTGAACCAGTGGATGGAAGATCTCTCTCTCTGCCTCTGCCTCTTGGTAACTCTACCTTTCAAATAAATGAATAAATCTTCTTTAAAAGGATTTATTTATTTATTTATTTATTTTAAAGGGAGGGAGAGAGAGAGAAAGAAATCTCTCATCTGCTGGTTTGCTTCCCTAATGTTTGCAATGGCCAAGGCAGGGCAAAGCCAAAGCCAGGAGCCTGGAACTCCATCCAGGTCTCTCACCCAGGTAGGTGACAGGAATTCAAGTAGTTGTGTGAGGTAACAAGTGTGCGTGTGGAGACAGATCTAAAGACCAGCACCTACTGTAGAAGCTCCAGAAGCCCAGCATTTTGCACTTCAAAATCCTGCTCAGACCCTGATAACCTCCCAGGTGGTACCAGCCCTTCCTCCAAGGAAAGCTCCCAAGAGAATTCTCTCTCCAGAACCAAATAGGTTACCTGACCTGATAACATGGAGCAATAAAACCTTCACAGACACGACCTAAGGGAAGCCCCTGTTCTCTGCCCAGCACCAGCAAATCTGGGGAGGAATTTGCTAATTTTCACCCAACAAACCCTTCCCATCTTTTGTCCTAGAGGAAAGGGGGAGGTGGGTAAACAGACTTCCTTACTTAATATATACTAAATTGATCTTCTGTATATAAAGAGAATTGAAAATGAATCTTGATGCAAATGGAATGGGAGAGGGAGTGGGAGATGGGAGGGGTGCAGGTGGGAGGGAAGTTATGGGGGGGAAGCCATTGTAATCCATAAACTGTACTTTGGAAATTTATATTTACTAAATAAAAGTTAAAAAAATAAAATAAAAAAACAGAAAAACAAAAAAACATAGGGAGTTCAAATAGACTGCGGGCTCAGCCCTCTGTCTTTCTGCTGAGCCGCCCACCTGGCCCGCCCAGGTGTATTCTCTCCATTCAACCATGTAACCTTGCTCTCCCCCAGTCTGAGAGACTGGGCACTCTCTGTCTGTCCCTTCTGTTCTGATGGATGCCCTATCCCAATAAAGCCTTATCACTCTGCTCTCTGTCTCACGCCTGAATTCTTTCTTGCATGAAGACAAGAACCCCATGACTTTCACAGCCTTTTGCCTTTCGTCTGGTGACAGTTGGACCATCTTCCGATGCTTTCCCAAGCACATTAGCAGGGAGCAGCTGGGACTTGAACCAGCACTCTGATATGAGATGTCAGCATTGCAGGTGGAAGCCTAGCTCTGGGCCATAATGCTGGCCCCTGGGTGTGGTTCTTAAGAAGCCCAGAGGAAATAAAGTGCAGAGCACAAGCAAAGAGATTGAGTATTAATAGAAAAGTGATAGTTCTTTCACTTTAACAGGAAGGAGAGTATACATTGTATTGGAGGTGACTTAAGGAAGTTCCTCTATGATAGCATGCAATTTCTCGGAGAAGTACAAGTCGGGGTCTTCAATTGAGAGAGAAAAGTGGACAGGATGGAAGTGAGATGATTAAGGAGAAAGAAAAAGGCATGAATGAGTTGGCTTGGGAGTGGCAAATGAGTTTTTCCTGGGAAGTTTTGTCGGCTCTTTAGGTAGTGCTCACTTGAGGTTTGTGGGTATGAAACATATGGAATTTGTTTTGTGCTCCACCCCCTGCCAAGAACATTCAGCTGCTCGGGTGTAGGCACAGACAGGCGGATAACTTGATTCAGTGTCTGCAGAAGTTTTTCTACTTGAGAATGATGGGGAGCAGGCAAGGGGGAGAAACAAAGGTGAGGGGAGAGACTCAGAAGAAAGGGGGTGAGAGTGATTGCAAATGAGAGGTTGTTTAACCAGGTAAGGAAGGATGTGAGGACAGAGGTGAAGGATAATAGAAAAGCAATAGGGCCTGTAGCCCAGCAGTTTTGATAAGGGTGGTTGTCAGGGAGTAGGGTGTTTGAAATCAGGGTGGAGTGGCCACTGATGACAAGGTCTAGGGTGTGACCATGGGAATAGATGTTTGTGTCCGAGGAAGGTGAGAAAGGCAAGGAGCAGAGAGGCCAGGGATTTGGAGAGTCTGTTCATGTGTGTGTTGAAGGTACCCTGAGATGTCAGAACTAGGGGAAGAGAATAGACTTAAAGCCTCGAGTGCAAGACAGAGGATGAGTAACTGGAGACTGGAGGGGCAGATATTTGACAACTACAGGGCATATTTATGATCAGAAGACAAGGGCTTCAAAGGAGCTCTAGTGTTTGAGAGAGGATGAGGGACAAATGGTTTAAAACAGTAATGGGAGAAAAAGAGTACTCAGCCCACCTCCTAGCCCTAAGATGCACTTGGTGTGAGAGAGAACATGGCCTTGAGAGGTTATATGGGGGGAAGTAGTGGTCTCTGGAAGAGGCAAGTTTCAACGAGGCCAGGAGGAGAGGGAGAGTTGGAGCAAGGAGGATAAAGAGGAGTTTGTTGATGACAGACACAGTTCTGAAAAAGTGTTTGGGGATTGGATGGGATGATGAAAAGCACACAGCACCAACCCTGAACTTCTGTGAGTTCCTGAGATGACTTAATGACTCCTTCCTACTTGCCTCAATGGGACAACAGAGTGGGCTCTGATATGTCTTTCGTTGTGGACACCCTGGTATCATTGGGTGCAATAATCATTATCTCTCCCTGTCTGCTTCTGTACACATCTAAATGTAAATTGTCCTATTTCTGAAGTTCTTGAAAATAAAGTAATTTCATAATTTTTCTCAATAACGCATTCCATGATGTAGCAATTCTTTAGCCACCAGTACCAAGAATGATGATTGACACAAAGTAGGTGCCCAATAAGTGTGTTTTTGAATTAGTTGAATGAAGTCATAGTATCAAGATTTTCTCCTTTATCATCTTTAATTGACCCATGCTATAGGGAAGTTAAGTGCATAATTACCATACAATCTAACAATTCTACCTCTGGGAGTATATCCAACAATTGCAAGTAGAGACTTGGGGCCGGTGCCATGGCACACTAGGTTAATCCTCCACCTGCAGCGCCAGCATCCCATATGGGCACCAGTTCTAGTCCCAGTTGCTCCTCTTTCAGTCCAACTCTCTGCTGTGGCCTGGGAGGGCAGTGGAGGATGGCCCAAGTGCTTGGTTCCCTGTACCTGCATGGGAGACCTGGAAGAAGCACCTGGCTCCTGGCTTCAGATCAGTGCAGCTGCGGCTGTTGTGGCCATTTTGGGGGTGAAGCAACGGAAGGAAGACCTTTCTCTCCATCTCTCTCTCTCTCACACTGTCTGTAACTCTACCTGTCAAATAAATAAATAAAATCTTAAAAAATAAGTAGAGACTCAAATATTTGTATGCCTATGTTCATAGCAGCACTATCACAATAACAAAAGTTGGAAGCAACTCAAGTGCCCATCATCAAGTGAATGGATAAATACAATGTGGTGAAAACATACAACAGAATATTATTCAGTCTCAAAAAGGATGCATGCTCCAGCATGGATGAACCTGGAAAACACTATGTGAAGAGACACAAACCAGTCACAAAAGGATAAATATTGTGTGATTCAACTTATATGAGGTACTTAGTTTAGTCAAGTTCAAAAAGACAGAAAGTAAACGTGGGAACCAGGGGCTGGGAGGAAGTGGGGAGGGGAATTACTGTTTGATGGATGTGGGGTTTAGACAAGGAAAGATGAAAGTATTTTAGAGATGAATAGTTATATGAATAGCATGCAGGTACTAGTACCTCTGAACTGTATACTAAAAAATATTTAAAATGGTGAATTTTATGTTGTGTATATTTTACCACAATTTTCAAAAAGTCATGTTGATTAAAACTGACCAAAAGATCCCAAACAAAGGGAACTGGAGCTAGCTTATGTGTTGAGGCCCTAACATTGCAGAAGCTAGTGTTAGAAGCTGGGTGTGGTAATCTGGAAGTCAGCATGACACAAATGCAATTTGCAGTTAAATTGAGCCAGCAATGGAAGGTGTGGTGTGTATAATCAAGACAGAAAAATAACTGAAATCTGACTCAGAGATGCTAGAAATACTTACTGCCTTGCAGTAATTTTAGGAAAGGGAGAGTACATGCACAAGCCTGATGCTGCCCGTTTAATTTGTCAATATTGGTTAGAACTAGATGTGGTATGGCGGGAAGAATGCAAAAGTGATTTTGCAGTGAGAAATCCAGAGCTCAGATCTAATTGTGTCTCCCGATGACTGAACTTTAAAATTAGGATAATAAAACAAAGGGTAACTGTTAGAATGAGCTGCTCACTCAAGAACTATATAAATGTCCAATGTGATGATGCCCAAGACAATGTTTATTAGAAATAGCATAATACTATGGAAAGAACAGCACATTTAGGATCAGGCAGACCTGAATTCACCAGAAGTCAAATCACCTCTTTTCCTTTCACAGGCCGTAGGGCTTTGAACAAATTTATCTTACTGAGCCACTCATGAGTATTAAATATGTGTATATATGCTTCAGAGTCTTCATAAGGATTGAATAAAATAATCTATGTGCATAGCACCTGAAATAGAAAACTACAAGTGAAAGTTTTCCTTCCCCCTCCCAGCTATCTCTGAATGGAATATGTGATAAATATGAGAGTAGTTCAAAATTATTTGTGGAAGGAAAATAGAATTAAAAGATAGGCTTATTTTGGTGGAGAAAAAAAAAAAGGTTGAAATCCATGCATACAAAGGGCCATCAAAACATTCATGGAAAATGTGTATTATGAAAAATGATGCAGGGGTTTCAAAGAAATGTTTTTGAAGATTTATTTATTTGAAAGCCAGAGAGAGGGAGAGATGGAGATTTTCCATCTGCTCATTCACTCCAAAATGGCCTCAATGGTAAGGGCTGGGCCAGGCCGAAGCCTGGAGCCAGGAGCTTTGTCAGGGTCTCCCACATGGGTGTGCAGCCCCAAGCACTTGGGCCATCATCCAATGCTTTCTCAGGCCATTAGCAGGGAGTTGGATTGGAAGTGGAGCAGTCAAGACTCAAAATGGTGCCATACAGGATGCTGGTATCGCAGGTGGTGGCTTTACCTGCTGTGTCACAATGCCAGCTCTTCAAAATATTTTCGCACTAAAAGATTCCATTTTCCACAGACATTTTGAAGTACCCTCATATGCAGAGCAAAAATACAGAGCTGCTTAGTAGTAAGCAGCTCTAACAGAAACAACTTTGGAAGAAGTAAAACTCACACTATTGTTCTCTGGAAGCTCAAAGCTGAGTGATTCTCTCGGAAGGATTGTCAAAGACGGTATGGACGAGGTGGACTTGAACAAGGCCTTCAAGGTGACTGATTGAGGAAAGCAACTTCCCTGAGACTGGAAGAAAAATGCTGGTGAGTTGGAGCATCTTGAGTGTGTCTGGTAAATAATAGCTGATATTGAGCAATGTGTTAGCTTTCTATTGCTGTCATCACAAAGTACCATAAGCTAGCAGTGAAAACAACACAAATTTATCTTAGATTTCTGCATGAGATAAGTCTAACAAGAGTCTTTCCAGGCTGAAATCAAAGTGTCAACCAGGCTATATTTCTTACTGGAGGCTCTGGGGAAGAATTCTATTCCAAGCTCATTCAGGTTGTTGGTCAAATCAGTTCTTTACACGTTTAGGACTAAGTCTCTGCTCTGGCTGGTAGTTGGGGTTTGCCCTTAGCCCCTTAGATGCCTATATGCAGTTCTTACAAGTGGCCCACTCCATTCCTCAGACCACAGCAGTCCATCTTTCTCATATTTTGAACCTTTTTCACTTCTCCTTCTGCTATATCTCTTCTACTTCTAACCAGAGAAAATTCTTTACTTTTAAGGATTCATGTGATTAGATTTGACCTCTCTGATAATCCAGGATAAATTCTTCATTTGAAGGTTTTAACCTTAGTTATAGCTGAGCTATTCCTTTCTCAGGTTCTGGGGATTAGGAGGTGAACATCTTTTTTTAATATGAATTTTTTAACTTTTATTTAATAAATATAAATTTCCAAAGTACAGTTTATGGATTACAATGGCTTTTTCCCCCCCATAACTTCCCTCCCACCCGCAACCCTCCCATCTCCCGCTCCCTCTCCCATTAGGAGGTGAATATCTTAGAGTGACCATTCTGCCTACCACAAGCGCTTCCTATGGGTCAGGCACTCAGCTAAATGCTTTCTATGTACTATCTCATTTAATTCTCTCAATGACTTCATGCAATTTCTATCACACTCAACAGGAAACCAAAACACATAGCTATTAATTATCTTGCTCAAAGTCACGTTGTTAGGAAGTGTAAGAGCCAGAATTTGAACTCGAATCACCTGAGTCTGGAACACATGTCTCAGAAGGAAAGGTCATCAAACTGTAGGGCCTTGAATGCTAGGATGAGATGCATGGAGTTTTTGGCAGTGTACTGATGCTCTTTGCAATCACATGGGTGGGGATAGAAGTATCTAAACTTTAGATGCCCCATGGAAAGCATGGGTTAGAAATTTTCACTGGGTAACAAGAGAAGGGCTGAGATGTTAATGGAACATTGAATTGGACTCATCAAATTATATATTACATATTGTATGTTGTATATTTTTACATATTTATTTATGTAATTGAAATCTAGAGTTACTTAAAGAGAGGGAGAGACAGAGAGAGAGAGAGAGAAAGAGAGAGATCTTCCATCCATTGGTTTACTCCCCAGGTAGCCACAACGGCCAGAGCTGGGCCAGGCTGAAGCCAGGAGCCAGGAGCTTCATCTGGTTCTCCTATGCAGGTGGCAAGGGCCCAAACACTTGGCCATCTTCTGCTGCTTTTTCCAGGCCATTAGCAGGGAGCTGGGTTGAATATGGAACAGCCAGGTCATGAACAGACACCTAATATGGGATGCTGGTGTTGTAGGCAGAGGCATTACCTGATATACCACAATGCTGACCCCCCAAATTATATTCTTGGAAGATATCCAATATGGTCTGTGAAGACACAGAGTGGAAATATAACATGGAACAGATACAACTACACTTCCTAGGCTGTGTTATAGGAGGGCTCACATTTATGTGCTGGAACCTGTGGCTCAATCTTATTTCACCTCCATTGTGATCCTGAAACAAGAAATATTCGTCCTTATTAATGCAATTCACTGAAGATTACCAAATGGCTGGAGTTACAAGCAGCAGAGCAGACAGAAGAAATGTTGACAGGAAACATTTCCCATTAAACTTGGGGGGTAAAAAAGCAAGGAATTCAAAACATTGATAGTCATTAAGATAAGGAGTTCTGGATGGAGTCACAGTAATTAAAGAGGCCCACAGTAGACAGGAAGGCAGAGGCAAATAATATTGAGTGAAATGTGGTAGTTAGCCCAAGTACTCTTTCCCAAATGTGCAAATTTCCAGATGTCACAGACTTCTGTGTTTTGGGACACAGTTGGAGGGAGGCCTCTTGTCATGCACTGTGCTGGCTTACTGGGTGCTGGAGAGAAAGGAATGGATTTGAGAGGAGCTGAGACAGAACATCATAGGGGAGAGCTGGAAGAACATGGTTAAAGGGTGAATTGCACTTTGGAGAGCAGCTGCACTTCCTTGCAACTTGGTGGCCCTCCGTCCTCAGTGAGCAGGGAGTCATGCTGGACCAGCCTGAAGGGCAGTGGAAGAGTACTTCCACTCAGGGACTTCCTGTATCTTTATGATGTCATTGCATGTATCAGGTTGGTTAATTATTGACGTAATATGACTTTCTCCTTGAAACTGTGAGCTCCAAAAACCCCTTGAGGAAAACATGGGTTAGGAGACTCACTAAAGAACTAGCATTTAGAAGTCAGCAGTGAAGCCGTCCAGTCCTGGGCTTTTCTTTTTTGGGAGGGCCTTTATTACTGATTCAACTTCCATCTTGGTTATGGATCTGTTTAAGTTTTCTATGTCTTCATGGCTCCATTTAAGTAGGTTGTATGTGTCCAAAAATCTATCCATTTCTTCTAGGTTTCTCGTTTTGTTGGCATACAGCTCTTTGTAATAATTTCTGATGATTCTTTTTATTTCTGTGGTGTCTGTTGCTACATTTCCTTTTTCATCTCTAATTGATCATATACTCTTCTGCTGAGCTTGGTTGTGGTTTTAAAAAATCCAGCTCAATGCATTTCTCATAGTCCTACCAATTCTTTAGAGTTGGTACCCAAGTTTAATCCTGGAAGAAGCACAAGAAGCTAGGAGATAGATTCATTGAAGTCTAAGTATGTTTTCCAAGTGAAAGGAATGAATAAGGGCTGAATAGGACAGGGATACAAAAAGGAGTCATAGGAACAGGCAATTAGAAAATGTTTAGTGACCTAGGAAAAGGCAGTTTAGCAGAGCTATAGAGTTGCAGCAAGACTGCACTGGGTTAAATTGGTGGGGTTCTTTAATGTATTCTAAAGAATACATTAGAATGTAATCTAAATGTGCTTCTTTGAATGGGTTCTAAACTACCAGTCATGCACATAGGATTATATGTACAGAGGTTTACTATTCTATTGTTAAGATAGGACAAATTGAAACAGTTTAAAGGTTTAATACTGGGGATTCAGTTAATTTTAATTTTAATACACCCATATTATAAAATAACATTATATTAGTAAGGACCCTTTATTTTAAACTAGTTCAGCAAAGAAAGCAGGAATTTAACAGCTAATGCAATTAAGATTCCAGAAGTCTGTGGCCAGCACTGTGGCATAGTGGGTAAAGCCACTGCCTGCCATGCCGGCATCCCATATGGGCGCCTGTCGCTCCCCATCTTCGTGGAGGAAAGACACAGGACCCTGCGCTGTTCTTTCGTCTGCTCGGCCCTCCCCGGGTTTGCTGCTGGTTCTTCCCGGGTTGGCTGCTGTCCCTCTACCTCCGTGGAAGGGCGGTTCCCCCTGCCACATTCCCCACTTCCGCGGGGGAGCGGCACACCGCCGGCCGGCTCTCTCGGGGGCTGCACAGGTGTTCCTTCAGATGTTCCCCTTAGATGTTCCTGGTGCATGTTGTCTCTCTCCTCCTTTATAGTCCTCCTCCGCCAATCCTAACTCGGCTGCCCACACGCCGAGTACGCTGCTCTCCTCCAATCAGGAGCAGGATCAGCTCCTGGAGGTCAGCACTCAAGTTGGCAAGAGGCAGCTGTGTAGAAGCTGTTTCCTCCTCTCCCAGCGCCATATTGTGGGAGAGCAGATGCATAGAATAAGTCTTAATTCCAGTAACTTAGTCTAGTCCGAGTTGCTCCCAGTTGCTCCCCACAGGCGCCAGTTTGAGTCCCGGATGCTCCAATTCCAATACGCTCTCTGCTATGGCCTGGGAAAGCAGTAGAAGATGGTCCAAGTCCTTGGGCCTCAGCACCAGCACAGGAGACCTGGAATGATCTCCTGGCTCTTGGCTTCAGATCGGCACAGATCCAGCTGTTGCAGCCAATTGGGGAGTGAACCAGAGGATGGAAGACCTCTCTCTCTCTCTCTCTCTCTGCCTCTCCTTCTCTCTGTGTAACTCTAACTTTCAAATAAATAAATAAATCTTTAAAAAAAAAACATTCCAGAAGTCAAGTGGTTTTAGGCAGGTCTGGAACCAAATGCTCACATGTTTTCTGATATCCACTCTCCATTGTATTTCTCAACTCTCCTCTCCTCTACCATAGCTTGATTTTTAGACAGGCTCTCTCTAAATGGTAAGAAGTGCCTCACAAAGCCCAGGAAATGAGCCTCTCTGAAAAGACAGGGAGGAAATGCAGGGTCTTAGTCCACCTGAACGAGGATGGACTGGGTCTGAAGAAAGGTAAGCACGCAGCTCGCCTGTTCCCCCAGCCAGAGAAAGAGGCAGTGGGGAGTCAAGTCAAGCAAGACCTCATTTATTGCATGCATAGCAAAGCCTTTTAAAGCACAAGACCGCAGGATTATTGGGGCAGGGCGTAAGGACCAACCAATTACTTAAAAGGTCATTTTACAGGGCAATTTTTTACAGGACCAATCATATGTCTGTACATTCATCATCAGTTGTCGTCACCGCCCCTGATGCTGCACAACCAATCAGCTTTGGTCGTAAATGACTTTGGGTACCGCCCACCTTACTTGCTTTGGGCACCATCTTTGAATTGCCTCGTGTGCCTAATTTCCCCGCAAGGAAAGAGGAAAGGCTGGGAAGTAACAGAGGGGTTTTAAAGGACAGGGAGAAAGGAAGTCAATATGACCTGTCCTTTTTTTTTTTTTTTTTAAGATTATTTACTTGACAGGTAGAGTTACAGACAGTGAAAGAGAGAGAGAGACAGAGAGAAAGGTCTTTCTTCCCTTGGTTCACTCTCCAAATGGCCACAGCAGCCGGAACTATGCCGATCCAAAGCCAGGAGCCAGGTGCCTCCTCCTGGTCTCCCATGTGGTTGCAGGGGCCCAAGCACTTGGGCCATATTACACTGCTATCCCAGGCCACAGCAGAGAGCTGGATTGGAAGAAGAGCAACTGGGACTAGAACAAGCACCCATATGGGATGCCGCACTGCAGGCTGAGGATTAACCTAGTGTGCCATGGTGCCGGCCCCATCCTCCCTCCCTCCCTCCCTTCCTCTCTCCCTCCCTCCATTCCTCTCTTCCTCCCTCCTTCCCTCCCTCCCTCCCTTCCTTCCTTCCTTCCTCCCTCCCTTCCTTCCTTCCTTCCTTTCTCTCTAAAATTAATTTATTTATTTGAAAATTAGAGTTACACAGAGAGAGAGAGAGAGAGGTGAGAGAGAGAGAAGTCGTCCATCTGATGGTTCACTCACTCTCCAACTGGCCACAACAGCTGGAGCTGTGCTGATCTGAAGCCAGGAACCAGGAGCTTCCTCCAGGTCTCCAATGCGAGTGCAGGGGCCCAAGGTCTTGGGCCATCTTCTACTGCATTCCCAGACCACAGCAGAAAGCTGGATTGGAAGAGGAGCAGCTGGGACTAGAATCAGTGCCCATATGGGATGCACTTCAGGCCAGGGCGTTAACCTGCACCACAGTGCTGGCCCCTATGACTTGTCTTCTAAGCAAAGAAAGAAATACAGGCAAGGATGCTGTCACGGGTTAGGGGCTTAGGACAAGTGGAAGCAGTTGGAAAATGTGCTCTGATGACTGTGACAGGGAGTCAACCAGGATCAGTCAGGATTTCTGAGTGGCACTGAGGGCCCAGCTGAGTCACACTAATCACAGCAGGTGACTTTTTCCAATGACACCGGGCAGCTTGGAAATAGAGAGTGAAGCTGGCAAAGAGAAGGGAGTACAGCCTGGCTGCACTGTGGCTTCGCGCTCTGGGTCAGGAGCTCTCACAGGACCCCGGTGGCTCCACACGAACTTCCCAACTTGGTTCAATCTGCTCCATACACATTGATTAGGCCCTCAGTGAGTGACAGAGGTTATTTATACCCAAGATGAATTTTGAGGGAATAATTTAGAGCCCAACTATGTTCAAAGGGGCCAAGTGCTGGATGGCGCAGGGATGGATCTGAAGGCCAATCGCATGTAGGGACTGGAAAGCGCATGTCGAAGAAAAGATTTTCTTGGTAGTTTTTACATGGCTTTCTAGTGTTTAGGTAAGATTTGGGAAGAAGTATCTGGGTAATATTTGGAAAGAAGAGTTAGTTCTGCCAAATAAGACAAAAATTACAAAGTAAGGTGCTGTGTTATAATTCCAGAGGCAAAAACAACTCTGACTCAGCCACTCTAAGGGACTGACCCCGTGGCTACAGTGGCAGCTGATTTACTGCAGATCAAGGTAAAGGTGATGCCACGCTGCAGTCTCAGATGATGTGATTCAAATAGGAAAAAAAATTCTATTGTTGATATTAGTTGAGTGCTTAGCTCTACTCCACTCTGTTGCTTATCTTTTCTACAATTTCTAAGTAAACATTTGTTCAGTGGTCTAAGAGTCTCCCAAAGACAACAAAAACAAAGTCCGGCACACATTTTCTTAGCAAGTCCCTGATTTTGTTGGATGTTTCAGGTGCAGCATCATGCTGAATCACTCTCCTCCTCCTTCTATTTTTGCCCATGACACAGCAGTTAAGAGGTTAAGAGTCCCAGCTCTGCTATGGCACTAACAGGGTTTGAGTCCAGCCACCTCAGACCTCGACAAGCCACTTCACTTTCTAAGCCTCAGTTTTCTTATCTGTAAAACGTGAACTGTATCAGTATGCATTTCCAAGGGTCTGTGTAAGGATGAGGTTATGCATTTACAGCACTGAGCAGGATATTTGGTGGAAAGAACATGCTCAATGTTACTCCTTGTATTAGTATTAGCCTCAGACTTCTCTTTAATTCGTTCTCAAATTTTTAATAACTTCCTACCTGCTAATTTGCTCCATTGGTCCACGAGGCATACTCAGATATGGCTCCAGAAGATAAGGCAGCCCCAGTTACATTTTTTCACAATATAGAAAATTGCCAAACTCTCTGTAATAATAAATAGATGTCATTCGCACAGATTTTCCATGAAAAATCAGCTGTGTGGATCTCATTAGTAGCTTATTGTCCCTAAGGAGGGAAAGCATACCCCCCGCTGGGCTAGAGGTGATGGGGAGGGGCATGTGATTCCAGCAGAATCCAGTGATCTCTAAGTCTAGAACTAGGATACAGTGCTGCTTTCTCTGCAGTATTGGGGATAGATTATCCTAGGTAACATTTGAGCAAGAATATGCCTATGGTAGGGACTGGTCCCCAGCAGTGGACAGAAATTACTAAAATTATTCATTCATTCATTCATTCACCCATTTGCTTATTCAGTAGTTCACTTTGCAACACTTGGTGAATATCCACTATGTACCAGAAACTGCTTGATAATGAGGCTATAGAGATAAATCTGGCACTTCTTGAAGCCAAGGGCATTATAGTAACTCTAGACTGCCGCCCATTGATCAGCAGCTCTGTTCCAGACTTTATACTAGAACTCAGCATATTTTATTTCGGTGCTCTTCACCTGTGGATCTTCTGCACATTTGGTTCCTCTTTTGTATATATTTTCCCCAAGATGTCTTCTTTAACTATCTTCACTCCCAAGTCCTAGTTGAACATTCCTTCTGAGTGTGTCCTCAGCATTCTGTGTGCCCCCAGAGGCACTTATCAGACTACATGGGTATACATGAATTGTCTCTTTGTTTATCTGCATCTCCCTCTAGACTGGAATATCCATGAAGATAGCTATCTCATCTAACTGATTCTTACTTTAATCCACCTGGCTAACGGACACATTGAGGACTCCTAATAAACTTTTAGAATGAATCTGTGTTTATCCTCACAAGTGAAGTAATCAATGTTACTTTCATTTCACAAATAAAAAACGTGAAACTTGGGGCTGGCGCTGTGGCATAGCGGATAATGCAGCCACTTGCAGTGCCAGCATCCCATATGGGCTCTGGTTTGAGTCCCGGCTGCTCCCCTTCAGATTCGGCTCCCTGCTAATGTGCCTGAGAAAGCAGCCACAGATGACCCAAGTCCTTAGGCCCCTGCATCCATGTGGGAGACCTGGAAGAAGCTCAAGGCTTGTGGCTTCAGATCAGCTCAGCTCCCACCACTGCGGCCATTTGGGGAGTGAACCAGCGGATGGAAGACCTCTCTCTCTCTCTCTCTCTCTCTCTCTCTCTCTCCCCCCCTGTCTCTGCCACTTTGTAACTCTGTCTTTCAAATAAATAAATAAATAAATAAATAAATCTTTAAGAAAATAAAACTTTTCAGATAATTTGTTCGAACTTAACAAAGCATGATACAGGTAGAGACAGGAACTGAACAAATCCATAACATTAATTCTAACCAGGTAATATTTTCTGCTGAAGGTTCTGAGCCCATGGCATGCTGCCTTTTAATATTGGTGCATTGGAAGAGTAAGAGAGGAAATGAAGATGTAGTGGTCTCAAACTGAGACTTTCCTCCTAAAGAATTGGAAAAATTAAAAAATAATTGGGGAGGGAATAGCTTTTTAAACTATAGGCCTTGGTGTTATTTAATGCTCTGTCTTTATGCTACTTAAGATCATCCCACAGGCCACCAGTTTTAGGCCTCCTACCTGGTTTAAGGCAGTAGATGTTACCCAATGCTCTGGAAGGCCTGAGGTTCTTCTGGGATAGGAATGGTCTGGGTTTATATGGGAAATTACTTAAGGTGATGGGGCTCTGAGGTTGTACCTCTAAGTTACAGCAGCTCTCCTCTCACCTATTTCTTTGAAATATTTCACCTTTTGAATGGTTACGCTGCTGAAAAAGAAGAATCTCAAAAGCCATTGGGATACCAATGACAGCAATAACTAACTTATTATGTACCTACTGTGGACCAGATACTTTATACACTTTAAATTTCAGCTCCCAAAGTAGCCATCACTGAAGGACGATCCTGGGAGATTGAGGAACCTTCCCAGAATTCTCTTGCCAGTAGTGGAGGATTGGCATTTCAACTCAACCTTTCTGCTTCTCTTCCATTTTAACAACTAGCTCTGGAATGATTTAAACTCTAACAACCATTTTTCAAGATTCTACTACTCTAAGCACTTACTAGGTTCTGAAGTTAGCAATTCTTACAATCTATTGGGAGAGACACATGTATACATAGATGCTTACAAAATGGTTGCAGCATTAATCTCTAATGAGACAAAAAGAAAAAAGTGATCAGTCCTACATGGTGGGCGAGAACATGGCCATTGAGGCTTCTTACAGGTGATGATGCTGCAATGTAACATGAAGAATAGCATTGCTGAGGGAGACAGCAAGGAAAAGCTGAGGAGGCCATATTTGATTTACTTATTTATGGAAATATTTTCTTTTATTATTTATTTATTCAAAAGCAGAGAGACAGATGTATTCACATATAGAGAAGGGATCTTCCATCTTCTGAGTCACATTCCAAATACCTACAACAACCAGGGCTGGGCCAGACCAAAGCCAGGAATGAGGAATTCAATCCAGGTCTACCATGTGGGTGTCAGGGACCCAAGTACTTGTGTCATCACCTGTTGCCTTCCAGGGTGTATATTAGCAGGAAGCTGGAATGAGTGGAGCTGGGTCTTGAACCTGGGCACTCTGATATAGGATGTGGACATATCAAGCAGCACCTTAACTGCTACATCAAACACCTGCCCCAAGGCCAGATTTTAAGGGGCTGTGTTTTGGAAGAGGCATCATTTCAATGATTTACACTTTTATGTTTTTCCCTTTTTACTCTCTCCTAATATTTAGTTGCCTTGAAAATTCTAGTCTTAGCTATAGAGTCTGTGGTAGGGAATTGTTACCATTTTAGGAGGGAAATGGAAAGATGTTTGAAGAAAGATGGAACGTGTTTGGAGTAGAAGCATTTCTCCACCAAGGAGTGTGTATGTTAGATAATGGGAAGCTACTGAAAGACTGTATTTCTAGTTTATTGTGCTATAGTTCTGAACTCAGCTAGGGTTTCCTTTACCCATAAGATCCAGCTAAACTTGCCTCATATCTCCAATCTCACAGGCTGTAAAAAGCCCATCCCCCACCTATATTTCCCAACACTTGTTTTCTGAGGACCTGTTCTCCCTGGCCTATGTACTCCCATATTTTGTTTTCTTCCAGTGGTGCTTTGTGTTGTACCAAATATGACCCAGTCAGATATGTAAGTCAATCCTCGAAAAGAATTCATTCACACAGAAGTACAAATGAGCATTGAAGACTTTACTAAATATTTTGTAGGGCAGTTGAAGGAAGGATTTACAACCATCATGGCAAGGTCCATTTTTAGATACTGCTAATCTCTCCAAATTTTCCATCACAAAGCAACCAACCAAAGGCATCTCTCTTCATTCCCTGGATTGCCCTTTAGACCTGCAAGTTCTCCTATTACTGAAAAATTCATCTATTGTCCAGAAACAGACTTAGATTAAGGGTCAGGGATTAAGATAAACTTCAAGGCTCAAGCATTCAAGGGGCTGGCATTGTGGTGCCATGGGTTTAGCTGCTACTTGTGATGCCAGCATCCCATATGAGCACCAGTTCAAGTCCTGGCTGCTCTACTTCTGATCTAGCTCCCTGCTAAGGCACGTGGGGAAGAAGCAAAATATGGCCCAAGTGCTTGGGCCCCTGCCACCCATGTGGGTGACCCAGATGGAGGTACAGGCTCCTAGCTTCAGCCTGGCCCAGCTCCAGCTGTTGTGGCCATTTGCAGAGTGAACCAGTAGATGGAAGATCTCTTACTCTTGTTCTTCCTCTCTCTTGAAGTACACCTCACACAATTTTTAAGCCAAATGTAATCCTTTTTATAAGGGGAGTTCTGGTATATAATTTCCCTCAACTGGTTTGAAAAGGATCAAGATAATGGTAGGCTCTTTGAACTAAAAGCGTAAAACCACACTAGTGTTTATAGTGGGCAATCTCCCTTGGAGAATGACATCATCTTCATCAATTCCTGGCAAGAAATGTGTCTCAGAATCAAGGTTAGATAGAAAGGAGAGGGGGCTTTCTTTTGGCCTTGTCAGTGGGAAGAGTCACAATGTTTAAGAGAAAGTCCTGGGTGGTAGATGTGGCAACTGGATGGGAGCTTGGAGTTGAGGGCCTTGGCTAAGACCCTGGGAAGTGGAGCCAGCTGTTTAGATATCAGCTCATAGCCATTCATAGGTTGTAGAAACAGGAAGAGAAAAAAATCTCTGAGGACAACTCAGTTTTGCTAGAATCAGAGCCCACTTTTTGTGGAGGTTATATCATTTAAATGATTTGTACTCTGATTTTTTCCCCTTCTGCTTTTACCTAGCACTGAATTGTTTTGATAGTTCCAGTCTTGTCTCAGTTGAGAAATCTGTGGATGTGACCTGTTGCCATTCTATGTAAAAATGAGACAATGTTTAAAGAAGAGTGAAGAATGTTGGGGAGCAGCAGTCCCCCTGGTAGTGAGTGACATTGTGAGAGAAGATCTGAGCAAATTGAGAAAACCCAAAGAGGAAGGTGAGAGTCAGAAACCTGAGGGACAGAAGAAGGGTTCTAGGTTCAATAACCATTCTACACCTGGGCATTCTCTTTACAGGCCAAATACTGGAGAGTCTGAGTTTTATTTTACTAGGACAGGGTAAGTAGCAATACATTTCCTTATCAAGAAATGGCTGCTAAAAAAAAAACATGGTTGCTATAAACTGAGGCAGGACATCTCCTATTTCTGACTTTTAGTAAAGACAGATCTTTACATTAGAGAGGGACCTGAAACTTGGGTGCCCAATGCTCATTTCCAGCCTCTACCAGGTACCCCCTTCCCCTTCTTCAGTCTTTCCATGTGCAGGGATGGGTTAGGGGTATTGAGAGGCATTATCCAACTCAGAGGTTTAAAAATAGTTTTTCCTAGCATTAGAATCTGTTCACAAATAGACCTTTACCTGCAAGTTCAAAAATACAAATCAAATAAAATTAGATTGGTTGAATTTGGACTTGGGATTGGAAGCATATCCATCTCTATTGGCCTCCCCCTCATTCATAAGGAACTCTAGAGGCTAAAAGGGTTCAGTCTGAAGACCACCGTTCAGATGAAGATCACCACTACAGACAGCCACCTTCCAATTCCTCCCTTCAGGAGTCTGGAGACTGTGTATGAATAAGCTTTTGAAATATCCTTTTGTAGTAAGACTGAAGCTCCTGGGAAAGGTGACTAGGAGGCTGAGTTGTGAGAACTTGTGGCTCAGGTTCTGTGTCTGATGACCTTAAGGTTTTTGGGCGAGGCTTTTGCATCTTGCTGGTCTGTGAAGAGGTCTTGAGGAAGGCTGAATAAGTGATGTCTTTCTCTCCTCTCTTCTTTCACTCAGGTCATGGTGGAGAAATGATGCAGAATCTGCTAGGATGTCTTTTCTGGCCTTCTTTTGGTTTTCTCTCCCTTGTCAGGCTTTCGGCAGATGTTCTCTAAGTTATAGGAGGCTAAGTTGCCTTTTCTTATTTTCCAAGTTCTGTTTTTAGTACACTGCCCATCATGTGTGTCTTCTCCTTCAAATGGAACACTGGTTGTTGTAGACAGAGAGGAAGGGAAGGAAGGATAGTGTCTTTTGTATCTCTGTGAGTATGGAATTCCCTGGCTTTTACTTGGCCTCCAGAGACTCATGATCCTTAAGAGTCAGTTGTAATAATGCCACCCAGGAAGAATCTTTGCACTGATTCCAGCAGCAAAGTTCAAATTGCAAGAGAAAAAAATCAGAACCTTATCAACAAGGAGTTTGTGTTTCAATTTGGCCAATATTCAACTGTGGCCCTACTCTTCACCTGTTCCAGTTCCCTGAGAGAGAGAGAGAGAGAGAGAGGGAGAGAGAGAGAGAGAGAGAGGGAGAAAGAAATAGAGGCTGGAAATTTTCTTGCAAATGATCCTTTGAGCTGCAAAAGCTTTTTAAAAGTATTCCATGAAAGAAGAAAATCAGTAAGAAATAGAAAGGCATCACTCACTCTGGAGGAATTTGGTCTCAAATATAACAAATAAGCCACAAGTAACTAAAACTTTCCATAAATTCTTGTCTCATCCCTGTATTTCATGGAAAAATTGCACAGGTCAAATTGTCATTAAAGTTGAAGGCTAAGGCTGTCACAGCCAGGGTTAGGCTCACACAAGCTGTGGCCACCAGGACTCTGCCAACCCAGTCACATGGTAGCAATAGCAACAACAGTGAGTCTGTGCTTCCAGCAATATTAGAAATATTTGAGGCTCAATTTTCTTTATTTCTGGGAATTTGGAACCTGAAGGACCTTCAATAAGGTCATGTAAAATGCATATTGTGAAAAATATGAATGATTTCAATTTTTGCTCAAAAACAAACTTATCTTTTAATTCCATTTTCTACAAACTTTTTGAAGTCCTTTTATGTTCAATTTATATGTGAACTTATTTATCTCTAAGCCAATTGGAATACAGTGAAGTCCTTTAAGGGATTTTATGTTTATTTGGTAATCCTACCCAAAGATAGGAAAATACTGCCCACTCACATAATGACAGTTTTCTGAAGCCTTTCTGAATTACAGACTTTCAAATGTACAGACATAGAAAAAGATGCTTGCAGCTTTAATTCTAAAATTTCAACCATGGATTGAGCTTTGTCTTACTCTGTCCTCAACCCTCTTTCCCATATTAAGAATCCTATCCATTGCTCAAAGCTCATTCAAAATCTAGCTTCCTTTTGAAGTCTTGTCTGAGCACCCAGCGAGGCATAATTTCTTCCACAGCTGTCATAATCCTCTGACCACTTGAATCAATCAACCTGGAACTACAGTTATTTGTACATATTCCTCATTTTGTCTTCAAATCCAAACTCAGTTGTGGTAGAGACTAGTTTTTTTTTTTTTTTTAAACAAGCACTTATTCTGTATCTACTGTGTTCTAGGCACTGTACTAGATACTTTCTCGATATTAAGGGACTAAAATGAAAAAATCTTGTTTTCATGGAACTTTAGAATTTTATTTACTTTTTTTTTTTTTTTTTTTTGACAGGCAGAGTGGACAGTGAGAGAGAGAGACAGAGAGAAAGGTCTTCCTTTGCTGTTGGTTCACCCTCCAATGGCCGCCGCGGCCAGCACGCTGCGGCCGGCGTACCGCGCTGATCCGATGGCAGGAGCCAGGAGCCAGGTGCTTTTCCTGGTCTCCCATGGGGTGCAGGGCCCAAGCACCTGGGCCATCCTCCACTGCACTCCCTGGCCACAGCAGAAAGCTGGCCTGGAAGAGGGACAACTGGGACAGAATCCGTTGCCCCGACCGGGACTAGAACCCGGTGTGCCGGCACCACAAGGTGGAGGATTAGCCTAGTGAGCCACGGCGCCGGCCTTATTTACCTTTCTTATATCCCAGAGAGTTAGCAGTGGTTTGTTGAATAAATCAGTAAATGAGTAAAAGCCTCAGGCTTAGATTCACCCCAATACTGAAAGTATTTTTTGGAAGACCTATTATGTATCTTACAGTCTTGGTCACTTTATATAATTTGTTTTGTTTGAACCTATTAATAGCCACATTCCATGCAAGATGCCTTATATATTTATTTTTAATCTTTAAAGCAAGCTTACAAGGTCAAAAACACCGTCAGATTTTACAGATGAAACAAGTAAGGCTCAATGAGGTTATCCTACCTGCCCTAAGTAATGATGCTGTAAGTGACTTGACCCGTATCTGCCTGACTCCAAAGCCCTGAGTCAGGCTGCTGAGTACATTTTAAGTGCCTTGGAGAAAGCCAAGGTCATATATTGCAGGAAAGTCACAGGCAGGTTTTGATTTTGGGAGTCTGTGTACTTCTAGCACTCAAAAGCAGGCTTGTCTAGGCCAGTACCTGAGGCTCCCTCAGATTCTTGGTTATGTGAGTCTAGATGGTAGCCAAATCATGGAAGTGAGGGTGTGCAAAGGGGGCCGAGGTTCCCAGGGGGTGGTGGGATGCTCTCACCTAGAACATTCAGCCTGACAGGATCCAGTGCTTTCCGGGGACCAACAGGTCCACAGCTATGTGCTGAAGCATATTCCCCCTACCTACAGCATAAATCACATTCCTTGCTTTCAGATCGGGGCTCCCACTGAAGCAGTGCTGTGTATGCAAGTGAGTTAAATGATAGCAAGTACAATGGAACTTGACAGAGGCTGAGCGACTCCATATCAAACCCTTAGGAGGCAGAATTAGTCTAACTGATGCTGGTGCTTGCAAACAGGAAGGTCAAGGTTGTTGCCTTTAGCTGAGGTCTAAAGTAATAAAATGAGAGACCTTTAAGGACAACTCACTGTGTGGCAGGACTTTACAGACATGATGGCCTTTAATTATCATAACCTGGTTTGAGGTGGGCACCGTTATCTTTCCTGATGTACCTGTGAGGTATAGACTGAGTTAAAGTCCCTTGATCAACATTGCAAGGCCGGTAAATGCTAGTGGTAGGATTTGACATCAGATTATTTGAACTAAAGATGTGTTCTTAACCACTATGTTATATGGTACTATCAGGTAAAATAACATGGAGGAACATTATAATAACAGCCACTCATAGGGTGGACATTTGCTGCAGTGGTTTAGTCACTGCCTGGGATGCCTGCATCCCATATCAGAGTGCCTGGTTCCAGTCCTGGCTACTGCACTTCTAATACAACTTCCTGTTAATACACAGCCTGGTAGGTAGCAGATGATAGCTCAGGTACTTGAATCTCTGCCACTTATGTGGGAGACTTGGATGGAGTTCTAGGCTCCTATCTTTGGTCTGGCATAGCCTTGGCTGTTGCAAGTATTTAGGAAATGAAGCAGCAGATGGAAGATTCTCTCTCTCTCTCTCTCTCAAATAAAATTAAAATAAATAAAAATTCTAAAAAATTGGCCACCCATGAATTACACATCCTTGTCTCCATACCCCCTTGCAATGTATCATTGCTGTGCCTATTATGAAGATGTGGAGTCTAGTTTCTCCACCATTTTAAAATTGAGATGATCTTGTGACTTACTTTGACTAATAGATTATGTTTGAATTGTGGAGATTCTAGAGTCTAGATGACAAAAACCTTTGCAAGCTTCATTCTCACCCTGAAAGCTGAAACTTCCATGCTATGAAGTCCAGGCTATCTTCCTAGAGATAAGAGTACATGTGGAGCAGAACCAAGACTCTACAGCCAACAACCAGCACCAACTTCAAATTCAGTAGAAATACCTCGAGTGTTCCAATTTCAGCTGAGCTCCCTCCCCCAGACAAGACCAGCAGAAGAAACCCCAGTCAATGCACAGAATCAGAAAAAATAACAAAGTCACTAGATTTTGGGATGATTTGTTATTTGGCAATAGATAATTTACAGTATATAGGTCAAAAATTAATTAACTATCATGGACTATCTGCTTTTTAGCAATCTAATGCTATGCATTATTAAATACCATATAACATGAAATACGAACTACAAGGACTTGAAAAATTATTTATTTGAAAGGCAGAGTCCCTCCCTCCTCCCCTCCCCCTCCCTCCCTCTCTTCCTCCCTCCCTTTCTCTCTCTCTCTCTCACTCTTTCTTTCTTTCATACACCCACAGACACACACACACACACACACACACACACACACACAGAGTGGAGGGGGGAGAAAGAGATCTTCTATCTGCTTGTTCACTCCCCAGATGGCTGCAATCCCTGGGGCTGGATCAACCTGAACCCAGGAATCAGGAACTCCATCTGGGTCTCCTATGTAGGTGACAGGGACCCAAGTACTTGTATCATCATCTGCTGCTTTCCTAGCCACATTACCAAGGAGCTGTACCAGAAGCAGAGCAGCCATATTGAACTGGTGTTCCAATACAGGATGGTGACATCCCAAGTGTTTGCCTAACCTGCTATGCACAGAGTCTGCTCCTTGAGCTAGAGGGACTTTAAGGCAACATCTAATAAGATTCCTTTATTCTATACAGGAAGAAACAAAGACCCAGAGAAGAGAAATGACTTATCCCAAACCACAGTTCCTTACAGCCTGAGCCAGGGCTAAACCTGAGTTTTCTGTGTTCCACGCGTAGAGCATTCTCGTTTGCTACATTGCCCTGCCTAACTGTACACACAGTAAGGAGAAGAAAAAGTTGTCTCCAGCTAATTTCAAGGATCAAATCTAAAAGATGTTTAGGGTGTTAAAGTTTAATGATATCTACGTAAAGAGATTAATACACAGGGCAGATGGTGTGGCACAGAGGGTTAAGCTGCTACTCGTGACACTGGAATCCTATATGAGTGTTGTTTCCAGTCGAGGCTGCTCTACTTCAGATCCAGCTCCCTGTTAATGTGTCTAGGAACGCAGTGGATGATGGCCTATGCTTGGGCCCTAGCCACCCATGTGGGAGACCCAGATGGAGTTCTAGGCTCCTGGCTTCAGTCTGGCCTAGGCTCAGAGGTTGCAGCCATTTAGAGAGTAATCCAGCTGATAGAAGATCTCTCTCTCTCTCTCTCCCTCAACTCTGCCTTTCAAATAAATAAAGTAAATATTTATAAATAGAGATTAATACACTAAGGACCCATAAAATGCTGGGAAGAAACTACTACTGGAAACCAGGCAGCAAATTGTCATAATTTAGTATATGTTGTTCTCACAGGTTCTGTGCATTTATGGCTGTTAAGTTGTTTTCATTTTGGTTCATCTTAGCTATTCATCAGATCAGATATCATCTGGGAGGTTTGGAAGAACATCTGAAGTGTGGTCCAGGAATCAGGAGTTTTAAATCCTGCATAGGGGAGGTTGCGTGGTGCAATGGCTGAGTTGCTGCTTGGGACACCTGTATCCTATAAGAGTTCCAGCTACTCTGATTCCCATCCAGCTTCCTGCTAATGGATACCCTAGGGGGCAATAGATGATGTGGCTCAAATACTTGGGTCCCTGACACCCATGTGGGAGAACTAAACAGCACTGGTTGTTGGCAGCATTTGGGGAGTGAACCAGCAGATGAAAGATCTCTCTGTCTCTCTCTCTTTGTCTCTCTACCTTTCAAATAAAGTAAAAATAAATAACTTTCAAAAACCTGCCTAGATTTAATCTAATGAGAAGCTGGAATTAAGAACCTCTACTCCAGATTGTGATTTCCTAGAATTCAGAATTTTTGCTTTTCCATTCCCCCTAACTCTCAGACCATGTGACAGATTAATTGCTGATTGAAACCAGGGACACATGGCTGAAAGTACCATAGAGAGCAGCTATAGCAGGGTAGATTCCTCTCAGTCTTGCCATTTAGTAGCTGTGTAACCTTGCACACAATAGTCTCTGAGAGCCATCTACAAAATGAATAGGAAGATGATATTGACTTTCCAGGGATGTTGTGAGGCTCAGTTAAGATTATTTAGCTACAGAATATATTCTTGGTAACAGTAAAGACCTTGTCAAATATCACCATTTCTATTCAAAATGGAAATAGAGTAGCTGTTAAAAAAAAAAAAAAAAGCAAGCATATAACATTAGAGGTTAAGATTTCTTGTCCCACATCAGAGTACCTGAGTTTCAGACCTGGCTCTGATTCTGGCTAAAGTACACCCTTGGAGGCAGCAGTGTTGGGTCAAGTGATTGTGCTCCTTTCACCTACATGGGGCACCTGTTTTGAATTCCTGGATCCTGGCTTTTGCCCATCCCTAGTGGATGTAGGCATCTGGTGAGCGAACCAGTGGATGGGATGTTTCTCTCTCTCTCTCTCTCTCCCTGTCACTCTTATTCCATACAAATAGATAATTTTTAATTAAAAGAGGAAAAAGCAGTGAAATGCAATGATCATAATTTATGCAAAACCAAGTTATAAGGAAAAAAAATCAAGTAAAAATGACCAATAATTTCCTCCATAAGTGGTTTAAGTATTTTGTTGTTTCTTCCTCCATTGGTTCCCTTTGTTGTATACATTTGTACTAATATACACAAGCACACATAAACAAACATTTTTTAAAAAATCAAATACAGGACTGTATTGTGCTCACCTTAAATGTCAACAACTGTAGTTCTTAGAAACCATGAATTGTAATTATTTTGATGTTTTTCTAGCCTAGTGATTTGGTGAGCAATTAGATGTCAGATGAATAGGAAGAAATGAAAACAAGAGCAAAGTCAGTTAAAACATACAGAAAAATCACGCCATTTTCAAGCTTAATTATTCCTTAAAGCTACTTACAAGGTTCCATTGAAGCATACCAACTTTCTCATATGCGAGGACAGATGCTTCCCACAAGAGCTTGTGAACTGACATGGATGGGGAAGAGATGTCAGTTCTGCTCCCCTATAGAACCTTCTCTCTCTAGAAAGAACTTGGCCACAGCCTGAAGAACCTTTTCAGAAACATTTATTTGCATGTGATTTCAAAGATAGTGAGGAAGAGAGTGGAAGGAAGACCAAAAACTGCTTATTCAAGTCAACTACTAATTTGGAGGAAGTAATTTTCATACCCAAGCCAACCTAGAGTTGATCCAAAAGTCAACAGTTAAAGAAGCCAGATCAAACACACAGGCCAAATATCCAAGGCTGATGCTGTCTGGCAAAGAATCCAGCTTTGGTAAGGATCTGAAGACAACGGAACCCTTTGCAGCTCAAGCCTCCCCTTTTCTGGACTGAATTCTTAACAGCATCTGGGCCTCAACGTGTCTGTTGGCTGGGGTCCTTGCCCATGAGGAGTCTGTGTTTACAGAACCAACAGGGAACAGATGAAGGGTGACTGTAATCTGAAACAAGAGAGTCTTTTTAAAAGATATACCCAGCGTAAGCATGCCAAGTAAATGTGGCTCCATCAGGGTGAGGCCTTTGCCAGGGCAATGTCTTGGATACCACTGCTTAGAACAGCCTTGGATTTTTCATTGCAACCTGTCTTTACAGCCTCACCAAAAAAAAAAAAACAAAACAAACAAACAAAAAAAAAAACCAACAACAACAAAAAACCTCGTTATTTTATGATACCCTCTGAGCATGAGCATCTTGTTTACAGAAATTGGAAAGCAGAACTCACCTTAGGGTTGGAGAAACCTGTGTGTGAATCCCAGTTAACCCAATTAATAGCTGTATGGCCTTTGACAAGTCACATACCATTTATATTTCTTAAGTTTCATATCTATAAAGAGGAGATCATGATCCTTATATGCTTCCCACAATTTGTTAAGTGGGAAATTACACTGATGCAATGGTAGTCTCCAAGGTCACTCCCAGACAAACTGGTACTTCCTATCAGAGGTCCCATAACAGAACAGCTTACTAATCAAATTTAAGTACTCAAATCACATGGAGTATGAAAATCAATTAAGAATGACAAACAAGAGGAAAGATATGAGACATGATAGCATTCTGAGATAGGTTGTGATTGGATGCAATGACTGCCTGCATGCTGGGGTTTCATATGCCATGTTTCTCCTCTCTGCTACATCAACCTTTCCTATTGATAGTTTGATTACAAGGCCAGAGTTGAGGTTCAAGCAACAGGGCTTGAAGACAGAAAGTGCCCTTGGTAAGTACACATGCTTGCTCTATGGGAGAGAAGCAGGGACAAGTAATAAACAATAGCTATAGATTTGCTGATTAGTCTGATGAACAGCCAGTGATAGACATAGGCCCAGAGTGTCAAAATAATAATGCAGAGACATAGGGGCTCATGGTGGTGGCATGGGATAGCCATGTTCCTTCACTGGTCACTGACACAGGCTTGGGGACACCAGAGCAATGTTGTCAGAAAAGGGCACTGGCATAATGCTCATGGGACTCAGTCAGACTTCAGGCAGCCTTGTAGGGACAGAGTTTACCCTGATAGTGTTCTGTCCACACTGCCAAGCCACAGTGCAGCTGTGTTTGTTCTCCAAAGCTGACAGGCAGTCAAGTTGTAGGAGGACACAGACTTGTTCTATTAGTTGTTGGCTCTTTGCAGCTAATGTGCTTCCCATTAATTGTAGCTTTCAGAATTAAATTAAAAGCCTTTGATTTATTTTAAAGATAGATTTGGTTAATTTGTATTAAAGCTTAACCATCTCTCCCATCAGGAAAGAAAAAACAAGAGCATATCTCAAGTTCAAACAGAGTTTAAATTAGGTAAGATACCAAAATATCTTAACTTTAAGAGTGTATGGGCATTTTTTCAGGACCTGCAGGTTGCAGGGGCCCAATCACTTGGGCCATCTTCCACTGCTTTCCTAGGCCATTATCAGAGAGCTGGATCAGAAGAGAAGCAGCCGGGACATGAGCCGGTGCCCATATGGGATGCTGGCACCACGGGCAGAGGTATAGCCTACTATGCCACAGCACCAGCTCCTGAGTGATTTTTGAACCCTTCTAAACCTCAGTCTCCCTCAGAAGAATGGGATAACAATAATGCTTACTTGAGAGCATGATTGCATATGGATTAAATAGAGTGCTGTGAGTGCTGATGCCCCAGTGTGCTTATCCTTGGAGGTATTCCATGCCCTTGCCCTGCTTGAGGCTATGTCATGGGCTGCAGGCTGCATTTCCCAGCTTTTGTGTCTGGGGCTACTGTTTGGGGTATGGTCAATGGAAAGTACCAGTGGGAACTTAGGGTGTGAGGAAGGCAATAGCAAAGTGATTCCACTCATCCCTTCTTCAGGTAAAATCTCCAGCAGCCACTGTTTCTTCTCCTAACCTTAGGCTAAACAGAAAATCAGCTTTCTGCTGAGATTAAACTCCAGGCTGCCTCATTACCAACTGTTTGGCTTCTCCCATCTTCCATCTTTGCTTTAGCTGTTTCCTCATATTTTATTCTGTCTGTTTGAAATAACTAAAGATGGTTCTCTTTTCATTCTTTGACCAAAACCATTGCAGTCAGTGAAATGCATTTGCCTGATAGAACTATTTTCTCAATGAACAGTTAAGCAAGCTATCAGGCAAAAGAAGGTGGTAGAGGTTAGAAGAACACAGAGAAGGCTGGTGGGAGATGTCGAGAGCTCTTAGCACAGTGTCTGGTGAGCAGGTATTCAATAAATTTTGGCCATGATGGGCAGGATTCTTGCCCTTCTGCCACAGAGAATGTAATGACTGGAGTAGAAGAGCAGAATGACCTAACAATTTCTGCTGACAATTAGCAGCCCCTCCAATACTTGGAACTTGGTTCTGAGTGCTGGGGAGAGTTGGCCTCAGCCAGTTAGCACCCAGATAGTGCCTATTGGGCCACCTGGAAGGGCTGACCCTTCTGCACACCGTGTCTCTCTAGTGAAGAGCAGATTTTTCTACTCCTAGAATCTGGGGTGAGAGCTCCTCCTTCTGAACTGCAGAACACAGGAGGAATGTTCCTGGCATATTTGTACAGCGATTCCACCAAGATCTTGTTTTCACATTGCTGTTGATAGCTTTCCAGCCCCACACTAGTCTGTTGTTTACATCCTGCGGCCATCTTACCCTTCATTCCCAATATAACCCCACACAGGGGTGTTCACAACAGGCCCTAGCCCAGAGGCAGTGAGAGTCCACTGTGGAAGGACATTGGACAGTCACTGGACTGAGCTCCTGGTGTTGGGAACCCAGTGCCCAGTGTGGTGCCTGGCCCACTGGGAATGGAGGAGTGCACGTGGAGTCCCAAGAGGCCGGCTCTGAAGTGAACTTCCCTTCCTCCCTGTGTCCTATCTCTACTACTTTGCCTGAGCAGCGACCATGCTGGCATTTTACATGCACCATTGCTAATCCTCATCCTAAGAGGTGGGGTTATCAATCCACTGTGCAAATGATGCAACTGAGGCTCAGAGGGGTTAAGTGAACTATGCAAGCTACACAGCTGCTCAGTGACACAATCAGAATTCAGTCATGTCTTTCAGATTCTAAAACCTGCATTATTTCAACAATGTTACCCTGCCTCCCTGATGTCTCTGTGGCGGAAGTGTAATATGCAGCCACAGCGCATATTTTGCAGCTGCCTCAGTGAAAGCATGGGTGGACCCCAGTTGGCAGAGCAAAAGCGAGAATGCTTTTGAGCCCAGAGGAGTCCGTTTCAGCCCAATTCCCAAGGTCTCTCCTGCAAGTCTGAAGCTAAACACCAGCCTTTCCCCAGGAAACCAGAAGCCATCTGCAGAAGATAAGGGCTTTGCAGAGAGGTTTGCTTGGATATACCATTACGTTCATCACCCTGGGATTGAATGATGGAAAGAGATGACAGCTGTGGTTAGCTCAACAGCTGAAGTGAGAACCAGGCTTTTGTTTGTAAAACCATTTACCACTACAGTGAGCAAGAATTAAACTAACAGAAACCTAAATACCAAACTCACAGCCAATGAATATCTATTTCTTGGATATCCTTCCTGACCTTACATTTCTAGGACCCGAACATCCCAGGCATTGCAAAGGCAATCATGTTGACATGTAACATCCAAATCTCTAGGGCACTGAGCCTTTACTTACTTGGCTGTTGGAAGACCAGTCTTTGACAGAAACCCATCTCAAACATTCCTGAGAAGCCCGAGGGAAGCTTACACATGTCCAAGAATCAGTGCTGGTGGTTTCTTGCCCAACACTACAGCTGGTGTTGAGGCTGGGTGCTGCCACCACATTAATGAAGGGAAAAAGGAGAGTGCCTTGTAAGTCACCCTCCCCCAGTAGTTCACATCTTCAGTCAATGCGGTTGGTGTATTTGGAGGCAGAGCTATCTAAGTACATACACAAACTCCCTTTCCAGGTGTGTATGGTGACTGGGACAGGCCACGGTCAACTGTTGGCTAATGGAGCAGATCTGGAAACACAGCTCCCCTCTAGATTCAGCTTTGCTAGGCCTGGTTGCCACCTGGACCATTTTTCTCCTGATGTGTCATTAAATTACAGGAGAACCCATAGTTCTTGGCAAAACTGGCTCTTACTTGACAATCAATATAGCATGAGTTGTATTTAAACTCCACTAGTACATAGACTTAAATTTTAAGCTTTTTAAAAAGTTTTATTGTATTATTTTTAAAGATTTATTTGTTTGAAATGCAGAGTGGGAGAGAGAGAGAGAGAGAGAGAGAAATCTTCCATCTGCTGGTTCACTCCCCAGATGGCTACAAAAGCCAGGTCTGAACCAGGCCAAAGCCAGGAGCCAGGAATTTCATAATGGTCTCCCACAGGGGTGGTAGGAGTCCCCAGTACATGGGCGATCTTCTGCAACATTGGCAGAGAGCTGGAACAGAATCGGAACAGCTGGCAGGAACCAGCAATCCAATAAGGGATACTGGTGTCACAAGTGGCAGATTAACCCTCTGTACCACAACACATATCCCAAGCCCTCTCTTTTTTTAAACAGGCCATTGATGTGGTTTTAATTTAATTTTGAATGTATTTATTTTTACTTTACTTAAAAAAAAAAAAAAGAGAAATGGAGTGGGACAGACACAGAGAGATCTTGCCTTTGCTGCTTTACTTTCCAAACACCTGCTGGGCTAGGCCATATCTCCCACATGGTTGGCAGTGATCCAAGTACTTGAGTCATCACCTGCTGTGTTCCAGAATGTACATTAGCAGGAAGCTGGATCCAAAGTGGAGTAGTGAGAACTTGAACCAGGCAGTATGATACGGGACAATTGTCCCAAGTGGTAACTTAAGCACTGTGCCAAACACACATGGGTAGTTATATCTCTGCTATTTGATTTCTTTTTTGTAGATTGGCATAAACTTAACCTTTTTTTAATTCTGTAGTAAATATTTAATGTTATAAGCAAAATTGTAAGGAATAACAATAATGGAAATAAATATTATCTATTTATCATGAATAATATGTTTATTCTATTATTGGGCACATCGTACATTCTGAGCCATTTACAAATTATATAGCTTTTATTCCTCTACACAGCACTTCATGTGCACTGTTACTCCTGTTTTAATGGTAGATGAAATGAAGCCAGTGACTTGCTCAAGATTTCATCAAATGCAGCACCGGGTTTCAAACCCAGGTTTGTCTAATAACCAAGCCTGTGCCCTTAACTATTGCTGGCAGCCTCTTGGCATCAGGGTTTCCTAGGTGAGGAAGCTCATGCAGTTGCCAGAGCGTACTAAACAGTAAGGAGTCACCAAGAGCAGCAGAGCTGAGGGGATCAATTTGCTGTCAGTAAAAGGGGTCAGGGATTGCAAAACAGTAAAATATTTGCACAAACCTCTGAGCTCTCATGAAGCTATGCGAAAGCTCAGATATGTCATTCTTCTCAGAGGAGGAACTTAGCATCTCCACTAGTGTTCTCCCCACACCCTTCTGCCCTGGAGCCTTCTCTCCTTCCAGGGTAATTCTCTAGGGGAACTCTGGAGGATTTCAATTTCAAAAAAGTTTGTCCCCAGGCTTCCTTTGCCTGACTCACTGTGTGGTCTCAAGCCAGTGAGTCACCAACCTGTGACTCAGTCTTCACTGCCTACGCAGGGCTCAGAGTTGACTGTTGGAATCCTGGGGTGGCTTTAAATGGAGGTGTCATAAGGTTCAGGGTGTGCTGGAATCCCAGACTCTACTTCTCTCCTTCAGCTTTAAACCTGGAGGAGGTGCTCAGGGTGGCCAAGACCAAGGAAACGGAAGTAGCCTCAACCATGGGTACGGCCTCCATTTCTGGTGATGCTCAATGTGGGTCCTCCACACTGAGGGTGGCCCTCTGTGGCACTGAGCTCTCTGCGAGGGGGGCATACTATGTAGATAAATAAATCTTTTGTGGGGGGAAACATGGATTCACTTTTAACCTGCCTTTTCTCAGCTATACTGAGAAAACTAGTACAGTTTCTACTTGTCAACACAGGACAAACCCTACTCACAGTCCTCTAGGTAAACTCTGGGATGAACAAATTACATGGGATATGAGCCAGGAGGTCAACAGACTAGATTTTTGGAATATTTGGGTCTTCCAGAGGTCTTCAGCCTCTGTTTGCTTGCAAGTAGTATATAACTCAGTTGAACATCCCAGGAGATGGCATTCTCAGTATGGGCTGTAAACAGTGTGACATAATAAGATGTTTGGAATAGGATTTTTGTCACTAGCTCACCTCAGAAGCCAATATGGTAAATATCATGATTCAAAAGTGAATATGACAGCATACCCCAACATGCAGATTTTCAACAAGGGCTCATCAGTCAGATAAAAAAATAGAGAGACCAGGTTCCTTGGAGGGCTGTTTCTGCTCTTTTCCTAGTGGAAAGGACAGAGGAACTGAAGAATGTAGAAAGATGTCCCCTGTGCCAGCCATGCCTGAGAGAGTAGACCACGTCTGAGACATGGTGTCTGGTCCCAAAAGGTAGAGGATTAAACAGAGGTGATTTGCTATCTAGGTACAAGAAGCAGCAGCCTTACTGGGTGGGAGTGGGTGGCACTTGTAGAGCTTTTCAGGGTAAGGTTCTGTGTACTGGTTGTAGGCCACCCTGGAAAGAAGACCATCCTCTGGCTGGGACATCTTAGCAGTCCATCACCTCCACCACTCAGCCACCTATGGCTAGGTCATCTTAGATCCTGTCTGAAAACATCTACTGGAGGAGTAAGGGGGCTTTGGCAGGGAGACTGGTGATGTGCTGCTCATCAATAACCTAAGTGGCAGCAGAAATAGGAATGTAACTCTCAGGGTCAAAGGAACTGTAGGACCAGAAAGGGACCTTGGAAGTTCCAATGGAATGGCTCCATAAGAAGAGGTCTTTTCTGGTCCACCCAAGGGGTGATTTCTCTGGGCAAAGGCCAGGATCCAGTCAGAGCTATCCTATCCTCTTACCTATCCACCCTCCCATGGCTTTAACCATAATGTATCTGAATCAGCAAGGAGAATGGGGTGGGGGAGAAACACCTAGGAGGAGTCAACAATAAACTTACTATGTCAGGCATCATGCTTGTTCGACCTAATGGTTATGCAAACTGGGAACATTTTACTTGTTTTTTCTTTACTTGCTTCTTAACTGCTAACAAACTCTTGACCTGTCTCATACCTGATCACATCCCCACCTTTCCATTCCTTTCTTCTGTACCTTGTACTCTGTATAGGCTTCTAGGAAAGCATACTATTTTGCACTGTGAATGGTTGTTTACTGGTATTCCCATATTAAACATGAGTTTCTTGTGGAAGCAGCTCTGTCTTATCCAAGAAAATATTTCCTTACCCAGCATGATGATGGCATATCATTGGTATGCAATCAATTCATAATAAATGAATGACAAAATGAATGTATGCATGTTAGTAGGAAGAATTTGGCAAAAGAAAGATACATTCAGAACTTTTGGAGCTTCTAGAATCTCAACAGCTGGGCTGTACCCATAATTCCTGCTTGCCAATCCAATCATGTTCCCTAGAAATCTGGGTAATTCTTTGCTCATTTGGATTTGTTGAGGGGAATCCCAATTATACTGATGAGACAGCATGTCCCTGAGGAGGCATGGAGACATTGAAGAGAACAAATTCTCCATCAGGGTAAATGAAAAATGGGAACTGAGCCATGCCTGCCCCACTTCAACAGAACCCTCTGTTGTATGGGGAACAGTGGAGAAATTGTTCATCCACATCTCATGCCTGATGGAAATATTCTGACTGTAAAGTCAGTGTCAGCTTTGATTTCCTGCCCTCAGCGGAAACTTGGTCAAAAGGCACAAAGTGGGCCTGTGCAGAGTTAGAGGAATTAGGTGGAGTAAGGGGAGACCCTCACACTCCATCTTTGTGCAGTGGTGGAACTTCTGTTTCAGGGTGATCAACCCTGCCCAGCCCTAGCCTTGACTGCTCTGAGAATCTCTTCTCGCAACCACAACAAGATCACAGGCGGAAGCATGAAGGTCAGACCAGGCCCATGGGTCAGTGCCCCAGTCCTTGGCACAGAAAGTTTCTGGAGTTTTGGGAATCTGAGTGGCTGAGGGCAAGCAAATGAGAGAAAAATTCACCCAGCAGATTGAGGTCCCCTTAAAAAGGAGACCAACGAAAATAACCTGGTAAAGGCGCTTACAGTGCAAAAACATAGCCAGTTGCTGTCTCAAAGCTAATTTTAAGAATGTCCTTTTCTCTCGAAATTTCATCACCATGACTCATCACATCACAGGCCAAGATTCTAAAGCTCTGAGTCAGACTGAGCTCTGGGTGCTGAAGCTCAATGGGAGTTTTACCTAAATAAAGCCTGAGAACCCAGCCTGCTGTGATCCATGAATTAAAAACTTGCTAATTCAGCAGTGCACATGCCCTTGCCCCTCAGCTGTTCATCACACAGTTGAGGCTGTTGGTGACAACTCTCCTCTTGCAGATAAGACTCCCCCTCCCATTTTCCTAAAGCTTCAGTTAGTGCATTTCCATATTTCTCTGCTATTGTAGTTCCTTTTCCACGTTTAGTCAGCCCAGCTAGAGCTGCTTTCTAGATACATGCAGCCAGAACAGGAATGACAGCAATGCACAGGTCTGGGAAAGAATTCAGGGTCCCCTTCTGTAGGGTATGGCATTTGAATTTGATCTTAGAATGTCAAGGTTCAACTCGTGTCATTAGCCCTCCATGTCACCATAGATAAGAAATCCAAGACTCAGCCAACCTGCCAAAGATAATACAGCTGGTTAGGAAGAAAACCTAGACAAGAAGCCAATGTCTGTTCATATCTTAATCTCTTCACTAAACTGTCTCTGCCTTCATTTATTGTATGTCTAGATTAAACACTGGATTCCACTAAACCACTTTAGGCTGTTGGAGGAGGAGAGTCATTGTTTTGGGACCTTTAGGAATGAGAATATTGGTAATGGTCAGGACTGACCATCTGTTCCTTAGCCTGCCTTGAGCTGTGAGCTGGTGACCCGAGAAAGCAGCTGCCACAGCCATGGAAGTGAGAGGTCTGGAGATAGCTCCTCATGCAGAGAAGGTAGGACCGGCAGAGAGTGACCCACTCAGACATGCTGGCAGTGACAGGTTAACCAAAGCAACAAGGACAAGGAGCTCAGCCTGTGAAAACTGGCTTTACTGACTGCCCTTAGGGAGCTTGGTGGGTACATTATTGTAAATTAAGAGCAGTAGGTAGTCAAGTTCTGAGACAACTTGGACACCAAGCTGTTGAGATCAGAATTCTGGGGATTGCAGCAGAGGCCCATTCATGTGAGCTTGGGAGAAAAGGATTATTCTGAGCATACAAAGACCTCACAGGAACCCAGCCATAGTTGTCACAGTGCATTGAGGACCCCTGGGGCTAAGATCAAGACTGTCAGCAAAGGAGGTGGGTCTAATATTTATAATCACTTCCTCTTGACATATCTGCTTCTGCTCTACGTGTCCACTCTCTTCCCCTCTCTGCTGCCTGTAGCTCTACTCACTTTAGTCTACACATGGCCTTGGATGACTAGCCTGACTGAATCTTCCTCACTAGATTTCAGTTGAACTTCTACAGTTAACTGGCTGTGATTCTGCACATTCTAAAATCATAAGAGAGGAATCTAATTGGCCCAGGTTACATTTTTGAGCCTGGCCATCCAAGTCACAGCCTACTAGCCATCCCATGGGTTAGCTGTCCCCTGTGTACAGTGTTCAACCCTTATCTAATCAGCTGTGGCCATAGGGGTAGCATCCCCAGGACACATCCCAATCAACAGAGAGTGGGATTAGAACAGACTACAGAGATATGGTCCAGCTTGCCTATTTACAGGGCTCAAGACTTTGGTCAAGGCTCCTTTCTTCTCTGAACCTTATGTTCCTTATCTGTAAAATCAAGGAAATAACACTTGCTTCCCAAGGTTGTTGAAAAGATCAGATTAATAGATATCTAATGAACTTATACCTTTTCTATGGCATAAACTGAATAAATGATTGCTATTATCAATTAGTATAGATTTATGAGAACCAGTCTTGACCACTCACAGGATATCCTGGCCTACAGCCTTTTGAATTTCTGGTTTTCTTTGTCCCTCTCCATTTTTTCATTTTTCCTCTTGATGTTTCCTAATTTTTCCCTTGTTGTCAGTACTATAACCCAATGCTTGAGTATTTCACAATAGGATGCATGGGAGCCAATGTTTTCCATTTGGATGTGACTTTCATACTCTGCTCCACTATTGTCAACAACATTAAAGAGGTGGAGGGTGTGGTTTACTATACTGAGGGATGCTGTGATCTGTGCCTTTTAAAATTGTTCCAACCAAGGAAAGAAGTTGTCCATGATGACACTGCTGGATTTTATAACATAATTACGCAGCTCTGTTATTGTTTGGCAAAAATTCTTGAATTTCCCTCAAGAAGCTCAGGACAAGTTGAGGGTCAGCTACAGAATACAGAGATATATTTAATAAAAAGCAGAAGTCATACCAGATGCCATAAATTGTTATAAACAAATACTTTCCCAAACATACACAGTCTTCTTTTGCTATCAGTCCCTCTCTGTACGCATTGCAAAGTCACTGCCTGTGAAGCTGAATGGATGAGACATGCATGAGAATGTCAGGGTAGAGAACTGCCTGAGGGGAGGCAGGTTAGAAGGAACTGGGGAAATCAGGTGGAGAGTTGCAAATATGGGAGGAGCCAACAGATGGAGAAAAAGTCCCAACACTGCCATGATGAAGGCTACCCTGTTCTAGGGGAGAGGAGGAAAGTATTGTACAAAAACAGAGGGAGAGTCTGTGGTGGGAATAGGGATCATTTTAACTATACCAGTGAAAACTGTTCAACAGCTGACTACCTTCATGGGCCTTGTGATGGACAGGATCCCACACTTAGAAGAACCTTATAGGCCGGCGCCGCGGCTCACTAGGCTAATCCTCCGCCTTGCGGCGCCGGCACACCAGGTTCTAGTCCCGGTCGGGGCGCCGGATTGCCCCTCTTCCGGGCCAGCTCCCTGCTGTGGCCAGGGAGTGCAGTGGAGGTTGGCCCAAGTGCTTGGGCCCTGCACCCTATGGTAGACCAGGAGAAGCACCTGGCTCCTGCCTTCGGATAGGCGCGGTGCGCCGGCCGCAGCGCACCGGCTGCGGCGGCCATTGGAGGGTGAACCAATGGCAAAAGAAAATCTTTCTCTCTGTCTCTCTCTCTCTCACTGTCCACTCTGCCTGTAAAAAAAAAAAAAAAAAAAAAAAAAAGAACCTTATGCTACATTTAGTGTTCCGTTGTTACCATCTTGAAATTGTTAATAATTTTTGAACAAGAAACTCTGCATCTTAATTTTTCACTTGGCCCCCAAAATTATATTGCTAAGACTGGTAGCAAATTGAACCAGACTCATTTCCAGAAATTAAAGCTGGAAGGAAGAAGAAGGGGAGGAAAGAGGCATGGTCCTTCTTGGTTGTCAGGGTAGGGGACAAGGGAAGCCATCAAGTAATTTTGGAGCCTAGCAGAAAAAGGTCAATGACCTATGAAGTACTTCCAAAAATTAATTGAAAGTGGAATTAAAAGATTTTTATTATGGTACAAAAAGTTCTAAATCTATGCATACAAGGGGTCTTCAGAAAGTTTGTGGAAAATGCACATTATGAGAATACTGCACATGGATTTAAAAAAATTTGTACTAAAATAAACTTATCTTTTAATTAAAAATTTTCATGAACATTTATCAGTATCCTTGTATCCTGAATGGGCAAAGATCATGGAAGCAGCTGAAACTCCCAGTAGGGGCTGTGCCCTGAAGTCTGCTTGGAGTGCTGTACTGCAGGGCACTGGCCTTAGGTAGGAAAGCTGCCCTTGTAGTAGTTGCCAATCATTCTCCAATCAGCTGTGCCCATGGGGTCAGGGTTTCATGGGCACAGCCAATCATTAGGTAGGAGAGTAGTAAAGGCAAAGCTCAGTCAAAGGAGTGTTCTCGGGAGATAGGCCTAGCTATGGATTCTGGCTTCGTTGTGACTTCAGGAAGCCTCCTGGCTTGTCCAAGCCCAGTTTCTTAATCTATAAAACTAGGGAAAAATAATACCTATTCACAAGGTGGATGAGAAGATTAGGTGAGATTGAGTATATAAAGTTCCTATCCTTGGCTGACACACGTAATCAACAGCTGCGTGGGACCTAGTATTGATCTAAGAGGATCACCGTTAAGAAAAGTAGATTCTAATCTCATAGACTATGACATTGGTCAAACTACTTTACATCTCTGAGCCCCAGCTTCCTCATAAATAATAGAGAAATAGAAACCCAATGCCTAAGACAGTGCATTGCACTTGTAGGTGCTTCACTAAATATTCATTAACATGTCCTGCTTCATTGCAATAGGAGAACCAACAGATATTTGCAAAAAATAACTTTATTTGTAACTGTAATAATTATCTTTTTGCTGACTTCAAAGAATCATATTTATCACTTTCAGGGTTAGGTATCAAATATGTTTGGGATCACCTAATCCTGAAAATAACTGTGATTATCTGCCTGCTTAGGATTTGGGTCACTCTTTTGTTACTGGCATCATCACATACCTGGCTAATCCCAATGTAATCAAATTGCACTGGGAGAGTTCACATTGCTTTCCCTTCTTCCCTTGAGCTTTTATTTCTATCATAAAAGAGAAATGTTGTTATCACATCGGTTACCACAAATCCAAAAGTGTAGTTAATGACAAGACATTCAATATACATGCACCTAAATCAGATGGGGTCAGAGTATGTCATTTCCTTTCATCATGGTTCATGAAGCATGAAGAATATTTAGAGAGAAAAGAAAATCCCATTTATTAGCCAAGAGAGGAAATGCTTTATGTACAAATGACATAAAACATATTTTTCTTATTCTGAGTTTACATATGCCATATGAGATAAAAGAAAACCTGTGTCACCTCTGTACCAGGAAGCTTGGATGAGAAAATTTCCAGGCTTCCAGGATGGAATAACAGCACAAACACAAGGACGCCAAAGGTGAGCCTCACCAAATGGAGTGAGCTTCAGATTGAATAGATTTTTAGCCATTGAAAAAAATGAAAATGTTAAAACTGAAATTTAAGGGGCCAGTGTTGTGGCATAGCAGGTAAAGCAGCTGCCTATGATGCTGGTATCCCATATAGGTGCCAGTTCATGTCCCTGGGCTCCACTTCTGATTCAGCTCCTTGCTAATGGCCTGGGAAAAGCAGCAGAAAGATGGTCCACATACTTGTGCCACTGATACCCATGTGGGAGACTCAGAAGGACATGTTTTCTGCTTTGAATGATGGCAGTGTGAGATGGTAAACTTACTAGGACACCCCTGCTTAATTTTCCACCAAAAATCTGATTCCTCCTTCCACTGTAGAGAGTTGTGGCTCAGGCAGGGAGAGGTTGTGCCTTCAGTCCTTTAGCATTAAGTAGGGCTGCGTGGATGAGTTCTCACAAAGAAATGTGAATGGAAGTGACTATCTCCTTTGGAGAAATGCCAATATATAGGGGCCAGTGCTGTGGCTTAGAAGGTTAAACCTCCATATACAATGTCAGCATCCCATTTGGGCTCCGGTCCAAGTCTCAGCTGTTCATTTCCAATCCAGCTCCCTGTTGATGTGCCTGAGAAAGGCAATCATGTGGGAAACCTGGAATAAGCTCCTAGCTCCTGGCTTCAGCCTGGCCCAGCCCTGGCCATTGCAGACATTCTGGGAGTGAACCAGCAAATGGAAAATCTCTCTCTCTGACTTTCAAGCAAACAAGTAAATCTTTAAAAAGAAATGTCAATATAAATCATTTGCCCACTTTAATTTGGGTTGTCTCTGTTGTTGAGTTGTAATAGTTATTTTTATATTTTGAATATTAGTCTCTTATCAGATATATAATTTGCATATATTTTATATAATTTGTGCTTCTTATATCCTTAATAGTGATCAATTAGGCTCAAAGCTTTTAGTAGATAAAATCTAATTTAATTTTTTTGTCAACTGCCTATTTGCATGATATCTAGAAACTACTGCATAATTCAAAGTGACATTGATTTACATTTATGTTTTATTCTAATAGCTTCATAGTTTTAGGTCTTACATTTTGATTTTTCAGTGGCTTTGAATTAATTTTTGTGTATGATATAAAGAGTCCAAGTTTATTTTGCATGCAGATATCCAATTGTCTCAGGACCATTGGTTGAAAAGACTCATTTCTCTGTTGTGTATGTTGGCATCTTGGTTAAAAATCAGTTGAAGAGAATTTATTTCTGGACTCCTAATTCTATTTCATGGATCTATATATCTATTCCTATGCCCTTTCCACATGGTCTTGATTGCAGTAGCTCTGCAGTAAGTTTGAAATCAGAAGGTATGAAATCATCTATTTTGTTCTGGTTTATTCAAGATTGTTTTGCCTTTTCTGGATCCTTGCACTTCCATCTGGATTTTCAATCACCTTGTCAAATTATGTAGAAAACATGTAGCTGAGATTTTATTAGGATTGTCCTCACTGATTGCACAGATCAGTTTCGAAATGTTGTCATCTTAACAATAGTTAGTCTTCTTAATGCATACTAAACTGATCTTCTGTAAAAAAAAAAAAAAAAAAAAGAAATTATCAATTCCCAACTTGACTCTCACTGGGATTAAACATGACAATAGGTCTGATCTGATTTCATCATCATTTAAAAAAATCATCTATTATTTTTCACTTTATGTTTCTGTGTGGGAGCAAACTGTTGAAATCCTTACTTAATGTATACTAAGCTGATCTTCTGTATATTAAGATAATTGAAAATGAATCTTGATGTGAATGGAAGGGGAGAGGGAGTGGGAGAGGGGAGGGTTGTGGGTGGGAGGGACGGTATGGGGGGAAGCCATTGTAATCCATAAGTCGTACTTTGGAAATTTATATTCATTAAATAAAAGTAAAAAAAAAAGATTATCTTATTTTTATTATTTGAAAGGCAGAGAGTACCAGAAAGAGAGGAAGAGATAGAGATGATAGAGATAGATAGATAGATAGATAGACCGACCGAGAGAGAGAGAGATCAGTCTTCCATCCACTAGTTCACTCCAAAATGGTTGCGGTGGCTGGGGCTGGGGCAGTCAGAATCCAGGAACCAGGAGTTTCATCCAGGTCTCCCACATGGGTGCAGGGGTCCAAGCACTTGGGCCATCCTCTGCTGCTTTCCTAGGCACATTAGCATGAGCTGGATTGGAAGTGGAGCAGTCAGGACTCAAACAAGGACCTGTATGGGATACTGGCATTGCTTAACCTGCTATACAACAACACTGGTCCCAATATTAAGTCTTCTTAGCCATTAATATGGGGAGATTTTAATTTAAATTTTCTTTCAATTATTCCAATATTTTGTAGTTTTTAATATTCTATTTTACATTTTTTGTTTATATTTATTTCTAAACACTTTATTCTTTTTGATACTATTATAAATGGAGTTTTCTTACTTTAATTTAAAATTTGTTCATTGCTAATAACACAATTGAGTTTTATAGGCTGATCTTGCACCCTGAAGCCTTGTTGTGCTTTGTTTTAGCTATAATAGTTTTTTGAGGGAAGAGGGATTGGGTCTTTTTTTTTTTTAGGATTTTGTTTTTTTGTATTTTTAAAATTTTTCTTAATATAAATAGAAAAGATTGCATGTATTACATAGATACACTTCTTTTTTTAAAGATTTTCTTTATTTATTTGAAAGTCAGAGTTACACAGAGAGAAGAGAGGGGGAGAGAGAGAGAGAGAGAGAGAGAGAGAGAGAGGTGTCTTCCATCTGCTGGTTCACTCCCCAATTGGCCACAACGGCTGGAACTGCGCCAATCCAAAGCCAGGAGCCAGGAGCTTCTTCTGGGTCTCCCACATGGGTGCAGAGGCCCAAAGACTTGGGCCATCTTCTATTGCTTTCCCAGGCCATAGCAGAGAGCTGGATCAGAAGAGGAGCAGCCGGGACTAGAACCGACACCCCTATGGGATGCCGGCACTTCAGGCCAGGGCGTTAACCCGCTGTGCCACAGCGCCAGCCCCCTCATAGATACACTTCTAAGAAGATAACCAACTTCCCTTCCCCCCTGCCTCTGTACCCAAGTTTATTTCATCTGAGATCAGAGACAATTTTACTTCTTCCTTTCTATCTGAATGCCTTTTGTTTGTTTTTCTGGCCCAATTCTCATGGCTAGAACATATAATACAGTGTTGAATAGAAGTGACATGAATGGACACTTTCCTTATCTTAGAGGGAAAGATTTCAGCCTGTGACTATTAAGTATGATGGTAGCTGTAGGATTTTCATAGATGTTCTTCATCAAGTTGGCATTCCCTTCTATTCCCAGCTTGTTGAAAGTCTTTTTTTTTCTTTAATGAAAGGGTACTGGAATTTGTCAAACGTGTTTTTATACCTACTGAAAATATCATGTAGTTTTTTTCTTACCTAGAATCTTTTATTTAAGGTATGCAAACCTAATGCATGTTATGTACAAGAATTTAGGAACATAGTGATTTTTCCCACCCTTCCCTCTCTCCCATATGCATTCCCACCCTTCTTCCTCTTCCCTCTCCTATTACAACACTTATTTTTAACTAACGTCTATTTTTAATTAACTATATACACATAAGCTTAACCCTACTACTAAGTAAAGAGTTCTACAATAGTATGGAAAAAAAAAAAACACCCTGTTCCTCAATAGTGGAGACAAGGGATGTTCAAAGTAATAGAATCTCACAGTGTCAATTTCACTTCTATAGATTACCTTTTAGGTGCTCTGTTAGTTACCACAGATAAGGGAGAACATTTGGTATCTGTCTTTTTGGGACTGGCTTATTTCACTGAGTATATATAATGTTTTCCAATTGTACCCATTTTGCTGCAAATGACAGGATTTCATTTTTTTAACTGCTGTGTGGTATTCCATGGTGTACATATGCATAATTTTTTATCTTGTCTTCAGTTGATGGACATCTGGGTTGATTCTATATCTTAGCTACTGTGAATTGAGCTACAATAAACATGGAATACAAATCACTCTTTCATATGCTGATTTCATTTCCTTTGGATAAATTCCCAGGAGTGGGCTAGTTGGATCATATGGTAGATCTGTATTCAGATTTCTGAGGTATCTATACTGTCTTCCACAATGGCTGCATCAGTTTACATCCCCACCAACAGTGGATTAGGGTACCTTTTTCCCTACATCCTCATCAGCATTTGTTGTTTGTTGACTTCTGTATAAAAGCCCTTCTAACTAGTGTGAGGTGAAACCTCATTGTGGTTTTGATTTGCATTTCCTTGATAGCTAGTGATCCTGAACATTTTTTCATGTGTCTGTTGGCCATTTGGATTTCCTCTTTTGAAAAATGCCTGTTTAAGTCCTTTGCCCATTTCTTAGCTGGGTTGTTTGTTTTGTTGTTGTTGAATTTCTTGAGCTCTTTATAGATTCTGATTATTAACCCTTTATTGGTTGCATAGTTTGCAAATATTTTCTCCCATCCTTTTGGTTGCCTCTTCACTTTGCTGAGTGTTTCTTTTGCAGTACAGAAGCTTCTCAATTTGATATAACCCCATTCATCAATTTTGGCTTTTATTACCTGTGCTTCAGGGATGTTTTGCAAGAAGTCTTTGCCTATGCCAATGTCTTGCAGGATTTCTCTAATGTTCTCTAATAATTTGGTAGTATTGGGTCAAAGATTTAAGTCTTTGATCCATTTTGAGTGGATTTTTAATGAAGGACATAAAAAATCTCTATGTCGAGAATTGTAAAACATTAAAGAAGGAACTAGAAGAAGACACACACACACACACACACACAAAATGGAAGAATCTTCCATGTCCATGGATTGGGAGAATCAATATCATCAACATGTCCGTACTACTGAAAGTAATATACAGAGTCAATGCAATCCCAATCAAAATACCAATGACATTCTTCTAATACAGAAAAAAAACGATGCTGAAATTAATATGGAAATAAAGAAGACCCTGAATAACTAAAGCAATCTTATACAACAAATACAAAGCCAGAGGCGTCACAATAACAGATTTCAAGACATACTACAGGGCAGTTATAATCAAAACAGCCTGGTACTGGCAAAAAAAAAAAAAAAAAAAAAAAAAAAAAAAAAAAAAAAAAGATAGGTATACCAATGGAAAAGAATAGAAACTCAAGAAATTAATCCATGTGTCTACAACCAACTTATTTTTGACAAAGGAGCTAAAATCAATCCCTGGAACAAGGATAGTCTCTTCAACAAATGATGTTGAGAAAAGTGGATCTCCACATGCTGAAGTTCATGTAGTTTTAAAAAGTTTTTATTCTACTTATATAGTGTATTATATTGTTAAACTATTTTTTCACATTGTTTAATTTTTATGTATTGAATCAAACTTGTATTCTTGGGAAGAATCCCAAATTGGTCTTAGTGTATGTGCCTCTTTATATTTGGCAACTTCAACAAGGTAATGGAAAAGTACATTTTTAAAAATGCTTATTTTAGGGGCTGGTTCTGTGGCGCAGTATGTTAAGCCTCTGACTGTGGGTCTGGAATCCCATATGAATGCCAGTTCAAGTCCCAGCTGCTCCAATTCTGATTCAACTGCCTGCTAATGGCCTGGGAAAGCAGTAGAAGATGGCCCAAGTGCTTGGCCCATGCACCCACATGTGATATCTGGAAGAAACTCCTAGCTCTTGGTTTTGGATCAGCCCAGCTCCAGCTGTTACAGTCATTTCGGGAGTGAACCAGTGGATGGAAGACCTCTCTCTCTCAATAACTCTGCCTCTCAAATAAATAAATAAATCTTTAAAAAATGTTTATTTTGGTACAAAGCTATTTTAAACTGTACATATCTTTTTTCATGTTACACATTTTCCATAAACATTTTGAAGATGCCACATATACTACTAGTTTGGGTTTGCTTATATTTTGTTCAGTATTCTTGAGAAAATTCTTTCCTGAAATTTTGAAGAGTTTGTGAAGAATTATTGTTAATTCTCCTATAAAGAATGTTTTGGGGACTGGAGCTGTGGTGTAGTGGGTCAAGCTGCCACCTGCAGTGCCAACATCTCATATGGGTGCTGGTTTCAGTCCTGGCTGCTCCACTTCGGATCCAGATCTCTGCTATAGCCTGGGAAACAATAGTAGAAGACCCAGATCCTTGAGCCCTTGCATCTGCTGCGAGATCTGGAAGAACTTTCTGGCTGCTGGCTTCAGGTTGGTCCAGCTCGGGCTGGCCATTGCAGCCATTTGGCAAGTGAACTCTCTCCCTATGCCTCTCTGTAACTCTGCCTTTCAAATAAATAAATTAATTTTTTTAAGAATATTTGAGTTGGTAGTTTGTGACTTTCCAGGAAAATCAAGGTGCTACAGTGTTGGTTCCTTCTGAGGTTCAGAGGGAAGGATTTGTTCCAGGCTACTCTCCTCTCTCGTCTCTTCACCTGTCTTCTATGTGTGAGTCTCTGTCTTCACATTTTCCCATTTTATACAGACACAAGTCATATAGGATTAAGGCCTACCCTCATGACCTTGCTTTAACTTGATTACCTCTATAAGAATGCAGTCTCCAAATAGGGTACTGAAGTATTGGAACTTAGGACTTTAACATGGAAATTTTGAGAGAACAGGATTCAACTCATAACAAAATGAAAGGTTAAAATTTGCATCTCCAGAAGGGAAGAGTTTTAGTATAAACATTTGGCAGATTGCAGTTCTCCTCTCAGGGTTAAGTTTCCCTGCCCCCTTGAAGTTCCTCTTGGCCATGTAATTTGTTTTGGTTCATAAAATGCAAGTGGACTTGACATTGTGTCCTTTCTAGGCAAGGACTTATGAGTTGCTTTGTGCTTTGTCAAGTCACTACTATTGGCACTGTTTCAGGTGATTCCTGCTCTATAAGCTTGGGTCCCAGAGTGAGACCAACTAAGGTGAACAGTGACTCAATGAAAAATAAATCTTTATTTTTATAAGCCACTAAGATTTGGAGACTCTGTCTTAGCACAGCATAACCTAGACAGGAGCAGACAAACTCTAAACATTGGGCCAAATCCTGGCTACCATTATTTTTTGTAAATAAAGTTTTATTAGAAGATAATTAAGCTCATTCATTTCCCCATTGTTTATGGCTACTTTTAGGGTTGAGTAGTTACAGCAGAGGCTGAATGGGTGTACAAGTCCTACAATATCAATTATCTGTTGATTTTATCAATCTCTGACCTAAATAATTCTTACTGATATAATGGAGTTAAGACTTTAGTTTTTTAAAATAAATGTTTTAGATTCTGTTTGTATTTATGTTCATTATAGTTCTATTTAAGCAAATCATTCGAACTAATTCTCAAAGCTTTAGCTTTATTTTTGAGTTAAATGTGACTGGATGAATTTCCAGGGAAAAGAAAGTGCATACATTTATCTTAAGATCAATATTGACTTTTCCCTATTTGCAAAGTGTCTGTTATGCACTGAAGCCCTCTGAATGTACAAAAAGCTGCAAGGTAAGATAAAGGATACAATGTGACCGCCTCCCACAAGGGCACAAGTATCTTTTCTAACCAAGATGCATGAAAAATCTGTGTGATTTCCAGTAAGTCAAAAGGGAAAGTAGTACGTTCTTACATCTACGTAGCTTTCATTTCCACAGCTCAACATATTGTTTCTATGTCCTAACTTTATTTCTCCTTTTCTTCTCTACTCACATTTGGATCATTTTCTTTTCCTAGTATTTTGTGTGCCTCTCATTGAGTAACTCATTTATTCTTTTGCTGATGTAGTAAACATTTTTTGAATGCCTATAGAAATGACAGGTATTGATGATACAAAGATGAGCAAAAGGTACTTCTTTCCCTCCAAGATGTAAGAGCTTGTTCTTAATGGATTATTAGCAGAAATTTTATACAAAAGGAAAAATTCTAAAGAGAGTGAAAAATACAGAATTCTTCTCTTTCTTCCATACCTCTTGTCTAATATGTCTGGATGACTTGGTAGTACTAAGTGATTACAAAGAGAACACAACAAAGTCTCTACTGAGGAAATTTTGGTAAATTCATTCTTCAGTGATGCTCCAGTTGGGAAAAACCTGTCTGCTTGGAATTCATCTCATTCTTTGGGGGTGGTTTCTGAAATCAGTGTCAGAAGCAGCAAAGAGGGCAAACACAAATGTGGCAAGGGATGGTGCTGAGTCATCAACTCGTGGATCTCCTGGGAAGATTGAGTCACAATCCTCTAAATCCAACATTGCTTTTCTATGTAGAAAAATCCTGCCTAAAGTTGGGCAGACCTAAGTTCTTTAGGACCTGATAATTATACAATTTGGGTGGGGGAGAGCTTTTGTAAGACAATACAAAACTGAAAATTGAAAAGTAGAAGCCTCAGAAGGTGCCCTGAAACTTTCATTTCATTAGCTTCTTTGTAAATCTTCTAATCAGAGCTTCATCTATTGGAAGGAGGGAAATATTCAGGTCCTTCAAGTGTATGTAAGCCATGAAGATTCTGCGGTCTGCTTTTGTTAGCACCTTGACATAGCAAGATACCTCCCAGAGACCTATAAGACACAGTCTTTAGTATCAATTTCACTTCATCCTATTGGGCACCAAAGTTTTGGGATGCTGGATCCAGGCAAGTGATCAAAAAGAGTGTGTGTTGGGTATTACAGGGAATTTTATACACAGATCTCTTTTTTGGGATGGTTTTTAGTCCTCAGGGAAAAAAAAAGCATTGTCATTCCTTTTGGATCCTGTGTGTGCTCTGAACCACCAGGGCCATCTCTGTGGTTCTGTTCAGTGCAGAGCAAGCTGCTTTGCCCTGGAGTATCAGGCACATTCCCAGGTATACTCATGTGTTAATCACTTCAAAATCTGTGTAACAGGAGTGATTCACCTCGAGGACAGACTGTGCTGTTGGTGCTGTGGTAGATGGCCTAGTTGGAACCCAACACTTTGCTAAATTTAGAAGAAAAAAAATGATATATCAGAAGCATGTTTCTCTTTCTCACCAAAGAAAGCAGGGTTAAACCTTATTAAGAAGGAGGAGACCTATGATGACCAGCAGGGAAGGAATGTCTGAAGGAAAAAGTGAACTGCCCATTTACTTCACATCTCCACTTCTATTTGATTTCCTTCTTTGTCTAGGAATTTTAGTTGGTACTTATGTGCTTAGTCATTTTGTCATGCGTCAATCAAAGACACTAAAAATTCCAAGCACTGATGACAGTTGGGGCTACATAGAAGACTGAAAAATAGGTCTTGCCTTTTAAGGACTGTCCAGAAAATAATCTGACCAAGAGAGGCACTTAATAAATGTCACTAATATGAGTAATAGTGGATTAAATCAAATGAGCTCATGGCTTAGGAAAAAGTAAAAGTGTAGTTATCTGACAATATGATTTTTTTTCCCTTAGAGAAGTTGGATTATGTAGAGATTAAGGGCTCTAGATTTACAGAAACTGGCATGTATCCAGGCTGTAATCCTAGTTTTGTCATTAAACACCAGTGTGACAGGGAGCAAACTGCATGGTAGCTATGAGCCCATTTCCCTGCTGATCCAAGGAGATTAAGGAGAGTATTAACCTCAATAAATTGTTGTAAAGTTACAAGAAATACTATATATAAAGTATATGGTAAGATATAATGCATACATCTCATATCAGGAGCATTTGAGTTGCAAAGGAATTTTCAAGGGCAAAGGGAGCTCAAGGAAATGGGAGAGAAAGAAGATTTGTGTGTGGAAGCTGAGGATCAGGATATGGCTTGAGGTGGACATCAAGATAGATGAATGGGGACCAGTGCTATGGCATAGCAGGTAAAACCAGCCCCTGCAGTGCCAGTATATATGGGCACCAGTTCGAGACCCAGCTGCTCCACTTCTGATCCAGCTCTATGCTATTGCCTGGGAAAGCAGTAGAGGACGGCCCACCTGCTTGGGCCCCTGCACCCACATGGCAGATCTGGAAGAAGCTCCTGCCTTCTGGCTTTGGATCAGTCCAGTTACAGCCATTGTGGCTATTTGGGGAATGATCCAGTGGATGAAAGCTCTCTCTCTTCCTCTGCTTCTGCCTCTCTGTAGCTCTGCCATTCAAGTAAATAAATCAATCTTTTTAAAAAAATGAATGGATGAGGGGATGGTTGTGTAGTTTGTTGGAAGCATATTGGAAGCTAATGGTAGTGTGGAGCAGAGAGAAGTTAGCCCAGTGTCTCTTGCTTTGTCTGTTTTTATGTATTACTGCCTTTCATGTCATCCAGAGGATGGACAAGGTGGGACAGTGCTGGCATGAGGGTTCTTTTTCCAGTTCTGTACAACTTACACTATGTGACCCTGGAACAGTGAAACACATCAGGATTCTATGACAGATAGCCAGGGTAGTCAGGGCAGGCATTGGCAGTTGAGACTGCCAGGTGGTTTTGGGACAGTGTATGGTATGGGTGTGTGGGTACTTTGAATTGAAGAGAATTAGAAGGGCCTCAGAAGCAAGCTCTCTCTGGTTTATCTCTCCTGCTCCCCTTTCCCCTTACCATACTTCTCCAAAAGCAGGTTATAGAAATAATTCTTCTTCCCCAGAGCAAGCTCATAAAGCCTAGAAATGACACTTCCTGACCTTCTCTCTTCTCCCCTGAAGCCCCTCATGTGACAGATACCCTGCCCTTTACCCAGAGACCAGGAGGAATCTGAACAAACAAGTCTTCCTGGATTCTCCCCTAAGTCTATTACCCTTAGATCACCTGCCTTTTGCCCTATCCCATTTCTACACAGCTGTCCATTGAATGCAAGAATCAAAATATAGTTCCCCCAGGGTCTTTGAGTCTTCATTTCTGAAGGCTCCCACACCATGTAAAATTTTGGCTCATAAATTTGTTACACTTTTCTCTTGGTAACCTGTTATTGGTTATAGGAGTGTCAGTCATGATTTTTGTGATGGGTGTGGAAAAGGTGTTGCTCTTTTACCCCTTCATTCCCTTTGGTATGCATAGGGTTATATACAATGTGCTAGCTGTGGCAGGGTCCCTCTCTCTCTCTCTTTTTATTTGAAAGGCAGAGTTACAGAGAGCAGAGAGCAGAGAGAGAGAGGTTTTCTATCAGCTAGTTCATTCCCCAGGTGGCTGCAACGGCCAGAGCTGCACCAATCTGAAGCCAGGAGCCAGGAGCTTCTTCTGGGTCTCCCACACTGGTGCAGGGGCCCAGGGATTTGGGTCATCTTCCACTGCTTTCCCAGGCCACAGCAGATAGCTGGATCAGAAGTGGGGCAGCTGGGACTCAAACCTGCGCCCATATGGGATGCCGGCACTGCAGGCGGTGGCCCTACCTGCTATGCCACACTGCCAGTCCCCATGGCCCTTCTCTTTTGCCTCAAGAAAGTCTATTGATAAACAAGAGCATTATAGTAATGTTATAATAATCAGAAACTTAAGTCTGCTGTTGTAGATGTTAAATTGTAGTAAAATGTTCACAACATAAAATTTATCATCTAAATAATTTTAAGTGCAAAATTCAGTTGTATGACGTTCTTTCATACTATGATGTAGCCATTACCACCATCTATACCAGAACTCTTCATCTTGCAAAACTGAAACTTAGGATTTCCCTTTCTGGGTCTCTGTATTCTCACTGCAAGTTGGGGCAGGAGTAGGGGTCTTCTTCATATTTTTACAAAGTTTCTCACCCACTGCTCTCTTGGTCCCTTTTTCCTTGCTATCCAATTCTGAAAATCAGAAGAAATATATCCATCTTTACATGTAATATGCAAACCAATGTCAATTGCCCAGATAAGTGAAAACCCTCTTTTTACTTTCCATATATTCAATATTTAGTAGTATTCAACAATAAACAGTATGCCAAAAAAAGATCCCAAGTGATCTTCTTTCCTCTTGCATAGAGGAAAACAGAAGTTTCTTGTTGCTGGCAAAGGATCATTTGTGTCACATGAGAACTGTAATAGCAGGCTCATATGAAGAGTTAACTATATGCCTATCACTGATCTCAGTGGTTTTTATACAGAAAGTTTGTGAGAAAATGAAATCTAAAGAACGGTTTATTTTGGTGCAAACATTTTTTGAAAGCCATGCACAGTTTTCTCATGATATCAGTTGTATTTTTCTCTCTCATATATATAATAAATATAATTATATGATATATAATAAATATGATTATATAACTGAATATATATAACAAAGATATATAACAAAGACATATAACAAAGACATATATATATAACAAAGACATAAAAGGCAAAAATTCTCATAAAGAGAATTGCCAGAAATTTGCTATAATTTGATATATTTATTGCATAGTCAAGATTATAAGATCAAATCTTTTTTTTGCAATATATTAAAGAGGCTTTTGTGTTCTAAATAGCCAACTGATCACTGCTATAGCAGAAGAATACTAGAAAGAAAGAAGAAAACAACTTGAGTGCTAAAGAGAAATCTTAAATCATAAACAACAGAGCCAATAGCATAACATTGCTATACTTTAAGTACTCACTACGTGTCAGGTGTTCCGCTAAGTGTTTTACCTGTTTTGATTAATTTGCTAGCCACAACCACCCCAAAAGGGAGTATTATTAGCTCCATTTTAGAGGAAGAAAAGATGAAGCGCAGAGAGATTCAGGAACGTGTAAACAGTTGAACCAGGAGTCTAGCATGTGTGGTGCAGAAGATATTATATGAGCATTGACAGGCTCTTTGCTTTGGAATTGATGAGGCCCATTGTTAGGTTATTTTGAGAAGTGTCTGATCCCAGGGTCTCAGGGCACCTTGCTGCTCTCCAGGAGAAGACCACGTTGCAAACCCAGAACTTCTTAGATGCTTTCATGTTGGCTCTGGTCCATAAGAATTGCTGCATTTTCTGACCACAGAAAATTCCAGCTTCTGCAGCCCAGAGGCTCAGGACTCATATCCATTTCTAGTTCCCTAGAAGTGCTGAAGGCCAGAATGTAAATAGCCTTTCAGTATGAAATAGAACAGGACAAATCCACCCACAGGCTACAAAGTTTGTTCAATACATAGAGCTCTAACAACAAACACAGCAAAACAAACATGGCAATGAGATGAAGAAGGAATGAGACTGGAGAAAGTTTGCCTACTGCACACAGAGGTCTATCAGCCTGGACATCTGGCTCCCTGGAGAGATACAGGAGGATTCTGGGAAACCCAGATCTGTTTCATTTGAGCAATCACTGAACTAATTTTGGCCTAACCTACAATCTGGGCAGTGAAAGTCATTTGGGGAGGGACTTGCTTGGCCATATCATGATTTGACTCTGACCTCATGTGCAGTGACTTCCCAGGGTGACATAGGAGTGACCTTCCCTGAAAGCTGGCAAGGAAGGGGTGCATGGGCAGTGAACAATTTAAAAAGTACAGCAGAACTGAATAAATGATGGTCTGCTTTTTATTATTGTCAAGCTTAGGGAATTCCAAACAATGTCAGTGATAAAATACTCCTCCTCCAAACATCTTTTGTTGCTCTAAGAATTTATAAACAATTGCTGCATGGTTATTCTTGAGTTTTACATAATATGTGTGAAAACTGCAGTGGCCTCTCATGCACATTAAGAACCAGAGAGGTCTTCCTGGGTCCCACTAGGCTGACTCTGTCTCTGTAAATTTTCAACAGATAAGCATTCCAAATAAACACACTGGGTGACAGAATGCAAGTGGCTTTTTTTTTTGTCTTTTCAAATCATGGTGCTATCATTGTTTATTCTGAATCTATTGTCTCAAAGAGCAAATATGTATAGCAGTCCCCCCTCCTTATCCATAGGTCCTGTGTTCCAAGACCCCCAATGAATGCCTGAAACCTCAGGTGGTGTCAAACCCTATCTGTTACGTGAACACAAGCACAGTGATTTGCCATAGTTGAGCTGATAACTGAGACAGTTACTAGTGGCTAATGGACTGATAGTGGATACACTGGACAAAGGGGGTGATTCATGTAGTGAGTGGGGTGTATGGAGATGGATATGATGTCATCACACTACTCAGAGTGGTACATCATTTCTGGATTTTTCCAGTTGATGCTCTCAGTGATTGACAGAGAGTAATTGAAACTACAGAAAGTGAAATTGTGAATGGTGGGGTGGGGAGACCACTGCACTTTTATTGGGGTTGGAAACATACGCTGCAACCAAAGTGTGCCCAAGGGATTCTGAATTGTTAGGACACTACAAGGAGTTCTCTGAATTAACTTCCATGGACAAAATGTTTATTGTAGAATAATTCAATGAGTTATCTTAAAGTTGTTTACTGCAAGTCATCTTCTTTTTCAGATAGAGGAGGATGTTTTAAAAGTTATCTGCACAGTGAGTGTGTTGTACTATATGAATTAACGGAAAACTACTACTCAACAGTGCTCTATACTTTGTGTGTCTGTGTGGGTGCAGTCTGTTGAAATCTTTCCTTAGTATATACTAAGTTGATCTTCTGTGTATAAAGATAACTGAAAATGAATCTTGATGAAGAATGGTATGGGAGAGGGAGTGGAAGATGGAATGGTTGTGGGTGCGAGGGAGGTTATGGGGGGGAAAAGCTGCTAAAATCCAAAAGTTGTACTTTGGAATTTATATTTATTAAATAAAAGTTAAAAAAAATAAAAAATAGAAATTATCTGCTCCAAGTGTCTAATATTCAAGGGCACCCAGCACTGTTGGTCTGTTAGGCTACGGTGCCTGTGAGAATAGTTGCCATACTCCTCCCTGACCCCTGGAGGACTGCAACTGCACCATGTCTCTCCTTTTTTATCCTAGCAACTTGATATCCTTACCAGTCAGGTTGGAGTTACATGTTCAGGTTCACTTGTGTCTGCCTGAGGCCACACAGAAATGCCAACTGATTATACCCTGACATGAGCAACAGCTTGTGCTTGGTGGTCATGGACAGCTTGGTGCTCTCTGGAGCAGAGAGCTCCAGGTGATGGATTAAAATTGGTGCTGTGGAAAAAGGAGAGATGCATGGTGCAGAATGGGGGAGCTGGTCACCTGAGGGTGATGGTGGAGAATATGGCCCAAGTGGGTAGGGAGAATCCAGAAAAGAGAGACAGCTGACAGGGTGGGGTTGAAAGGCAGCATCAACAATGAAGTTTTTCCACCTTCACAGTTTTGCTCAAGGCAGGAATATAAATCTGTTCTTTGTGTTCTACTTGGTTGGAGGAATTCCAAAAAAAAAAAAAAAATCCCGAGTCTTGGCACTAATTATAGCTATAGCAGATGATAGGCACTCTTGTAAACACAGAAGACAGGAACAGTGTTCTTTTGAAAAGAGAATTTGAGTGAAGTAGCCAAAAAAATTAACAGTGACAAGAGTGTGGTATCTAGCCATGGAAACTCCACAAACTGTACTTGTTGGAAGCTAATGTGAGTGCCTGGTCTTCCAAATAATTGGATTTTAGCAGTTGATGAAAGTTTAAATGAAAGGTCATTGCAGAATTTACAGACATGATCTGCAGAATAGCAGTGTACCTTTGTGCTGGCCAAGGCCACCAGCTCTGTTCACTATTTCATGACACAAAGATTTAAGGCAATCAGTTAGTCAGTAAGCTTGTATTTCCTGGTATTTACTTAGCCTCGGGTATTTTATTTGACCCTGGACTTGCACTTGCTCACACAATCCTTATCCTTACTAGGATTAGAGTCTAGCAGTGGTGACAGCCTTTAGACAAATGATTATACACACAATAACAAATTAGGTGACTTCAAATGGGCAAAGCACAGTGAAGGACAAGTACACAGTACTAGAGGAGTGTATGATTATGGGGTGAGAGTCAAAGAGGCCTTGTTGACGAAGCTATGATTAGATGATTAGATGTAAGAAGCTTGAGGAATTCAACCATGGCAAATCCTTGTAGCAAATCAAGAGTAACATGAGGCTACAAGTAATGTGATGGCATCCTATACCCCCAAATTAAACCCCTGACATCGACAAAGGGTGGAAGTTTATCACCACATTCAGAATAATGTATATTTAAGAGTGACTTACACTCATATAACTTTATCTTATGGAGTGTAACATTTCCAGATACACACACACACATATACATACAGGCAATTAGTACATAGTGGCAGAAACATCTAGGGTAGAAAAGCCTAGTGCTAGCCTAGGGGTCCTAGGACTAGCCAAATGTACTTACACTGGGAAGAGACACATGAAGAAACAAGACTACTAGGTCAGACTTACAAATTCAGGAAAAGATTAACTAGAAGGAATGTTATTCCAGGAAGACAGAAAAGGATGTCCAATAGCCTGGAACAACAACACAGAATTTATAAACTACATAAAACAACAAATAATTATGATGATGTGTTAGAGGTCAGAGATGGGCAAAAACTTGGACTGTGACTCAAGGAGGATTTTTAAGGAGATTCATTCAAATGGAAGCAGAAGTAGCTGGAAGAAGTTGTCCAAGAGTTTTGACAGCAGAAGCACAGAGAATAAATCTATGAGAAAACTATGATTTCACAAATGATGACTGCACATTACGTAGGTACTCTCTTACTGCCAAGATTCTTCAAATAAATAAAAATAAGGCATGCTCAATTGTTTATTTTTTGTTGATGGGAGTGGGGATAGGAAATTTATTAAATTTGATTGAGTGGTGCCCCTGGATGGAAGGTATCTAAAGGAATGGAAGAGAATGGTAGTTCCACCTCCAGAAACACACAGATTTCTGGTGTTGACCCTTACTTCTTATTGCTTTTCATGATCTGGAATGATTCCATATATTAGTTTACTTTTTGTTGTAGAAACTTCTCCTACTTTTGTATACACAGTTTCTGAAGGACTGGACCCTTGTTCACAGGTACATCCCCAGCTTCTCACTCAGCCCTTAGAGAAGAGAAGGCACTAAAGTATTTGAGGACTGAATGAATGAAATGACATTAAAATAACCTGTGACATAATGAACAAGCCAGATTTGGCCAGGCAATGAAAGAAACACCTTCCAGGCAAGTGACACTGAGTGGAGACAAATCCACTTGTTCCAACTGGGGAAACCTCTTATCCTGAACAAGACCCACACTGCAGGTCTAGAGTCAAACATACCCACCTGCATGGGAAATTACTAAGATGTAACAGATACTTCACTTTTTCAGACAATAAGAGAAACTTCATAAGAAAATAAAGAAAAATTAGTTTATTATTGTATGTAATTAGTTTGAGACTGCCTATTCTCCAACCAGGTGAAATTGTTTAGGCAGTTGGATGTACATGTCTGGAATTCAGGAGGGAAGCTGAGACTCAAGCTAAACTTTGGGAAAACAGATATTTAAATTAGCTGAGCTGTAAGGTATGAGGAAGATAGTAGTGGAAAATGAGTCTGCAAATGTAGATCATGACTTCATGAAGGACTTCAAATAGAAAAGCACATCCTAAGCCTTGAAGAGGAGGAGAAGGAAGAGGAAGAGTATGAAATGACCAGTTTAGCTGCTGAACCAGAGTAGGTGTGTCAGCACGCACAGTTGGGAATAAGTGCCTAAGGCTATGGGCTTTCTGAGCTGGCTTGCCCAAGCTGCAGGCTCCTAGATGTCTATATACCTGCCAATTCCCTTCTACTGTGCCCACTTTGAAAGGAAAAGGAAGGGGAACCACAACCAGTGAATATGATCACACTGTGCTCGGACTATCTCCTTGAGCAGTCTTTTGCCTGCTTCCAAGGGACTGAATGTGAAATTTGCCATGTAAAATATATATATAGCAGGAATTCTTAAGGAAGGTATATATACCTATTCTCTCCATCAGAGATGAGGAGCTATATGATATTGGTGCTATTTTGTATGACCAGACACCAAAAGTATGAATACATCAAGCACTGGAATTCAGTGATTTCTTTGCTTCAGCCATGGGTCAGAGGTTGTATTGGGCAGCCAGGCCACCAAAAATCATTAGCAGTGGTAGCTCCATCTGCAGAATGATGGCAAAAGGGGTGGGGTGGAGGGAAGCTGCCTTAGGAGAGCCTCCTAACATGGACATTTATTAATGCATGCAAAATCCTGGGCTGAAACTTTGTATATAACTCATTTACTTTATCTTTTAAAATTTTTACTTATTTATTTCAGGAGCAGAGACAGAAAAAGAGAGCTGCCACCCTCTGGTTCATTCCCCAAATGCCTATATGCCCAAATGGGCTGGGATGAAGCTGGGAGCTAGTAATTCAATCCAGGTCTCCCAAATGGGTGGCAGAAACCCAACTGCCCCCCAGTGTCTGCATTAGCAGGAAGCTGGACTGAGGTACCAGAGCTGGTTAACCTGGGCACTTTGATGTAGAACTTAGGGCATCTTAATTAGGGTCTTTAACCCTTAGGCTAAAGGCCTACCTTCTCCTATTTAAATTCCATGACAAATATTTTCTGGTAGCACAGCTGGTAGGTAGATAATAAATTACAGTCATGACTCCATACTTGAACTCAAGGAGTACATTCTATAAGTTTTTATAAACTTGTAGTTTTTATAAACTTAAAATTTTCCATTAAAAAATCTTCTGTGTTTAAATTCAATAAAAAAAATCTATTCCTGCTGCTGATTTGTAGTTTGATCTTCTAACCCCATAGTTTGGTTAAGTTTTCCCTAAGGGTATGGAACAAAGAGATAAGCATTTTAAAACTTCAGTGAAATAATTAATTGCAACCCTAAAGAAGTGCATATGCTAGTTCATGATTTTTGGCCTGCTTTCTCTTCGTGTGTGGGTAGGATTCCATATTTTTCTTTTTCAATTACTTAAGAGTACTAAGTAGTCTTCCTTTGCCTCAAGATGTTACAGCACAGAAAAATTGAACTTTAATTTACATGTTGTAGTAACATTTGTGAGGACTGGGTGAGCAGAATTTTCATCCAAGAATTTCATCCTCTGTTTTGTGTATAAGAGTATTCTTCTTTGCCAGCTTATACTCATGGCAGCACAAGGTTGCCTATGTTGTAGGCTTTTGAGATTCTAGAAAGATGTAAGATTTTTTAAGCCAGCCTCCATAGGGTTCTTAATATTTTGTAAAATTACGAGAGATATATATTTATTGTACATGTGCATTTTTCTCACAATAGTCCACAACTTTCATTTGAGGCTCAAAGGTGTTTTGACCCAGCCAATGATTAAGATCACAGTTGTAGAACTTTCTAGAGGCGTAGCTATGCAAATACACAGAACAGAAAGACTCACTGTATTACTTATATGTAATTGTAGCATTGCACTCCTCATTTTTAAAAGTGTGAAATGAGTTACATGGTCCATACTTTTTTATTTTATTTTTTTAAAGAAATTATTTATTTGAGAGGCAGAGAGAGAGAAAGAGAGAGAGAGAGGTGTCTTCCATCTCTGGTTCACTCCCCAAATGGCCACAACGACCAGAGCTGAGCAGATCTGGAGCCAGGAGCTTCTTCCAAGTCTCCCCCGTGGGTACAGGGGCTCAAGCACTGAGGCCACCTTCCCCTGCTTTCCCAGGCCATCAGCAGAGAGCTGGATCAGAAGAGGAGCAGCCAGGACATGAACCAGCACCCACATGGGATGCTAGTATTGCAGGTGGAGCCTTAGCTTACTATGCCACAGCACCAGCCCAGTGGTCCACGTTTTTAGTCACATTTTTTTCTCTTTGTAAGGCTCTCTGTAGGTTATTTCACCTACCCTTTGTCATTAACATCCCATCTAAACTCTTTGTTATTATGTAAGAATTGTCTTTTGTTTGCTGAAATATAATGGAGTGAGGGTATTTTGAATTTTTTCTTCTAGTAGAGAGAATGGACTTGCTCCAACACAATCACTCTCATTTATCAGTTACCCTGGAATATCAGAAATTAGGTAACTGGTCAGGCTAAACAATGTGTGTGTACATGAAAGCCTATGGATGTGTACCTGATAGTTATTGTAAAAAAAAGTCTGAAATTTATTATTCAATATGTAAAACATTCAAGTCTCAACTACCTATTGACTGCATCTTTGTACAGTTTGACACTGGAAGCAATTTAGTCCTGTATCCAAAATAATCCAAGAGAAATTAAAATTTTATTTGAAGTCTATCAGAAAGCACTAAATGGGAAGTACTGAAAACTACAAATTATTTGACATATCTTTTCCCATTTCATGCACTTTTGCCATCTTGTGCATGGTAACTTGCTCCACAGAGTTTCTCCTTTCCCCCATTCCACGCTCTCTAAAATCTCCCCCAATTCAGTCATTCACGCTCTCGTATCTCCTCTACTTTCTGTATCTGACTCTTATGCTATATGAATCAATTTAATCTCTCTGGTTGAGTCCTTCTTCCTGTTCTGTCATTCCCCCTCCGCTTACCCTTTCCCCCTCCCCACTTTGGGTGAAATGGGGTGGGTTGAGAAGGTTTTTATTTGCAACTCATTTCTTTGGTCTGACACTGGTGTGAGCTAAACATAACGTAAATTTGAGATTTTAGCTGATTTGATTTATCTGTCCAATTAAACTGTTCAATTTGATTAATTTGCTAGAATTAACTGTTTACACATCTTAGCCAATACAAAGTTGCTTTTGACTACCCTTAGCAAATTGACCAACTGTATGTAACACACACACACACACACATAAGACCCTTTAATGTTTAGGTTTTTTTTTTTTTCATTTTAATTAAACTGATCTTTCAATCTGAGTGCCTTTGGCAAGAGCTTGTTCCAGGAAGGAAGAGCTTTAAGCCCTAGGCAAATGGAAAACAGAATTGCACAAAAGCATCTCGGCACCAGTGAAAGTCTGGCACATTCTAAATCCTGTGAGTACTTAGCCTCTCCTCTCTCTCACCAGTAAAACCTGGAAAACAAACCTCTAGGGGAAATGTCATGATGGGGCCTGTAGTCAGGCACATTGGTAAATGCAAAACTAATGAATTTCTTTTTATTCCACTGGAAGGGAGTCCCATATGCCACCCGCCACGCAGCTGCGGACATGTGTACACATGGCTTTCACAACATGCCAGGCCAGAGTTCCGGCAGCCAGTAATCCCAGAAATGATTGCTGCTGAAACTTGCCTGGGTTTTAATAAATTATTGTCTTATTTTTATTAATATGTAATACATGTACATTTTATGGAGTACAGTGCAATATTTCAATGCATTATACACAACATTAGCAGTTCAAGTGTGGCAACTAGCCATTTGTTTCCTTATCTTTGCTTTGTGGTTGGAGCCTATCAGCTCCTCTTCCAGTTCTTCATGCAGTGTCTAATACATTAGTGTGTATGGTCGTCCCCACTGTGCTGTGGCTCTCCAGAACTTGTTACTTCTAACTGTATTTCAGTGCCCGTTATCCAACCTCCCTCTAGCCTCCTTCTCCCATCCTCCCCAACCTCAAATAATCACTGTTCTAAGTTCAGATTGACTACCTTTTTTAAAATAGAACTTCTATATATGGAAGAGGACATAATGGTATTTTTCTTTCTAGGTCTAGGTTATTTTACTTCACATAATGATTCCTAGTTCTGTCCATTTAACTGCAATGTCAGAATTACATTCTTTCTCATGGCTGAATACTTCTCCATTGTGTAGCAAGGAGAACAGCCCAGGCCTGTCAAACCTCTAAACATCCATTTTAAAGTTCCCATCAGTAGGAATAATATCTTGAAAATGGTAAGTCAACAAGTGGCCTTGGGGGGATAGCATTTGGCTTCCCCATTTGGAGCAGGAATTTTGTCTTGCCAGGAACAACTGTCACCCATTGCAAACCAATCAGCAATCAATCAATAGTGACTATGAAGCAAACCACAGAGTCTGAGGTCACAGAAACCAGACTGGGAGTTGGGAGGCAGTTCTTTCCATGATTCTTTCATCATTTATTTATGCGACCTTGGCCTTGAAGACTCCTTCCAGGTCTAATATTCTCTGATAGGAACACCTTCAAAATCCATGATCAGCATCTTCAAAAAAGAACAGTTTACAAAACAGAGAGACTAATAAAGATATTTCCTGGCTCTGGGTCTTGGTTTTATCATTTGTAAAATGAATGGGAACAGAGAGAATTAAAATTGTGTCCTAAGGTTGAGTCCAGATTCCTATGTATGCCCATTTTAAGAAAGCGAGCACTGGTGCCGGCGCTGTGGCGCAGCGGGTTAAAGTCCTGGCCTGGCCAGCATCCCATATGGGCACCATTTCTAGTCTTGGCTGTTCCTCTTCCAATCCAGCTCTCTGCTATGGCCTGGGAAAGCAGTAGAAGATGGCACAAGTCCTTGGGCCCCTGCACCCATGTGGGAGACCTGGAAGAGGCTCCTGGCTCCTGGCTTCAGATCAGCGCAGCTCCAGCTGTTGCAGATTCTGGGGAGTTAACCAGCAGATGGAAGACCTCTCTCTCTGTCTCTGCCTCTCTCTGTAACTCTGACTTTCAAATAAATAAAATAAATCTTAAAAAAAAAAAAAAAAGGAAAGAAAGCGAGCACCATGCTAGAAGTTGTGGATAAAAAAATTATAAGAACAAAAACAATAAACTTCTGCCCCAAAGAGAGTTCCAGTTTAGCTAGTGAGAAAAAGATGTACACACACACATACACACACAGTATCAAATAATTTGGGTTTTTAAAAATTAATTAATTTATTTATTTTTTGACAGGCAGAGTTAGACAGTGAGAGAGACAGAGAGAAAGGTCTTCCTTTCCCGTTGGTTCACCCCCCAAGTGGCCGCCACAGCTGTGCTGATCCGAAGCTAGGAGCTAGGTGCTTCTTCCTGGTCTCCCATGTGGGTGCAGGGCCCAAGCACTTGGGCCATCCTTCACTGCCTTCCCGGGCCACAGCAGAGAGCTGGACTGGAAGAGGAGCAACCTGGACAGAATCTGGTGCCCCAACCTGGACTAGAACCCAGGGTGCCGGCGCCGCTAGGCGGAGGATTAGCCTAGTGAGCCATGGCGCCGACAATATCAAATAATTTGTGAACAAGAATCTGACAATCTCATATGTGTCAATTTGATAAGTGATTATTTGAAACAGGTTGATAGAAGTAATAAAAGTTTGAAAATCCACTTCAAAAAGGCTGAGAAAAATGGAATTAAAAAGTACATTTACTCTGGTGTAAAGATTTTTACAAATTTAATCTTCTATTATTTTAATTGCACATATTTGTGGGGTACAGAGTGACAATTCAATACATGTAGTCAGTGTGTGAAGATTGAATCAGATTAGTATTTCCATCTCAAACATTAAAATTATTTTTGACTAATGCTTATAATTGTAGATATTTATGGGTACACTGTGCCACTTCGACAAGTATATACAGCTGTACTACCAAATCAGGGTACATAACATTATCCTCTCCTTGTTATTACTTCATCTTCGGAGCCTCTGAGCAACTCTCATCGATTCGCTCATAAAATAGGCAATAGGTTATCATGAACTAAATTGCATGCTAACTGACTGAGCCACTAAGGCACCTCAAAAAAATTTGAAACCCACACCCAGACTTTTCATAATATGCATTTTCTGTGAAATTTCTGAAGATCCCTTGTGTAAAAAAGTGCTAGTGTGTAACAAAAAGTAGTGTGACAAACGATAATCCTGCATTCTTTGCCTGGCTTCCAGCTCTACCATGGACTCAGTCTTCTCCAACTTTTCCAAGTGAATCCAGTGGCATTCATGTGCTTGTAGCCCCAACCACTTCAATTAGTTCCCTGATTTAGAGTAATGTGAAAAGCCCATGGCGATGGTTCCCTATCTCAGCAAGTTGTCACTCATGCTGTTTAACTTGAAGTCACCTCAGTCTCCTTATATTTCATTCATTCCTTCAACAAAAAAGTGAGACACTTTGTTAGGGGTAAGGAAAGTAAAACTTAATTTAAACATCACTTTCTCAAGGAGGTCAAATTGCATGATCTTTCAGTGTAAAGTCCCTTAGCTTTCTGTATTTCTCTTGAAGTCTGTAAAAATTGTTCAGGGCTGGCGCTGTGGCATAAAGCCATCACCTGCAGTGCAGGCCTCCCATATGGGTGCCGGTTCGAGTCCTGGCTGCTCCACTTCTGATCTAGCTCTCTGCTATGGCCTGGGAAAGCAGAGAAAGAGGAGCACTTAATTTTTTTAATTTTGAGCCCCTGCACCTGTGTGAGATACTAGAAGAAGCTCCTGGCTCCTGGCTTTGGATTGGCACAAATCCTGCCATTGTGGTCATTTGGGGACTGAACAAGCAGATGAAAGACCTCTCTCTCTCTCTCTCTCTCTCTCTCTCTGTCTGCCTCTCCTCTCTGTAACTCTGCCTTTCAAATAAATGAATAAATTTCTTTTTTAAAAAAAGAGCTCTCATCTTTAAAAAATATTGCTCATGTATCAATAGTTCATTCTTCTCATTATTGCTGAGTAGTGTTACATTGTACAGATGTACCAGGGTTTGTTCAACCATTCATTCATTGAATGACTATTTTTTTTTCATTTTCTCTATTATGAACAAAGCTGCTATGAATATTTGTGTATAATTTTCAGTATGATTAAAAATTTACATTTCTCTGGGATCAATGCCAAGTGTGTGATTGCTAGGTTTTACAGCAAGAGCATGTTTAGTTTAGTAGGGAAATGCCAAAATATTTTCCAGAGTGCATGTACCATTTTGCACTCTCGCCATCGATGTATGACCCAGCTTAGGGTATCATTACTATATTTTATTATAGCCATTCTTGTAGGTTTTTTGGTGATGTCTCATACGTCAAGTTTAATTTCCCTAATGGAACACATGTCCTATTTTTGCCATTCATATTTCCCTTTTTCCATTTCCTAATTGTTTTTGTTTTATTTTATTTTAAATGTTGAGTTTTACGGGCTTCTTTGTTAATATATTGAGATAGAAAGTCTTTGTCAGGTGATTTTCAAATGTTTCCTTCCACTCACTAACCTGTCTTCTCATCTTCTCTTAAGAGGTTCTTTTGCAGAATGAGGTTTTCAATGTTCATGAAAGTAAATTTATCTGTTTTGCTTTTAGGATTGTACTTTTGGTATAATGGCTAGTAACACTTTACCTAGTCCCAAATCTTGAAGATGCTCTCCTATTTTTTCCTCAAATTTTATAGTTTTATTTTACAGTCGATTCCACTTTCCATTTTTTACTTAATTTTTATATTTGATATGAGATTTAGGTTGAGTACGTTTTTTCCAATTGTTATAGCACCATTAGTTGGGAAGATATTGAGCTGTTTTGTATCAGCAATTGATATACCTTACTTTTTATTTAAAAACACTTTACATTTAAAAATTTTTTTTATATATTTGAGAGGCACAGAGAGAGAGCATGCCCAAGCACAAGAGTAAGAGTGAAATTCAGAGACAGCAAAAGAGAGAGAGAGAGAGAGAGAGAGAGCGCACTCTCATGTGCTTGCTTACATCCCAAATGTCCCCAACAGCCAGGGCTGGGACAAACCAAATCACAGAGCCAAGAATTCAACTGGGGTCTTCCATGTGGGTGGCAGGGACCCAGCTACTTGGGTTATCACCTGTTACATCCTGGGGTGCACATTAGCAGAGAGTTGGAATTAGAAGTGGAGCTGGAAAGTGAAACCAGGTTGTCTTTTATGGGATGCAGGTGTCAGAACCTGAACTCGGTTAAATGTCTGTCCCATCAACTGACATATTTTAAAATTGGCTTTCATGAAAGTTGTGATTGATACCCTCATAGCTCACAATCACCACAGGAAAAACACAATTAAAGCACCTGAAGAGAAAAGTTAGGACAGGGCTATGCACAGGGTGTGCACAGGGTACTGGGGAAGCTGAAGAGGCTGTCCACTTCCCTGCATACACACTCCCTGTGGCTGAGTTGTTACATCCTTAAAGTCTACTTGCGTATATCATGGAATTTTATTCTTTAACCTCAGCTTAGAGATCTAACAAGAGGCATTTGAACAATGGTTTTCACCCCAGTCATCTGCTCCGTCCCACTGCAGGTCACCTCAACTCTTAGTCTAGTCCTACTTCTACTTCGGTCTTGACCATTCAATGCCACCCAACATACTGTTTTTCAATGTTTGAGGCCCACTGTTTCTCCCCATTTTTGCTTAGTTTCCTTCTCAGAGCAAGGATGTTAGGAGCAAAGCAGAGAGTTGTGCTTTCTCCAGCCAGCTGGTGCTCTGCAGTTGTTCAGGTTCAGAAAATAAGACTGCAAAATATGGCACTTGGCACACTGAGTCCTGTGAGCCGAAGGACACTAGAAGGGCCTCAAAAGGAAATTGTCTATCTGCCTTCTCCTGCCCTTTCTCCAAGGCAGGCCATACAAACCAGAATTCTTCCCAAAGGCCAGTCATGGAATCCAGAACTACATCTCCCAAAGCCAATGATACAATGTAGAAATATGACTCTAACTTTTCACTACAGTTATGTCTAGAAGCTGGCCATAAAGAAATCCTTTGACCTACTTTGTCTGATTGTAGACCATAAGACCCTCATTCTGGAGGGGCTCCTGCCCAAGGAGGAAAAAATTACCACAGAAGGAACAGGAAGAAACAGGACAAATAGGTCTAGCTGAGTTTCCCTTATCAGCCTATTACTATTAGATCAGACCCCTTTAGTCCAAACACCCTTCTACAGGAATCTTCACTGAATCTAATCATAAAAATGGACAGTCCTCCCTAAACTGTTTTTGGGTCTTCATTTCTAAAGGCTCCTGTGTCACATAAAACTTTGATTAAATCTGTTATGCTTGTCTCTTGTTAATTGGTCTTTTGTTATAGGGGTGTCAGTCAGGACCTTTATGATGAGCGAGGAAAATTATACCCTTTCACCACTGCACAGCCAACCAGTCACATACATTCTGACTTTGAAGTAAGGAGACAGTAGACAGAGAGAATAAGAGGTGTTTCTTACTAGGTTGATAACCTATTCTATTTGAGCTCTTCTGTCCTCAATGTATAAAATATAAATCAATAACAATAATCTGTTATGTGGACTAAATTACCTGAAGTATTGGCCTACAGCTACATATCTGTGTATTTCATTGGCACTGGTCATATTTGGTTTTCTCTGCTTAATCAGTTATGGCCTGACCTCTGAATCAAGTCTGAAAGCAATCTCATCTTTGTAAAAACAATGAATAGGGTGCTGGAATGAGAAAGTTTCTCTTCTTGTGGTGACAATGTCTTCTGGAAACTGAAGAACAAGTTTTTCTTGCTATGCTAATATCTGAAGATGTGATTCATCAATTTACAGGCAGGAAACAGCCCTCTTCCCTAACTCCAAATGTTCAGGATGTCAATCATCCAGAGTCATTCTATTTCTGTGGCAGACCTGGCACATACTCAGGACTTAAAAGGAGAAATTCTAAACATAACCTGCAAGCAGGGAAGAACTGTCTCTTTATAACATTTATCTATTGAAGAGGCCCTCCTGTCTTGGGATATGTGCTAACCAGGCATAAACTGAAGAGATAAAACCTGTAAAGGTAATGCTAACTGCTGCAACACATAAACTCCAGGATATTAACAGCGTAAACAAATTGAAATGTGGTTTGTACTCACTTAAGTGGGTGTTCCTTCTTAGTGATTGTTCCTGTTCTAAGGTGTAACTTTAAAGTCCAGGCTCCCTCCATCTTGGAGCTCCTTTGTTTACAACAAATGGATCCCGGGATTGTTGATCTAGGGAAAAAGAGCATAGAGGGTAGCAACTGGGTGTTTTTATGGGCCAGATCTACAAGTAAGTCTGATCATATTCCGTTGTAAAACCTGGGCTCATCAAACACTAATTTCAAGAGTGTCTGGAAAATATGATAAAGCGTTGTGCCCATGATGAAGAGCAAGTTTGGTGAGTGCTCTATAGCATCTGTCATAATGCCTGAAGTCACTGCACAGCAAAGGTCTAAGATAACAGATGCCATGTGAACCATTTGGAGGTCTTCTAGGGTATATTACCACATATGGCCTAGCTTGCTGAATGTGTGACTAATGATAGTGAGAGTAGGATTAGGATTAGTGATGGAGTAAACTGCTCCTGGCAAGCCAGTGAACTCACCACCAAAATTTCTTTAGTAATCATGCCTCTTTTTGAGTGGCTTTAGAAATTGGTGAAAACCTTCCTTTACCATTGAAATAAGTGGATGACCAGTGGTCACTAGCATTATTCTCATATTCTCACCCAGAATTAGCACACTGTCCATGAGTTAATCAAGTCTTTGCCAAGAGAGGCAATATAGTCCTGTGACTACAAACATAGCTTGGAATGATAACTGGGTCCAAATTCTGTCCTAGAATAGCTGGATTTATTTAGTGCAAATAATAAAGGCAAACTTGATCTACTTTATGCCAAAAGAGGAATTTATTATAAGGATATAGGAATAATTTGTGGAATTCAGACTTGGAAATTCCTTGAGCCTGAGCATGACAAGGAATGGAAACTAGGAGTTGGGTGGCTGTCATGACTGTTCTGCATTGCTCTGTCTCTCTTTGCAGCAGCTTCATTGTTACTTTCTCTGCCTCCTACGCTTCTCCAACCACATTATTGGCATCAGCCTCCCCAAGCCTGTCTACTGTATGTTTTTGAGCCACAAGCAGAGACTTACAGTCTCTGGATTCAAATTTCTAATTTCTAAGATAAAGAACATGCTTATCTCAGTTTGGATGATATGATCATTACTGGCCCCATTCAATAATGACCAGGGAGGCAAGGCTATGTCTAAAAGTAGCTTCCATAGACCAGCTCCTATATATGGGGCCTCAATTCCAGAGAGAGAGAGAGAGAGAGAGAGAGAGAGAAAGCACTCTGCTAACAGTGTCTTGCTTCCCTGAGCTCAGCTTTCTCATCTGTAAAATAGAGTTATGAGGATTAAATGAGATGATGTATATAAAGGGGGAATTTATTATAAAGATATAATAACCTGGCACAAAAAGATAGTCAATAAATAATTAGTAAATAGGTGTATATAAACCTAAAACCCATCACTCCATCTACCAGAGACTGTAGACTCAAGAGGTGAAGTAGGGTGGAAAGTATCACTATGTTCCTAAATCTGTATATATGAAATACATGAAACTTATTCACTTTATATAAATAAGAAAATGAAAAGTATGTAGAAGTTCCAATATGAATGTTACTGGGTTTCAACTTTACATAATTCTATTTTTTGTGTTGCAAATCTGAAAACCTGAGATTGTTCTGTATAGATGATGAAAAATATTAGAGTTTTTGAGCCTAATGTAGATTTTTAGCCTTGCCAAATACCACATTTGAGCTTCAAACAAGAAGTTATGGAAGTACCAATACACCAATTACATGACAGGAAACCATTGTTGCTAACACACATGATTTAATGTACATTGGGTCAAGCAGAGGAAGGTTTTATAAAAACAGCTCATTCCCACGCTTCTAGTCTGCCACTGAAATGGAAGTTCCTGCCCAGAGGCAGAGGTTAAGTCCATGTTTATTACTCTGATCTTCTAAGCAAAACAGAGTCAGAGGTAGAACTTCACCAAACCCTAAGCTGAACCCCTCTTGGCTAACATTGTAGACAGCCTAGGTTTCCCTCAGTACCACCTTCTGCAACCTGAAAGTCTCCTACAGAAAACCGAAGCCAGGATGCTTCAAAGGTATCAAAACATTGTTCACAGACATTTCAGAGTTATCTGCAGTATTTCCATGTTCATCATGGAGTACCAGTGTGGAAAACATCTTCCTCCTAGGAAACATGCTCATGCCACTCTTCCATGAGAAGGACACCTCTAGAGTTTACTTTCCAAAGCTTAACAGGGATGTGGCAGTCAAGCTAATACCTTCATTGCTGTGCCACTCCCATAGGAACTGGACTGTTGTTCTCACTTATTCTACCCACTTGCGACCCACCTGCCCCACAGAAGGTCCAACTGTCACTATGTGAGATAAATATACAAATGGGGGAAAAGTAGATTACAGAATTGCAAATAACATATGTAAATATTACACCCTCAAGGACGTGGAGATTAATCTCCTTGTGAGTATGGGCACACTTGGTGACTCGCTTCCAAAGAATAGATTATGGAATAGGAAAAGGAGTAATTTCACAGCAGAGAAACCTGGAGGACACACCATAAATAAGTGATCAAGGTTAACACCACCAAGATGATTCACGTTTTTTTTTTTTTTTTATCTTTTATTTAATGAATATAAATTTCCAAAGTACGACTCATGGGTTACAATGGCTTCCCCCCCCCATACCGTCCCTCCCACCCACAACCCTCCCCTTTCCCACTCCCTCTCCCCTTCCATTCACATCAAGATTCATTTTTGATTATCTTAATATACAGAAGATCAGCTTAGTATACCTTAAGTAAGGATTTCAACAGTTTGCTCCCACACAGAAACATAAAGTGAAAAATAATAGATGATTTTTTTTAAATGATGATGAAATCAGATCAGACCTATTGTCATGTTTAATCCCAGTGAGAGTCAAGTTGGGAATTGATAATTTCTTTTTTTTTTTTTTTACAGAAGATCAGTTTAGTGTACATTAAGTAAAGATTTCAATCGTTTGCACCCCCATAGAAACACAAAGTGAAATATACTGTTTGAGTACTCGTTATAGCATTAAGCCTCAGTGTACAGCTCATTAAGGACAGAGATCCTACATGAGGAGTAAGTGCACAGTGACTCCTGTTGTTGACTTTACAAATTGACACTCCTGTTTATGGCATCAGTAATCTCCCTATGCACCAGTCATGAGTTTCCAAGGCTATGGAAGCCCCTTGAGTTCTCCGTGAAGACATCGAAAACCTAAATAGACCCATAACTGAAACAGAAATTGAAACAGTAATAAAGGCCCTCCCAACAAAGAAAAGCCCAGGACCAGATGGATTCACTGCTGAATTCTACCAGACATTTAAAGAAGAACTAATCCCATTTCTTCTCAAACTATTCAGAACAATCAAAAAAGAGGGAATCCTCCCAAATTCTTTCTATGAAGCCAGCATCACCTTAATCCCTAAGCCAGAGAAAGATGCAGCACTGAAAGAAAATTACAGACCAATATCCCTGATGAACATAGATGCAAAAATCCTCAATAAAATTCTGGCCAATAGAATACAACAACACATCAGGAAAATCATCCACCCAGACCAAGTGGGATTCATCCCTGGTATGCAGGGATGGTTCAACATTCGCAAATCAATCAATGTGATTCACCACATTAACAGACTGCAGAAGAAAAACCATATGGTTATCTCAATTGATGCAGAGAAAGCATTTGATAAAATTCAACACCCTTTCATGATGAAAACTCTAAGCAAATTGGGTATAGAAGGAACATTCCTCAATATAATCCAAGCAATTTATAAAAAACCCACAGCCAGCATCCTATTGAATGGGGAAAAGTTGGAAGCATTTCCACTGAAATCTGGCACCAGGCAGGGATGCCCACTCTCACCACTGCTATTTAACATAGTTCTGGAAGTTTTAGCCAGAGCCATCAGACAAGAAAAAGAAATCAAAGGAATACAAATCAAGAAGGAAGAAGTCAAACTATCCCTCTTTGCAGACGATATGATTCTGTACTTCGAGGATCTAAAGTACTCCTGAAAGGATGGGATGAGAAGGGCATCTCCTCATTGTCATTTTTGTCTCCAAAAACCTATGGTTTAGGTTACCAATAGTCTGAACATGAGGAAGACATTAGAAATGCCCAAATAGAGTGACAGACTTTCTACAAAATACCTGTTAAGTATTCTTCTATTTTTTAAAGAAGAATTTACTTCTTTATTTTGAAACTCAGAGTTTCAGTGAGAGAATGAGGGGAGCAAGAGAGTGAGAGAGAGAGAACCTTCCATCTGCTGGTTCACTCCCCCGGTGGTTGCAACAGCCAGCTCTGGGCCAAGCCACAGCCAGGAACCAAGAGCTTCATCCGGGTCTCCCACAGGGTGGTGGGACCTAAACACTTGGGCCATGTTCTGTTGCTTTTCCCAGCCCATTAGCAGGGAGCTGAATAGTAAGTGGAGCAGCAGGAACAGGAACAGGTACCCATATGGGATGCCAGCATTGCAGGCAATGGCTTTACTTGCTATGCCACAATGCCACTCCCTAACAAGTACTCCTGCCTGAAAACTGCCAATGTCATTAAACATAAAGAAAAACTCAAAAACTGTTTCTGATGACATTGACACTTTTCAAAAGGAGATTAAAGAGACACGTTGAGTAAATGCAATGTGGTTCTCTGGATGAAATCCTGAAACAGGAAAAAGAATATACTATTGGAATAGTTGCAAAATTCAGAAGTTCTACCTCTGTTTTGCTCGAATGGAAGATCAGAGTAATTTACATGGAATTAACCTCTGCCTCTGGAGGGAGGGTGGGGGAGGGAGAGAGAGAGAGAAAGAAAGGAAGAGAAGAGAGAGAGAGAGAAAACCTTCCATCTGCTGGCTCATGCTGCAATGGCCAGGGCTGGCCCAGGATGAAGCCAGGAGCTTCATTCTGGTCTCCTATGTGGGTGGTAGGGGCCCAAGTATGTGGACTACCTTCTGGTGCTTTCCCAGATGCATTAGCAAGGAGCTGGATTGGAGCTGGAACAGCCAGGACTTGAACTGGTGCTCATATGGGATGCTGGAGTCACAGGTGGCAGCATCACCTGCTGCAACACAATGGCAGCTCATACTGACTGTTCTTGAAAACACAAAATTTAGCCTGTAGCCACATGTAAAACCATGGACCAACATTCTTTGATTTTTTTTTTTTTTTGACAGGCAGAGTGGACAGTGAGAGAGGTAGAGACAGAGAAAAAGGTCTTCCTTTTTCCGTTGGTTCACCCCCCAATGGCCGCTGCGGGCAGAGCGCAGTGGCTGGTACACCGCGCTGATCTGAAGGCAGGAGCCAGGTGCTTCTCCTGGTCTCCCATGCAGGTGCAGGGCCCAAGGACTTGGGCCATCCTCCACTGCACTCCTGGGCCACAGCAGAGAGCTGGACTGGAAGAGGAGCAACCGGGACAGATCTGGCGCTCTGACCGGGACTAGAACCCCGTGTGCCAGCGCCACAGGTGGAGGATTAGCCTATTGAGCCAAGGCACCGGCCACATTCTTTGAATTTTAATCCAGGATCAAACTTAAAAGCTATTTTCAACTTTCCACTCTTTCTTATCCTTCACCTTCAATTGGTTATCAACTTTCTATGTCTGAATTTCCTTTGCCAGGGTCTACACATCCTCAATCCCATTGCCACTGTCATGCCCCAGCCTCATTGTATTTCTCTTGCATCAGAGAAATGGCTCCAGTATGTTGTTGTCTTTCCACTCCATTGCCACTTTCCCAGGCTTGCCTGTGCAGAAAGAACAAACTGTAAATTTCTCAGTTGAGCATTTCTAGATCTTTGCAGTCTTCTGGGTATTCTCCAATGTTATTTCTCATGATTCTTCATTCTACTCTAGCAGCCTTTCTTCCATTTTATAAACACTCTTCAATGTTTGGACTTGATTGTTCTGCTTATACTTAACTTTCCTACTGGAATCTCCCACCTACTTCACTGTTTATTGAGGTCTATCCATCTTGACTCAAACTTTGACCTCTTCACAATGCTTCCTATGAGCTCTTTTTTTTTTTTCAAAGTTTAGAATTTATTTGGGGAAATGGGAGAAATACACCAAAACATGAAGGCTTTATTTAAGAGAGAGAAGAGTTCCATACTAGGCAGAGAGCAGACAAAGATCCATGTGCAGGCATTCATAGGCCAGAGCCACGCGGAGAGGAGAAACCACACAGTCAAGAATGACCACAAAACTTTGTGGCACATGGGCGAAACAGGTGAGGGGTGGCCAAAAGGCTATACACCTGGAGGCGTGGGAGAGCCAAGGAGGGCCCAGCGCATTCCATGCTTTTTATTCACTCCCAAAAGGGGAGTGGTTACGTAGTCTGATGAACAGGTGGACATATACATGTGGGACCAGGTAGAGGTGTGAGATCATGCTGGGGCAAGAGGAGTATGGTCTTCCAGCTCATGCATCTAATTAATTTAATCTTATCTTCCTGCCCATATCACTCCCTCCTCAGAGATTCCAGACCCTTAATCTTAAAGCAATGATGAATGGCATGGATTCATCATATCTTCTATAGGCACCTCCTGCTTATCAGGGGTGCAGGCCCTGCCTGTCCTGGGTCCGAAAGTGTCTCCCTATCTCATCTAATGAATTTGTTTCATGAGCTGGAGTGCTGTCAGTCACCACCAAAGGTTATGTCCCCTGCATGGTCATCATTACTTTCAGAATCATTGAGTTCTGAAACATGTAAGTTTATTGAGCAATCTATAAGCTCTTCAGTTAGTGATTCCTCTTCTCATCTCTCTAGACACTCATCACCTACTGTGACAAATCAGTTGTGTGAATCAGATGTTAAGCTGATAGGATACTGATATTAAAATTCATCATAGAAATGAATATCTCATTATACATTCATTGAAGGGTTGATATTTAAATAAGATTCTGTATGCCAATAACAAAATCCTGGTATGTCTTGTTGGGGGAAATGGAGTGTGAGTGGGAGAGAAGAGTCACTGTGCTCCTAAATCTGTATATATGAAATACATGACACTTGTTCATCTTGTATAAATAAAAATTTATTTTAAAAAAAGATGACAAAACTTATTGATTACTTCACTTTTTCAACATTTATCTTAATTGAAAGGCAGAGAGAAGGAGAGAGAAGGGAAGTGAAGTAAAGGAAAGGAAGAGGAGAGGAGAGAGGAGTGGAGAGGGGAGGGGAGGGGAGGGGAAGGGAAGGGAAGGGAGGAAGGGAAGAAGGAAGGAAGGGAGGGAGGGAGGGAGGGAGGGAGGAGGAGGGAAGGGAAGGGAAGAGAGAGAGAGAATCTTCCATTTCCTGGTTAACTCCCCAAATGACTGCCATGGCCGGGCTAGTGCAGGCTGAAGCCAGGATCCAGGAACTCATTTTAGAAAGCAAAGGTTTAGGTTGAAAGTAATTTCAACTTTGCAGAAACTGAAAGTGTGTCACACTTGCTGAAATAAAAGGTCAGACTTCTTTAAGCTGAAATACTATTGGCTCCGTGTTAACACTGCTTGGTTTATGCTCATCTGCAGCTTTGATTACTTGCTGATGACATAGTTGGAATTTCTAGGCTACGATGGGTGGAGTGCCATGGTTTTACTGACACACATTTGGTGGTTTTAGTACTCCAAGGGAACATGTCCAGAACAGGCCCAACCTTGGATACAAGTATAGCAAACAGCTGGAGTTAGAACAGTAACTGGTGATTCTTTGTTTCCCTTGTTATTGTAATTAGTGCCACAAAGAAGAAAATGACTCATGTGATTATGAAATTCATAATTATAAACTAAAAAGACATAATTGAATATTTTATTTATTATATTTTTACTTACTTGAAAGAGAATTGAGAAAGAAAGGGGAGAGAAAGACAGAGAAAGAGAGAAGGGGAGAGAGAGAGGTATCTTTCTCATCTGCTGATTCACTACCCAAGTACCCCCAACAGCCAGGGCTATGCCAGACTGAAACCAGGAGCTGGGTACTCAATTTGATCTCCCGCATGGGAGGCAGGGATCCAACTGCTTGAGTCATCATCTGCTGCTTGCCAGGGTACCCATTAGCAGGAAGTTGGAGTTGGAAGCAGAGCCAGTGTTTGAACCAGGTGCTCTGATAAGGGATATTGACCCAGCAATGCTTTAAGTGCTGTGCCAAACATCACATCACCTCCCCAAATAACGTTATTGATAATTATACAATAACTGCCTAAACAAAAATCATTTATCGAATAGATAAATTTTTAAAAATAAATTTATTTATTTGGGTGGCACATTTTCTTTCTTTCTTTTTTTTTTAACTTTTATTTAATGAATATAAATTTCCAAAGTACGGCTTATGGATTACAATGGCTTCCCCCCCATAACGTCCCTCCCACCCTCAACCCTCCCCTTTCCCACTCCCTCTCCCCTTCCATGGGTGGCACATTTTCAAAACATGGAATTTGTAGAAGGGAGAAGGGACCTTTGGGGAATGGGAGTCAAGATTTGGAAACTCATTCACTTGAAGAAAGACCAAGATGATGAGTGGTAGGGGGGGTTCCGAGAGGAAAGGCATCTCAAGCAAAGCTTAGAGGGTACAGTGGCATATTTAAACCGGACATGCACAATGTCTATGATTTAGACAACAGTGAGGAAAGGGTGCCCAGGAGGAGGTAAATGCTTGCGCAACAGCAGGGAAGGGAGAGTTGAGAGCCCTGCTGGGGAAATCTGAGTAGCAATCCTCAGGTCCCCAAAGTGGGAGAAGCCAGGAGCTATGAGTCCCATGTTCCTGCCTCAGAGAAGAAGCTCCATGGCATTCGTTTTTTGACACATCCCTTCTTAATGAACCCAAACTGTAGACATCTTGAAAGATAATTATAAAATTGTTAATAACACAATAAGGAAATAAGTATATTCTGCCTGTTTGTAAGGTATCTACTAATGTGGCTGCCAACAAATAAAGCTATATCTACAGACAGACCAATAAAAGGAATAAAACACCAACTTGTTTACATATCATCTATTTATATACCTATTTTGCACACACACACACACACACACACACACACATATTCATTAGCTTTTAGACATCTGTTCTCCAAAGTTCTGTTGTTTATATTTGCTTCAGGAAATAACCAAGTTGTAATCCCATTGTGAGAGATAAACTTGGGTTAAATATATCCAGTGTCAAAGTTTGGTTTATGCTTTATAGTGCTTGAAAACCAGAGATCAACTGTTCACTGTTGTCTATGACTTTTCAGCATAGAAAACCTGTATTGCCTTCCATTGTGACAACCAAAGCTTTAGTTTAGGGGCATTATATACCCATCTTTATTGCTTTCCAATTTTAGCATTTGGGTGATTCTGCATGTGGGACACACTAAGTTTTGGCTTTGTGAGTCAGGCAGGATTCTGATCAAATTCCCAAGGAGCCATGACTGCCTGGAAAATGCTATATGGTCCAGGATCGCAGGCACTGTCAGGATACCCAGGGCAGAGGCATCCACATATTTTCATGTGTCTGTGCAATGATTTACCAACAACAATGGTGAGTCAAGAGCATCCACTCCTGGCGTGGATAACTAAGTGTGATATAAGCATGAAAAATATGCACAGAAAACAATCAAATCTATGTTTCCCATCTTGTTATCCTTCTTTATACCCTGGTATCATGATATAGCATTAATGGAATTAAATGGTACCACTTCGAAATTAGGCAACAGCATTCACTTTCTTCGTAATGACTAATCAATTGATCCAGGCTTGCTGGAGTGACACTTCTACACAGTAGGAAATCTGACAGGTAGTTACAGAACCTTGGCATTCCAGTTCAGTGGCATCTAAATGGATGGCATTCTTTGTTTTGATGAGGTCCTCATTTATGGATGTTGTGTGGCCAATAAGCTACCTTCAGGTGCTCCAGAGTTGCTTCATTTCGAAGCTTCGTGTATTATCTACTTCTTTTGTCAATTCTCCTTCTTACTAAATTCTCATTGCTCTCTGGTCCCCTTTCCACAATACCCTCAACCATCATTGGGGACAAAGAAAAGAAGGCCAATGATTTTTCCAGTTAGCTTAGAGTTAATTGGTCTTCTGGGGATTTTATATCCTTTTGAAAATACATTACTCTATTCTTTTATTTTTGACTTACAACTATTGAAAGTCGTTAAAATGAAAGTGAATCTTCACTTTGCAGGCCTGCAACTATAGGAATAGAAGGGAAAGGGGATTGGGCAGAATGTAGTTGAGCCCTGCCTTACCATGTAAGCTTTTCTTAATGACTTTGATTTTAGCTTACTTTGTTAGTATTTCAATGCTCTAAAAATACTTAATAAGAGCTTCTAAGTGTTGATATTTCAGCTGACTGAATATTAGATCAGTTGTTTCCACTGGCTCATTACAGGGTTCTGTCTCTGAATCTGTCCTGTCCCCAAAGTTCCCATTCATGCAGTCCCAGAAGGCCAGTTTACTAAATGTATTCATGATGCAAAACTATGAATGAGAGCTGAATCAACACAACAAAGATTGCAACAAAATGAAAACATTAGCTGAAATGAACAATTACAGTTAAAAGGCATGGAAGAACATAAAGGTATTTAAGTTTGAAATATACTGTAATCTCAAAAAAATCAACTTTTTAAGAAGATAACTGTCTCTTTAGCAGTTCATTTGATCTTTGAGTTTCCATTAATAACAATTCAATGTGGCCAGTAGTGTGACAGAACACTTATAACTCTGAAGTGGTACAAGGCTGGATTCCTAGAATTTTGAAGGTAATAATCCTTCTGTATTTTCCTAATCACTCATATCTGGAGTTGGTGGTTAAGCAAGTGGACAAGAACACCTGCTGTTAATAGAACTGCTTGTTCTCTCAGTCTTCTTGCTTCAGTGATTGACATTTTTTGAAATCTGGATTTCTATGGGTATTTATCCCAAATAGGTAGCCCCTTCTGAATATGGTGTTCATAGAGAACATATATCAACATGTTTCATTTTTTTTCGATTCTCTTTATATACAGAAGATCAGTTTAGCATACATTAAGTAAAGACTTCAACAGTTTGCTCCCACACAGAAACATAAAATGAAAAATACTGTTTGAGTACTAGTTATAGCATTAAATCTCAATGTACAGCACACTAAGGACAAAGATCCTACATGAGGAGTAAGTGCACAGTGACTCCTGTTGTTGACTTAACAAATGGACACTCTTGTTTATGGCATCAGTAATCACCCTAGTCTCTTGTCATGAGTTGCCAAGGCTATGGAAGCCCCCTGAGTTCACCGACTCTGATCATATTTAGACAAGGCCATGGTCAAAGTGGAAGTTCTCTCCTCCCTTCAGAGAAAGGTACCTCTTTCTTTGATGACCCGTTCTTTCCACTGGGATCTCACTCGTGGAGATCTTTCATTTAGTTTTTTTTTTTTAATTTTTTAAACTTTTATTTAATGAATATAAATTTCCAAAGTACAGCTTATGGATTACAATGGCTTCCTCCCATAACGTCCCTCCAACCCGCAACCCTCCCCTTTCCCACTCTCTCTCCCCTTCCATTCACATCAAGATTCATTTTCGATTCTCTTTATATACAGAAGATCAGTTTAGCATACATTAAGTAAAGATTTCAACAGTTTGCTCCCACACAGAAACATAAAATGAAAAATACTGTTTGAGTACTAGTTATAGCATTAAATCTCAATGTACAGCACACTAAGGACAAAGATCCTACATGAGGAGTAAGTGCAAGTGACTCCTGTTGTTGACTTAACAAATGGACTCTCTTGTTTATGGCATCAGTAATCACCCTAGTCTCTTGTCATGAGCTGCCAAGGCTATGGAAGCCCCCTGAGTTCACTGACTCTGATCATTTTTAGACAAGGCCATGGTCAAAGTGGAAGTTCTCTCCTCCCTTCAGAGAAAGGTACCTCCTTCTTTGATGACCCGTTCTTTCCACTGGGATCTCACTCGCGGAGATCTTTCATTTAGTTTTTTTTTTCCCAGAATGTCTTGGCTTTCCATGCCTGAATACTCTCATGGGCTTTTCAGCTGGATCCGCATGCCTTAAGAGCCGATTCTGAGACCAGAGTGCTATTTAGGACATCTGCCATTCTATGGGTCTGCTGTGTATCTCACTTCCCATGTTGGATCGTTCTCTCCCTTTTTTATTCTATCAGCTAGTATTTGCAGACACTATTTTTGTTTATGTGATCCCTTTGGCTCTTAGTCCTATCATTATAATCAATTGTGAACAGAAATTGATCACTGGGACTAGTGAGATGGCATTGGTACATGCCACCTTGATGGGATTGAATTGGAATCCCCTGGTATGTTTCTAACTCTACCGTTTGAGGTAAGTCAGCTTGAGCATGTCCCAAATTGCACATCTCTTCCCTCTCTTATTCCCACTCTTACATTTAACAGCAATCACTTTTCAGTTAAGTTTCAGCACTTAAGAATAATTGTGCATTGATTACAGTATTCAACCAAAAGTATTAAGTAGAACAAACAAAAAAAATACTAAGAGGGATAACATATTAAGTTGTTCATCAACAGGGTGAGGGCTGATCAAGTCACCGTTTCTCATAGTGTTCATTTCACTTTAACATGTTTCCTTTTTGGTGCTCAGTTAGTTGTCACCTATCAGGGAGAACAAGTAGTATTTGTCCCTTTGGGATTGGCTTATTTGTTTCATTTTTAAATTGTTATTTTAAAAACAAACCAGAGCTCTCATGTTAGAAGTGTATAACTACTAATAGTAGTGTAACTCGTTATATCAAGTATGTTGAAACTGAAGGAATACAACAGGAAACACCCTCTTATCCCTTCTACCATTGCCTTCAGTTATGTCTGTCCAGACCGCCTCTTCACAACCCTTGAGAAAATCTCAAGCAAATCTCAAAACTTCAGAGTTACTCTGATGTGATGTAACCTCACTGTTAGTTCTGGTCCCTACCTAACCAGAGGAAAGGAAAACAAGAAATGTAGCAAGTTGAATTGTAATCCCCAAAAGTATTTGTCTATATCCTAATCCCCAGAACCTATGATTGTGAATTTATCTGGGAAAAAGGACCTTTGTATATATAATCAAGTTAAATATCCTGCCTAACATTATAAGAAAAACAAAAAAGAAACAGAGAGAGAAGAGGCAATGGCACCATGGGAACCAACTGGAATGGAGCAACCAGAAGCCAAGGATCACCTGGAGTTGTTAGAAGTGGGAAGAGACAAGGATAGAAGGTCCCCTAGGGCCTTACCAGGGAGAGAAGCTCTGATGACACCTTGGTGTTGGATTTCTGAACTCCAGAATTGTGAGAAAATAAATTTCTGATATTTTAAGATACCAAATTTATGGTAATTTGTTATGGAAGCCCCAGGAAATTAGTCCAAGGAGGGAAGGCACAAAAAGCCTTTTTATTCATATTATTCTCTTTGTGATTCTTTCATGGTTTCCCAGGTCAATCTGGCTGTGTCATCCTATGTGAGAACAGGCTTTCCTGGAAACCTTTACAGGTGACCTACTTAGGTGAGGAGCTCCCTGGTTGAACTTTCATGACCAGCTCAGTTCCCAGGTGGGGAGATGAACTCCATAGCCTCTTGCTGGTATGGTTCTTTCTCCTCTCAAAGAGCTCACCCAGTGCAGACCTCCAAATGACTCAGGTCAGCCACTTTCTGTGATAAACCTTGGCCTTCAAGAATCTCCACTCATCCAGGCCATTATGTCATCACACCTGCAACTGATCTCTTCCATTGAATACTCCAGTCAGCCTCTGTCTTCAGAAGTTTCCACTTCCCAGGGCACCTGTTCAGGCTCTCTCATAAGCTGCCTTATGGTGGTCCACATGGCAAGTCCACTCTGGCAGTCCCACCGAGTTGAGCAGAGTGCTAAGCATCTATCCAGAGACTGGGACACCAGGTGGCCCTCTTACTGCAGTTCTCATCTCCATGCATGGCTGCCCAGGAGACTTCTTTGTCTATCAACACCACCCAGCTGTAGACTCTAGTCTTTAGCTAACAGGGTATTGGAAAGGGAGTTAAAAATGTGAAGGCCACTCCTTTAGAGCACTAGAGGACATGGCTGGTGGCTCCTCAGTTTCTTTATAAAGTGTGGGAGTACTACCTATTGACCTTAGCTTGGGGATTTCACTAAAATCCTGAGTTAATAAGAAAAATCCCACTCAATATCCTGTCATGCACTATATAGAACAGCAAGTAAGACTTTAAAAATGCAAACATACTGTTCCAATTTGGTAGTTTTTATCCTAACTCTCATCTATTATCCATGATTTTTATTCCATCCAGGATTTTCATCTTCTTGGCTTGGTAGCAGCTTATCAAGATTCATGATTACTTTAAAAATTCCAAACTTAGAGTACGTTAATTGCCTGAAACTTTCTATGTTAGCGCCAGAGCTCAGTGTCTGGATTACTTATCAATCCAGCCTCTCACTTTCCTCTAAAAAGGAGAAAATGCCTATCTGTCATGTGAAGTTTCATAAAAGCAGAAAAATAAGAGGAGAAAAGCCAGGTTACTCAATGTGACCCTCCTGATTTAAATGTAAGGAAGAATTCGCCCTCAAGAGAAGGTGTTCGTCTCATTAGGTCTCCTACCACGACAGGGCTGCTGAGTCTCTTCTTGCATCCAGCAAACTCTTCTCAGGGAGGAAAGTTTCTATTCTGGCAGCACCTCTGATTTATTATACAACCTAGATGAGGTCTCAGGTCTCTTCCAACTTTAGAATTATGTAATCTTATGCACTCTGTAATTACCAGGAGTTTTAGAAAGCTTCCAACTCAACTTCAATACTTCTGATTTATAAAAAAAAAAAAATTCAATCTTCCCTACATCTCTGTCACACACATCTTGTTCCAGCAAATGTTTTGGAAACTATGTGACAGGGCATCTCAGCTGGGCCTGCAGAATTACACAGCTTCCTCCGGAGGCCCCTGTATATAATCGGCAGACAAATGTCTTTCATGTGACAGAGTGCTCTGGGATGTTTACATAGCTGTCTGGGCACATCGCTGATTTACTTGGGGCCTTGGAACCTCATGAAGAGAAACTTGAGCCTAGTTCCAAATGGCTGACATATTCCTACATATTTGTGTCTATTAAACATGGTTAGCCTATTGCAACTCAAATACAGAGAAATGCCTCCCCCCAGAATAACAAAAGTATTATCAGTATAGGCTGGCAGCAGAGCCAGGGACTGGAGCAGAAGGAAGCAGACATTCAGAGCATGGTTTGAGGTTGTCCTGGGACTTGCTTTGGCCTGGTTCCATCTCAGGACCATTTGTGATCTCTGGGAAAAGGAAAGATATAATTGAATCCATGGAGTCCCGTGCCTTCTGTTGTGGATCTGCCCTCTTCCAAGAAGGTAGAAGGTCAGGAAGAGCCATGTTGAGAGGACCTTCACCTCTAGATTCCTGCCATAGCAGGAGAAAAAAAAAATAGGGGAGTCTTGGAAATGCAGAGACAGGAAGAAAACAGCACGGGTTTCCAACAGCATGGCCTAAGATAGCAGCCACCCAGGGGGCTTCAGCAGTTACAGTGGCCAATGATATAAGTGGAGAGATATCTGAGCAGGATTTTGACAGTGCTGGGGACTGGAACATGTGGCCACAGGTCCAATAGCAGAAGTGGAACGAAGGAGCCAGAGCTGTTACTCAGGTTATATAAAATACCTCTCTGCTTAGTGTACTCCTAGGTAGGCACAAAACTGGGGTGAGCTGAGGTCCTGATATTTGATAGATGTGTGTGGGAGGGTAGGGCTAGCAAACTAGAAGCTAGTAGTGCAAGTAAACTTACCTGCAATGGGAGATAGGTGAGGGACCGTCACATGACTGCCATTTTAATAGAACCTAATAGAATATCTAACATGGCATTTATATGTGTGTTCTATGATAATTTAAATACAACCAAACTCAGACTCAACACTGAGCCTCTACCTCTGGCCATTTCTTACTTTGGGGATATACTGATGTCTCACACTGAGCCTTTCAAAGCTGTGTGTTTGAAAATTCGGTTAGATGAAATTTAATTTTTTTTCAGTAATTACAACGTGTGCAGAATTGCCTTGAGGGAATACAGAGATAGTATTGAAATCGTAATACTGAATACTTATGGAAGATTTATTGTGTTCCAGGTATTTAATCCTCACAATCCCCCTATTAGCTAAATGTTGTTATTCTCATTCTCATTTTATAGATACAGCTGAGCTTCAGAAAAATCAAGTAAATCCCCCAGGATCACTCTGCTAGTGAGTGGCAGAGATGGGATGTAAACTCAGATAGTCTGACTTCAAAGAGAAAACTGCTAACCACTATACAAAGAACTTGGAATTTATGTTGGCAAAGCTCAGAGATGACAGCCTGAAAGGCAACCTTGGCTCATATCCTTTATGTTATTGTGCAAATTAAAGTGTTAAAGAGCATGCTGATGGAGCTCCTCTCAAAACCTGCTTTGAAACAACAGCCTCAAACCTTAAAAAAAAAAAAAAAAAGAAAAAGAAAAAGAAAAGCTGGGCAGTAAGGTGTGTGGTTAATTATGATGCTTGAAATTATGATGCGGCTCCTATCATAGACTGCGGCTTGATCTGTCTCCCCTTTCACCTGTGCTGAGCCAGGTTTTAAGATTGGAAGCCAAGCCCAAAGTAGAAGCTAAGGAAAAGCAAACCCACCTGCTCTTAGATGCATGAATAATTCCTGATACTGAAGTGCCTTTGGTGAACAATTGGAGGGAGAAATATTGGCTTTTTGGTGTGACTCCACATTCAGATTCACAGCCCAGTGAATGCCTGCTCTGTGGGTTGCCTGATGACACAGATAACATCCATTACAATAATAAACCACACAAGCAGGCTCTGAGCCTGTGAATCCACAAAGGAAACAAATTACTTCTCTTTGCGGGAAAGATCTCTGAATCAGGCAAAGGGATTTGAGGCTGAATAGGAGCTGAGAGGAGGGGTTGAGTGGCTAAACCTTGTGAGAAGGGAAAACAAAAAACCACTGAAGTGATAAAAAACTGAAGAGAACACAGGTTCACTAGGCATAGCCTGCCCTTTTCTTGTCAGTTATACACATAAAAAAGGCACGCTTTAAAAAACACTTAAAGTGAGAGCGTCAGACAGGACTCTTCCAGATGGTCAATGATTTTTGTCCTACTGTGAAACAAGACCTGGGACCATCAGCAGGAAGAACGATTTTACCCTTATGGAAGTGTGTCGAGACTGTTCCAAAGTCAATTAGGAAACTGGAGGATATGCTCATTACAGTTTAACAAGCCCGGAGCCCTGGGAGGAGCCCGTGAAGCAGACGGCGGCAGGGGTCAGCTGGTCCAGGGGATGCTGAACGGCCCAGATGGGCAAATCCCACCGCGGACAATACACCGCGGCCTCATCCCGCTGGGCTCCGCCCTGACCTCCAAATAAGAGCTCAGGGCACAAATTTGTTCCCCCTTATCAGCTGCTTGGCTCAGCAGCTGCTGCCATGGGTTCCTGCTTCCGTGTCTTTCCTTTTTCCAACAGTTGCCTTTTTGTCTAACTTTTGTGTAAGGAAGGAGAAGGCGGAGGGGCCCAGAGCATAATGGAGAAACGGTGCAGCGGTTGTCCGAGGACGGAGAGTCTGAATAGAGTGTTTCAGGAGGGCGGAAAATAGATTTTTGAAACAACCTCCAGGAAATTGGAGACCTAGAAAGAACACAAAAGTATTGCTTATTAGTTCTCTCCTTGCCATTGCTGTCAAGGACGTGACTTTGTTCTTGGAGGTCCTACTGCAGGGTGGAAGTGGGCGTATGCATGAAATGGATGGAAACGTGTGCCCAGACCAGCCAGGAAAATAAAAAGTGGTTCTGTAGGCCAGGCTAGGGATGGAAGCAGGCCTGTTGAGACCTGGCTGCAGGACTAACAGGCAGGGAGGCTGGTAAGAAACACAAAAGGAGGATGTTGCACCCTTCTGTCTGGAAGCAGTTTTGTATCTATGTATCTAACACTTGAGTAGATGGCCAAACGAATTTATAAACTAAAATTTCAACGTGTTTTTGCAGTGTCGGCATATAGGAATAACTGAGTCTAGTGGGCCACTTGATTCGAAATGTAGTAATGCAAAACATATTTTTTCTGGCCGGCGCCGCGGCTCACTAGGTTAATCCTCCGCCTTGTGGTGCCGGCACACCGGGTTCTAGTCCCGGTTGGGGCGCCGGATTCTGTCCCGGTTGCCCCTCTTCCAGGCCAGCTCTCTGCTGTGTCCATGGAGTGCAGTGGAGGATGGCCCAAGTGCTTGGGCCCTGCACCCCATGGGAGACCAGGATAAGTACCATCGGATCAGCACAGTGCGCCGGCCGCAGCGTGCCGGCAGTGGCGGCCATTGGAGGGTGAACCAACGGCAAAAGGAAAACCTTTCTCTCTGTCTCTCTCACTGTCCACTCTGCCTGTAAAAAAAAAAAAAACAAACAAACATATTTTTTCTTGTTAAAATTAGGTATTAAACATCACAACAATGGAGCTGGCACACGGTGATGTAGCTGGTAAGCTGCTAATTATGATCCTGTCATCCCACATTGGAGTGTCTAGGTTTGATTTTCATCCCCAGCTTCTAACTCCAACTTTCTGCTAAAGCAGACCCTGGGAGGTGGCAGTGATGGCTCAAGTAGTTGGGTGGATCAAGTTCCTGGCTCCCAGCTTTGGCCTGGCCCAGCCTCAGCTTTTGAGAGAATTAAGGGATCGAACCAGGAGACAAGAGTGTGTACTGTCTCTCCGTCAAGTAAATAAGTAAATAAGCAAAATTACCACAGTGCAACAGAACAGAGAGCAGAATTCAATGCTACAGAAAAAAAATAAGTCTTCTTCTGCTATCCAAGAAAATTGTTCTTTCATTTCTCTTTGTGGTATTTTTATAACATCAGGAAACTGTTTATTCTTGCTTAACAAATAGAAAGCTGCAATCAAGAATGCAAGGTATAACAGGACAGGGGGAAAATGGTAGGAAGGAGGGGAGAGGGATAAGAGAGGTAGACAGATATGCCAATTATCCTGATTTGACCATTACAGAATGTATTCATGCATGGAAACATCATCTTGTACCACATTAGTTTGTGTAATTACTATATGCCAATTAAAAATAAAACAAAATTTTGAAAAATGGGGAAGAAAGAGAGAAGGAGAATGCTCCAAAGAGAAAGGAAATAGCTCCAGAGGGCAGAAGATCAAAGGGGTAGGATAGAGTGACTTCATGTCCCCACCATCTCCCCATGTCCTTTCCTCACTCAAGTCCTTTGTAAGCTACTTTGTCCTTCCCAGTCAGTGCAGTCCAACTCAATCCAACAGTCATTGATTTCACACAACCCCAAGCTAGGTGTCCAGTAAGATGCAAGGCTGAAGAGAGATGAGGAAGGACCATGGATGATGAGTGAAGGTCAGAGGGCCACTGTCCCTGCAGGGCTCGGTACATACCAGGCTGGCTGACCACTTCACAAATTGGCCCCTTCCTGTCCTGGGACCACCATGGCACCTGAAGCCTGGCTTTCAATCCCAGTCCATTTCAGGCAAGTCTTTTATCTTCTCTGGGCTTTGTTTGCTCATTTATAAAGTAGGGATAATTGTGTCAACCTTTGTTAGACCAAGGCCAGCAGAAACAACAGAACCATACAAGATATATCTCAGAAAGGGAATTTAATATAAAGGACTGGTTTCACTGGCACTAGAAGGTGGGATGAGAAGGAAGGGAATGTTGAGGCAGCCACAGGTGGCAACCAAAGGAGGGGCTCCCATCTCTGAGGCTGAAGGAGCAAAGAGAAATCCTGGGACCTCAGAAGCAGGATGCGTGCAGCAAGAGACCCACTGCGCAGTCTGGGGGTGGGGAGGAGTTCTGGTGAGCATGGATCCACGGTGTGGAAGGACTCTGGGACCAACAACTGATGCTGATTGAAGGGCAGCTATTGGGGTTTCCTGAAAGGAACCAAGAGCAGGAAATCTCCCTTCTCCAGTCTTGAACCTCCCTCTATGGCCCCCTACTGGCAGAAGTTAGCAGGCAACCTATTGCCAAAGAGTTTGAAGGATTCAAACTCAAGCCATAAACCAAAATATAGAAATATAGATTTGGAATTGGAAAAACTAACCACTCAGTATTTTATAAAAATTATGAAGTTGTGTTAGTATTTATAAAGTGCTTAGACCAGTGTCTGGCAAGGAAGAAGCACTTAAAATGTCCCTCTAGGAAACAGACATTTATCCTAGCAATTAAGTTACTTGCATCCCACAACGAAGTGCCTGGGTTCAATGCCTAACTCTGGCTCCTGGCCCTGTGGTGGAATGAGAAGGCCATGCCAAGGTGGCCACAGGCAAGCGAGCGTCAGTTACTCAGGAATGGCTTTGAATCCCACCTGGCAATGGAGCCTGCCTGGCAACAGGCTGTGATTGGATAGCTTTGGAAACTGCCTGGCAACAGGCTGTGATTAGTTGGGGCATAGACCGCCCCTTGACCAGATTGGCTGGTCTTGGCTATATAAGCTGTTGTACTAACTCAAATAAACGAGTCTGCGAGCTGCTTGCCTAAAGCCTGCTTTCACCTGACTCCCGGGGTCTGTGTGGTGATTCGCGCCTCTTGCCCCCACCACGCTCCTCCTCTCAGAAATGAATCCACTGCAACATTGTTGAGAAATCAACTGCAACATGGCCCCATTTTCTGCTGGTGTAGACCTTGGTGGGCAGCAGTGATGGCTCAAGGAACTTTGTCACCCATGTATGGGATACCTGAATTAAGTTTCCATCTCCTAGCTACTTCTGGCTTAGTCTCAGCCCAGTCCTGGGCAATTGGGGAATGAAACAGCATATGGCAGCTCTCTGTCTCTGCTTAGCAAGCAAATTTGAAAAATAATAAAGTATATTTTAATTAAATAAATAAATCTACCAAAAATCAATATGAAAAATCATATTAGATCTGGGTTTTTTTTTTTTTTTTTTTAAACTTTTATTTAATGAATATAAATTTCCAAAGTACAGCTTATGGATTACAATGGCTTCCCCCCCATAACGTCCCTCCCACCCGCAACCCTCCCCTTTCCCACTCCCTTTCCCCTTCCATTCACATCAAGATTCATTTTCGATTCTCTTTATATACAGAAGATCAGTTTAGCATACATTAAGTAAAGATTTCAACAGTTTGCTCCCACACAGAAACATAAAGTGAAAAATACTATCTGAGTGCTAGTTATAGCATTAAATCTCAATGTACAGCCCACTAAGGACAAAGATCCTACATGAGGAGTAAGTACACAGTGACTCCTGTTGTTGACTTAACAAATTGACACTCTTGTTTATGGCATCAGTAATCACCCTAGGCTCTTGTCATGAGTTTCCAAGGCTATGGAAGCCCCCTGAATTCACTGACTCTGATAATATTTAGACAAGGCCATGGTCAAAGTGGAAGTTCTCTCCTCCCTTCAGAGAAAGGTACCTCCTTCTTTGATGACCCGTTCTTTCCACTGGGATCTCACTTGTGGAGATCTTTCATTTTTTTTTCCCCAGAGTGTCTTGGCTTTCCATGCCTGAAATACTCTCATGGGCTTTTCAGCTGGATCCGCATGCCTTAAGGGCTGATTCTGAGGCCAGAGTGCTGTTTAGGACATCTGCCATTCTATGGGTCTGCTGTGTATCTCACTTCCCATGTTGGATCATTCTCTCCCTTTTTGATTCTATCAGCTAGTATTTGCAGACACTATTCTTGTTTATGTGATCCCTTTGGTTCTTAGTCCTATCATTATGATCAATTGTGCACAGAAATTGATCACTGGGACTAGTGAGATGGCATTGGTACATGCCACCTTGATGGGATTGAATTGGAATCCCCTGGTATGTTTCTAACTCTACCGTTTGAGGTAAGTCAGCTTGAGCATGTCCCGAATTGCACATCTCTTCTAATGAAGAACTGGATTAAGGATTCCTCTGGGTTGCCTTTAGAAATCTCTCTTTTTTTTAAATAATAGGTAAAATCCAACAATTTTATGTAGTACAAGCAAGTGGTATTTATCCCACATAAGCAAGGCTGTCAGCATTTTAAAAAATCAATAAATTGGACATACTACACAAACTGCAAAAATGTTAAATGGTTACATCAACTTTTGTAAAAGATATTTGGCATAAAAAAACTGAGCAAACAAGAAACAGAAGAGAAATTCCTCATCTAGATAAAGAATATCTACCAAAACCAACTTTAATAGTGAAATTGGACAGTTTTCCCTTAAGTTGGGGAAAGGCGGAAGTGTCTTTTTCTCACCACTACTTTTCAATATTATGGTGGAATTACTAGACAGTGCAGTAACACAAAGAAAGGATACAAAATGCATACATATTGGGAAGGAAGACATAAAACTGCCAGCAAATGTCATTATTGCATGTATAGAAAATTCAAAAGTACATCATAAGTACCCCTGGAACAATGTTAGTGTAGCAAAGTGGCGAATTACATGTACAATTTAATTGTTGTTCCATGTATGGGTAAGAGCTAGGATTTGAAATTTAAAAACAAAATAAAGCATCATTTAAAATTGCATCAGGTTAAAAAGCAAATCCCAATCGGTGTCTTTTAACTGGACAGTTCAGGCCATTAACGTTCAATGTGACTAATGAAAAGTGGTAACTTTGCCCTGCCATTTGCCAAAGATAAGTTCTAATATATGCTTTGAATTCCCTGTGATCTTTTGCTGTGAGGTTTCCTTCCTTTATCTTCTTTCATACTGATGACCGTGTTTCTTTGTTTCTGTGTGTAACACATCTTTAAGCATCTGTTGCAGGGCTGGACGAGTGGCGACAAATTCTTTCAATTTCTGTTTGTTATGAAACGTCTTTATTTCACCTTCATTCACAAATGATAGCTTTGCAGGATATAATATTCTGGGCTGGCAGTTTTTCTCTCTTAGTACCTGGGCTATATCTCGCCATTCCCTTCTAGCTTGTAGAGTTTCTGATGAGAAGTCAGCAGTGAGTCTGATTGGCGATCCTCTGAAAGTAATCTGACGTTTCTCTCTTGCACATTTTAGGATCTTTTCTTTATGTTTCACTGTGGAGAGTTTAATTACAACGTGTCGTGGTGAGGATCTCTTTTGGTCGTGTTTATTAGGGGTTCTGTGGGCTTCCTGTACTAGGATTTCTCTGTCCTTCTCCAAACCTGGGAAATTTTCTGCTAATATCTCACTAAAAAGGCCTTCTAATCCTTTCTCCCTCTCCATGCCTTCAGGAACTCCTAGAACCCGAATGTTGGTTTTTTTAATAGTATCCTGAAGATTCCTGACAATATGTTTTAGATTTCTAATTTCCTCTTCTTTTCTTTGATCTGACTGTATCCTTTCCTGTTCTCTGTCTTCTAAGTCTGATATTCTCTCTTCTGCTTCACCCATTCTGTTTGTAAGGCTCTCTATTGTGTTTTTCATTTGATCTATTGAATTCTTCACTTCAGTCACTATCACAGTTTCCTGTTGTACTAATTGTTTCGTTTCATTTTGATTCCTCCTTAATATTTCATTTTCACGAGAGAGATTTTCTATCTTGTCCATTAAGGCTTTATGTAGTTCAAGAATTTGTTTTTGAGAACTTCTTAATGCTCTTATCAATTTTTTGAGATCTGCTTCTTGCATTTCTTCTATGTCATCATCTTCATAATCTTGAATTGGGGTGTCTTTTTCATTTGAGGGTGTCATGGTGACTTCCTTGTTTTTATTACCTCGGTTTTTGCATTTGTTATTTGGCATATTGGAGATATTTGGTTTCTTCACTGTGGTGCTTTTTCTTGTTATACTATGACTCTAGATTAAGTGGACTATCTGTTTTTGATGGAGCCTTAGGGCTTGAGATGGGTGTGGCCTGAGAGCTCTGTTTGGTGTCCCAAAGGTGACACTCCCAGGTTAGGAGTGGTAAATCTCTCTTTCTCTCTCTTTCTTTTTTTGATTCAAGAGGGAAGTAATTCCACACAGCTGAACGAAGTTGGAGGTAGTTAGCAGGCAAATGATATACCCACAGGAGCCAGAGATCGGAAGCTCTTTCCCAAGGACCACACAGGGAATCTGTTTGGCCCTCAGAGTGGGTTCAAATTCTCCTTCAGTCTCCCACTGGGTTGCCAAAGTTACGGAATTGTAGTGTCTCTGGAGAGTACTCAGGTGAATTCCGTGAGTTCTCTCCCCCACCGTCTCTTTTTTCACAGTCTCAGTTCAGTAGCACCACAAATTTACTAGGTCCTAATCTCCTGTTAATTCGCCCCGCCCAGAGTCAGGGTTTTCTGCTAGGCTCAGGGCCGGTGCAGACCTGAGGTCGCTCTGCTTATGACGTATGTCCAAGATGGCGCCTGCTCTTTGTCTTGCTCGCCCTTGAGAGGTGAGCAGAGAGAGAGAAACCCGTGTCCGTACCAGTCACCTTTTTTTTTTTTTCTCTCTCTCTCTCTCTTCCAGTTAGCCTGGTGAACTTTTCCCCCCCGGGGGTCGTTCCCTCTAGTCTCCTCTCTCTGCTTGCCTGCCGGTGTCTCGGGCTATTGAGGTTCGGCTCACCTTGCGTTCCAGCGCTGGTGTGTTGAGTCTGCCGCTGGTGTCCCGAACTGTGGGCTCCCACGCTCTCCACACAGGTCCGCTGTGAATCACGCGTTCTGGAAGAGTTTCTTCTGCTGTTTCCTCCCCTACTCTTCCTTGAACCTGCAGTATCTCCACTTTTATTAAACTATCTCTCCCTGGACTATCAGTGTGCTCCCTTCCTATTCCGCCATCTTGCCTCTCTCCCTCAGATCTGGGTTTTTGTCACGAGGATGGTGAGACTTAAAAGGGCCACACACAATACTCAACATCACACAAGCTAGTCGCTGGGAGAGTCTGGACTGTCTGAACTCAAAGCTGTTGTTCTACCTCCACGATCCCCTGTAAGAAGCAGAGAAGACAGATACATTAATAAATCACTTCACAGAGAGACAGATTACAAAACCACAATAGGAGAAACAACAGAGTTTGGGGAGCATCAGGAAGGAAGGGTGAGCTGCAGGCGGGGAAGCTAGGAAGATGGGGCAGGAGTTCTTATTTGAGGGGAGTTGTGAAGGAAAAACAAGACTTCACTGGAAGATACAGCAAGTGTTTATGTTGAAGCATTTACAAAAATGATAGCAGCAATATGAATTAATGAATTATCTTGGAGGCCATCTTGAATATTATGAATAAATGTGTGAAGCAATGAAATTAGCTAAACAATAGTGAATTTTTAGCTGACCTTCTAAAAATCTATGTGTATGGGGGCTGGTACTGTGGTGCAGTGGGTTAACACCCTGGCCTAAAACGCCAGCATCCCATATGGGCACCAGCTCTAGTCCCAGCTGCTCCTCTTCTAGTCCAGCTCTCTGCTGTGGCCTGGGAAAGCAGTAGAAGATGGCCCAAGTCTTTGGGCCCCTGCACCCATGTGGGAGACCTAGAAGAAGCTCCTGACTCCTGGCTTCAGATCAGTGCAGCTCCAGCCATTGCAGCCATCTGGGGAGTGAACCAGTGGATGGAAGATCTCTCTCTTTCTCTACCTCTCTCTGTAACTCTTTCAAATAAATAAAATAATTTTTTTAAAAAAATCTATGTGTAGGGTCATAAAATCTGAATTCAGAAGGCAAACGATCTTCTTTCAAGCTAGCAGACTGAATTAAACCTCTAACTTGTAGCTCTTTTGATATCTTTTTAACAATGTATGAAATTGAGTTTAATTAAGTCCACTCTTTGGGAAATTATGCACAAATTTGAATCATGAATTTCATTTAATTCCATAAAGTGAATGCATTGTAGTGCTAAGCACTGTCCCAGATACAGGAGTTGCAAATTACTGTCAGTGGTGGTTCCAGTCCTTAAGGAACTCACAACCCAGTAGGGCAACAGGTAGAGATGAAAATCTCCATAATCACAGCAAAAATGCAAAGGTACTAAGGGCACTTTGGAATATGGAGCCTCTGTCCAAGAGAGCATGGAATGGAATTCCTTCCCTGTCACCCCAGGGAACATTACAATGATGGCAAAATTCAGTAAATGGGATGTGAAGGGAGAGGGGCCAAGACAAATTACAGAGACTCATTCATTTACCTAGTGCTAGTATGCAGTTGGAAGAAACTCTGCTATTGAAAGTCAGCCCTCGACACAAGGGTATATAAAAAAAGAAAAAAAAAAAGAAGCAATTCTGCAATATTTCCATCATTCTGAATCTGATCTTTGAAATCCTATGTTCAGCTCTAAAAATAAGGAAATTGCCTTGAAACCGGAGATGGAAACCACAGATGTCAATACTAATATTAGCTAACAGTTTCTGAGCACCCACTGCATGCACAGCACTTTAGGGTAAAGCGAAGTATTATAATCTAGGCTTCTAGTTACTGGTTCCTGGCAACCATTTTCTCCTTCAGCCCTTTAGTAATGGACTCCCCTACTGAGCTTTAGCAGAGCAAGTACATGTCCATCCCATTGGCAACATTGCTTCCCAGCCTTCCTTATCCCTTGATGTGACGATGTGACGGTTTTTATCTAAACACCATAGGTGGAGTAATGTGTACAACTTCTACATCACTTTGTTAAAAGGAGTCACTTGCCCTCCTTTCCTGCAGGCTAGGATGCCAATGTAGTGCTAGTGCTTCTCTATGGAAGACAACAGTGTCTGGAGAAGGAGAGAGCAGCAAGACAGGGGGAACCTGGGTCCCTGCGCAACTCTAGAACCAAGAAGCCCCTCCTCCTTCTGATGCTGCACCTGGTGCACCTGCCTTCCCCACTTTTCCTTTATTGTGGCCGAAGAGCAAACACACACAAAAGAAAAAAAAAACAACACTGCTATATTTATGTCTGGATTAAGGGAATATGGGCTGCAGGTGAGGACATGAAAGAGACTCATATGTAAACTGCACAAGCTTTAGTAAATTGATGTTATAAAAAATTATATATGCTTGTTTGGAGAACTCTATTTACATCCTGGTTTCTAGCTGAGTTTCAAATGACTGAGGTGAAGGAAAGGTCATTGTACTGAGCAAGAGCAGGCAGATTTGATCAACAAACCATTTTGGATGATTTGCTATGTGCCAGGTTCCAAGATAAAAGCATATGCATGCGTGCGCACATACACGCACACAAACACACACAATACAATCTTTGCTTTCAAGTTGCTTGTAGAGTTGTGGAAGATATGCAAATATAAAAAGTGTTGGAAGGAATTAGTTAACATTTTTTGTTGCAGATGATCAAAAATCTAGCTCAAACTGGCTTAAGGGAAATGAAAAGATTGTTTACAGGCTTTTGTGAAATAAATGGACAGTCCAAGAGTACACCCATAGATGGGATATTTTTGCCCCCCCCCACCAGGTAATTCTGATTCTGTTTTAGAAAGCCCTGCTCTACACAAATCATTCACACTACAAGTAGGAGTAGAGACCAGAGAGGGGAGAGACTGAGTGAGGAGAAAGCCGTGGCTGAGATGCAGGACTCCTGAACTCAGGCAGGAGCAGCCCTGAGCTGGTTACCGAACCCCACTTTGGACAGAGAGCAGAACTAACACCTTGGCAGGTGACTTTTGAAGAGCAGTCAGCAGAAGGCCATGGCACCTGTCTGGCACTCAGTCCGATGGCTCACAATCCCTGAGGGAGGCTGTCACTTCCCTTCATTCAACGGACAACTATTTCTTGTGCAACTGTGTGCCAGGCAGCAGGCAAGGCAATGAGGAGTTACACGTGGAGCCTCTGGTCACGAAGTCTGTTTTTGGGGAGGTGGGTGGGGATCAGACAATAACCAACCAGAGAAACAAGCTAATTACCACCTGTGTTAAGTTCTATGAAGGAAACCCCCTTCCCTATATATTCCCTAGTGGAGGCCAACCTTGGATGGAACAGAGGAAAGGTCTTAGAGCTGAGGAATCCGTGGAGATGGAAATGAGGCAGTCGTTTGGAAGGTCAGAGTGTAAGTGTTCCAACAGAGGCAATGGTAAGCACAAGGACCCTGGGGTGGCAGGCTCCTGGGTGGGGTAGGGAAGCAGGGAGGAGCGAGTGAGGCTAGAACCCAGAAGAAGGTAGAGAGCAGAGTGTGATGAACTTGAAGCAGTCAGCAGGAGTCAGAAGGCCCTCCAAAGAATGAAATGTTTACTAAAAGTTATCTCCTGATTACTTTGTGGACAAAGCGTAAAATGAAGCTGAGGGTGACAGGGGCCCTGAGATCCCAGCGTGGCCCCAATAATCCACGGCAGACTCAATGAGTCCCCAGGACCACTCTTAGTAACTGTGAACATGGAAGTGCTCTGTGTCTGGGTACAGGTGGCTCTGCAACACGAGAAACGCGGCTAGTGTGACCTGGGAACTGCATTTTAAAATGTTCTTCCAAGTTAATCAATTTACTTAAGGGCACACAATAGCATGCAGCTCAGCTGCTGTGTTGGACAGCACGAGGCAGCATGAGGTCCCTGAAGGCCGGCCTCCCCAGGTGCCTTCACTCTTGTCAAGGTGCAGAGCCCCAGGGGGCCATTCTGAGCTTCATCTTGTCACTGAGGAGGCAGGTGCAAGCGCAGCTGTGAGGCAACTTGCCGCGTCCTCAAAGGCAGCCCGCACTGCACTGCACTGCGAAGAAAGGATTGAGGACGCACCAGCCCCGCAAGCAGGAGGCCGCTGGAGCGCTCCAGCCATTGGCAGGAGAGGAACAACGAACCGCAGCGTCTCGCCCCGCCTGCCCCGCAGCGGATCCGCCTAGACATCAGCTCCGGGACCAGCGCAGGTGAGCCAGGACAAGAGCCACCGAGGCAAATTCCCGGGCAGGATTGGGAGTGCAGGGACCCCCGCACCCCCGCGCGCTGCGCAGCCGCTTCTTCTCCGGGTTGAGTGCGGGGGTGGCGCGGGCTATCACCCGCACGGATCTGCTTTTTCGGGCTTGCTTTCTCTTTGCCTGGCACTTGCTGAGGCCTGACACCCCGCAGCAGAGAGAGCTGAGCAGGTGGCCTTGAGCGGAGGCGGGGTGGTGACAGGCGGCGGGGGCTGGAGCCTTTAACCCTTGGCGCGCCCTTGCTCTCTCCCGGAGGACACGTTCTGGGCTCAGGCCCAGTGCCCTGCTGCTTGCGTCGGTCCTGGCTGGCTAGAAGGCGCCCCTGACCTTGGTCTCTCCCCGGTGCCAGGTCTGCGCAAGGACCATGGGTGCGGCGCTGGGCACTAACGCGCGGCTGGCTCTTCGGTCGGGCCAGGCCTGCGGCACCCTCGCGCGAAGGGCACCCTGTGCACCCACGCGAGCCTGCCACTCCAAGTCCAGCCCGGCGCGCCCTGTGCCTCTGAAGAAGAGAGGATACGATGTCACCAGAAACCCGCATCTCAACAAGGTAAGGGGCCCGAGAGATAGGCTCCCCGCGGCGATCCTGTGGCTGGTGGGGAAGGGCGCCCCGCCCCCTGGCCTGGGAAGGCTCATCCCGGGCGCCCGTCCAGCGGTTTTCCGCTTGGCCTTGCAGGGGCTTGGTGTGATTTGGTTTGATTTTCTCTTTCCCCTCTCCTCTTTCTCATGAAGAGTGGTGACCAGTAATGCAGGGAGCCTAATTGCTTCAGGAATAACGATATAGACCAGGGTAAGATCACCATGGTCAGTCTGATCTCCCCTTGATGCTTATTAGTTCTTTTGGTCTTGGACAGTTCATTTTACCCGGATCGCCCTTATGGGTCTAAGTTTTTGTATCTGTTAAAGAGATGCAGGTGTTTTAGAAATGTTGTGAGATTTGCAGAGATATGGAGGTGGGATTCTTAGCACAGTACCTGGCCACCTCTGAGAAAATAAATGTCAGATAAAGCTTTGATTATTATTTTGGGGAAAAGATTAATTCCAGAGTGAGCACAGCAAGATCTAGAATGGCAGAGATTTTAGAGTGTGAAGGGGCATTAGAAATTCTAGTTCAAACATCCCCTTTTGCAGAAAACAAGACAAGTGGGGACTTGCCCAAGGTCACCAGCTAGATAGTGCAGATCCTGTCTCTGGGTCCAGATCTCCAATGCTCTGTTCAAGTTCAATCCGCTGTTAACCTATGAGTGTTAACTAAGAGCACACATGTCTGTTTCTGGGGATAGAGTTAGTGTCTTTGAATTAGGGGATTGGGCAGAGAGAGACAGAAGCAACCGAACTGGATTTGAGGCTCACCTCCTCCTTTCCTCCGCAAATTTATATGAGCATCTCATTTCATCTCCTTGAGACTCCACTTCCTTCAGCCTAACATGGATGCTCTGGTAGACTCACCATTCCTACTTCACTTGATTATTGTGACAATCAAAGGAATCATCGAATTTGAAACTTGGCTTTCAACTATATAAAGTACTGGATAAATAAGCAATTACTGCCAAATAAAAATGTTATTAAGCTAAGGAAATAAGTCTTTCTTTCAGCTTCTACCTATCACATCGACTTCCTTCTTTTTGTACCCCAAAGACTTTAATTTCTCATACACTACTACTCTCCAAAGTATTCCAGGTGTTTACATCACTTTGAATTACTTTGCAGTAAGTGATAGAAAATGCAGACTGGATTAAGTAAACAAAAGCCTCCTTTAACTAGAAATTTAGAGGAAGGCTTGCAGGCAAGGCTTGACCCAGAAGTCCAGATGGCATTCATAAAGATGTGGGTTCTCTCTGGCACCCTGCTCTGCTCTGCCTTTGCTATGTCAGCTTTATCCTTGGGGTCCAGCCAGTGGAGCCTTTCATCCCAACATTGCCACAACCACCCATCTCCTGTCCTTGCACCACACTTTCCGGGAATAGAGGGACTCATCTTTTCTGGTAGCTCCTGTAGAAGAGAAAGGAAGTGAATTTTCTTATTGACTCTGAATGCATTCTCTTCCCATTCCTAAACTAATTATGGTTAACTTAACGCTGTTGTATCCTACCCATGGAGTTAAAGATAGAGATTAAGGTAGGGCTGCCTACACTAACTAGATTAAAATAAAGGGGATGTGGCTTCCCCACCGTAAATCTGGGTATTGTTAGCAGGGTAGGACGGATGGATGCTGGAGAGCAAAACAGTAAATTCCCACGACAGGCTCTAAGCATTTTGACAATAACTCCCTTAGACGTGCCAGCATATTAACCAAACAGCACTTATTTCTTTGTGAATAGTTAAGAAAATAAAGGCAGAGCTCAAATGCCAGTTTTAAACTCTAGATTTTGGACCTCTGGAAGCATACCCACCCCTACTCTGATCCATAATGTAAATCTTTGACTCCCAAGTAACATAAATGGGAATCTATCCATAAATATGTGGGACCCCATGTTTTTCTGAAGTTATGCATCGTTTATACATCCCCGAAGTCAGTGGATGCCAGTGTGGGTTGATGAGGGCATCTAGGGTGACCTTGTCTCCCATTCTCTGACCACTGAGGAAAGAAGGAAGCCATGGAAGGAGCAGCCCTGCCAGGGAGCAGCTGTGCATGCCGCCTTTTCTCCCACTGGACTGCCCGTCTTGGACTGTCCTGCTGACTTCCTGTGCTCAGGGACTCTCCAGAGAAGGCCCAAGACTTGGTGCTTTCCATCATCCAGATGCAAGGATTCTGCAGCAGTTAAGCAATACAATGAGGAAAGAAAAGAGAAGGGCAGCTTTGTAGGGTCTTCAGGGTAGCAGTTAGTGGGCAGGTCAGTGCATGGACTGTTTTGTGCTAGAATGTGAGCTCTTTGGGGTCAGGGACTGGGCTTCATGCACTGTGATTGCCCTCCATCTGTGATGGGCAGTTCCTGAAAGATCTAGCAACCGGCATTACATTCTTGGAATGGGGTCAGTAGATATGCCACCCACTTTTGACAGATCAGGAGAGGCATTTAAGTGAAGTTTGAGGTCAGAGGGAGGTCAGGAGGCAGAATTCTCTGAGAGAAGAAGAGCTACGGAACAAGGCAAGCATTGTTGATGTGCAGTCACTGGGTCCTGGTCCTAGCTCCATTATGTGCTGGCTGTGTGATCCGTGATGAATCTCAGAAGCTCCTCTACCCATGTCACCCCTTCTCTGTGAGGATCATATGAGATAGTCCCCGTGAACTCACTTTTCAAATAGGCTAAATATTAGGTGATCACGTGGACGACTTCCAGAATTGGGGTAGAAAGCACCCTTACAGAGGATCTAGTGCGGAGTTACTCAGATTGAGAGCTGCAAATTGTGAGATGTGATTAGCTTAAGGGGTCTGTCTTCTTCAGGCACTGAGCAATAAGGGCTGCTTGGTTTGTCTTCCACACAGGACCCCGAACATGGTGAACACAGATGCTCTGTCTTGCACATGATATTGTTTGTCTGACCTGAGCAAATAAGCAATCACTCTTTAAAAGATCCCAATCATTTTATAGCCCCTTGCCTCTCAACTGTATTAATCTAATGTCATGACTTCAGGCCAGTGCTCTCATTTCCTAGACAAATGCCTACGGTTGACCCATTTTGGAGGAAATACAGCTACTTGGCCCAAATCATTAGGCTGTTCACTGAAGGGGTGTGTTATTTCCAATACTGCATAATTCTACCCCTTCAGCCCATGTGCCAAGGGTGAGTTTTGCCATAAAATTCCACTAATCCCTTACCTGCTTCTCTGTAATTTTCTTTTATCTCTTGAACTTGGTATTCAGGGAAATAATTAATGAAGAGAATTTTTGGGCAAATCTCTGTGACTGTGGGCCAGAACATTTCATGTAGTGGGCCCTCAGACACTGCAGGGCAGCACAGGTGAGGTTCCTCCACACAGACTGAGGTCAGTGACCCTGTGAAGGCTGGATGGCCACTGCTGCAGTATTGGCTGCACATCTGAAACCATGCAGGTTTCAGCTGAAGCCCTTCTGTGATTAATTAGAAAGCCCCCACCCCCAGCTACAATTTCCCTTCAAATAAGGTTTCTATGCTTTTGTTTGGTGTCACTGTAGAACGTGATCTTGCCTCCTGTTGGTAAGGGGGAGTGTGTCACGCAGCTTTGGCTCAAAGCTTGACCAGGAGAGGATGTTTAGGTTGCGTGGAGCATTAGAAATGTGCTGGTGATGCTGTTTTCTGTCCTGAAGGCAGATAACATGATATAGCTCCCAAGACCTCTGCTTCAGATTTGATGTAGAATCAGGCCTCCTGACCAAAAGAGAATCAATGGATTATCAAGTAAATAATAGGTCCAGAAGCAGCAATGTTCTACAGCCCTGGCCTCTTGTGCAATGACTTAGGACATTGAAGCCTACATACTGTTCAGATATTTTAGGAACAAGCAAGCAGAGGCAGGTTGGCATCAAATCCTTCCCTGTTGAATATTATTCTAGCTTTGTGGGATTGGTAAACATGTGGCATTGGGGCTTTGTGTTGGTAATAGCTTGAAGAACCTGTATTAAACTAAAGTATGGACAATTGTAATGAAGCAAACCCTGAACACAGAAGCTTAAACTGGAGAAAAGTGTATTTCTCTCTTATGAGCAACTCTTAGCCGACACCTGGGGCTTTGGATGTAGCTTGATTTTGTTTGCCACTTCAGTGCATATTTTACATTTTATGGTGCAAGATGGTTACTCTTACTTGCCCTGTCAGTTCCACACAGCAACCAAAGGAAAAGGGAAATGCCTCCTAAGGGTACAAGTTGGAAGTCGTAAGCATCACTTTTACTTGTATCCAAGTAGCCAGAAGTTCATCACATGCTGCTCCTACCTGTAAGACAACCTGGGAAACAGAATCTTCTGCTGGATGCTTATGTATTCAACTAAAAATTTTATGCCATTAAAGGAAGATGGGTGGATATTGAGGATACTGACACAAAATGGTGATCTAAAACTTTCATTCTTTTGCTCTGTCAGTTTTACCCAGGCTTTAAAATCCATGTGTTTCTCTGCATCCCCACTACCACCAGCTGTGTTCTCCTGCTATCTAGATTATGGAGGAGCTTCCTAACTGGTTTCCCAATTTCCAGCTTTTTTCAACCATTGCCACTGTGTCTATTATGCACCCTTTGAATACTAAGACCTTGGACACATCATTGGTCCTTCTCTTTCTTTCAAATGCCATTTCCAACCCACCAGAAAACTTTGTTGCTCTACCTTCAGACTAAACCTGGAATCCAACCCCTGCTCACCACAGCCCCATCCTGATTTGAGCCCCCAACATGTCTTTGCTGGGTAACAGAAACCTCCCCACTAGCCTTTTTCCTACCAATTTAGCTCCTCTTGCTTATTCTCAACACAATGGCACAGTCATGCTTTTATATTGTGTGTTGCATAGGCATTTGTGTGATCATTATGAAGACTTCAGAAACACTGGCTTATGTTTCATGTGAATGCATGATTGGTTCTCTCTGAACTCATCTTTTGCTACCCATCTTCCTTACTGCCCCAAGCACATTGGCCTCCCTGCTTTTCCTCAAACACTCTAGGCTGCTCCTACCCAGAGTCTTTGTGCTGGCTGATCCTTCTTCCTAGAGCCTATATCTCCTAAAAAGTCACATGGTTAACTCTCTCCCTGCTTTAGGGCTTCTCATTTCTCAATGAGACCTACTGTGGGCACCCCATTTGAAGTCATAAGCAGTCCAGTCAACATGTTTGATCCTCTTTAACATATTTTACCTTCTCTGATGTGGCACTTTCTAACACATGATTTAATTTACTGTATCTCTGGTTTATTGTTTACATGCCTTCACTGTAATTTAAGCTCCATTTAGATGGGGATTTCTGTCTATTCGCTCATTACTATATTCCAGATATTTAACTGATGATATTCATTAAACGAGTAAGTAGTTCTGAGATTTGTCTGCTGTGGCTCTTTCTCTCATCCCTTTCCTTCACCTCTCCTTTCACTAAAGCCCCCTCCTTTCAGCCTGGTGCCTGCCCTCTCACATTTGTGATGTTGATATGTCCTCCTGGGGTGTGGCTACATCTCACATTAGCCTTGTGGGTGCCCAGGGGCCCACCACAGAGTGACGTGCTGGAGAAGTGCAGCACAGAGAAGTTTACTCTGTTTGTTTCCTGCTTTCCCAGCATTAAACAGAGCCCAGGGAAGAAGGAGGAGGTCCTAGGTAGAAAACCCAGGTGGTGCCTTGGAACCAGAGGTTCCACAGGAAGAAACAAGGCAAAAACCAAAGGGAAGATATCTAGAACGTGGGCCAGATGAAAGAGACCCCAGCTCCCATCACCATCGCCAGCTTCCCATAACTCTCACCCTCCGTGTTGAGCCCTTGGTGCCTTCATCCCAGTTCTGAGCCCTTTATGTGCTCCTGTGATGCAACACCACTGTGGAAGACAAGGGAAGCCCATCAGGGACACTTCCTCTCCTAGGCTTCTGAAAGCCGAGGAGACTGGGGCTGGGGTTACAGGAGTTGAAAGGGAGAGATTTGCTAGTTTTTGAACCTTGAGTTGATGCTCAAAAAGTATTTCTCACAAACATATTGTTATACATAGCTGAATTGTTCTGCAAAAAAATAACATTGAGTATTAAAAAAGCATTTGTGTGGTGGTTGTTACGAAGACTTCGGAACTGTTGGTTCATGTCAATGAAAGCTAAATTCAAAATGAAAAATACTAAATGAAATCTATTACATAAATTTGCTGCAACAATATGTAACCCTGTCAAAAGCCTAGGAAGTAAACATGTGAAAATGGGGTTATGCGGAGTTTACTTTCCCATTATGTAAGTTTCTTTAATACTCCATTGTCTTTTTTTTAAGATTTATTTATTTATTTGAAAGTCAGAGTTACACAAAGAGGAGAGGCGGGGTGGGGGGGGGAGAGAATCTTCCATCTGCTGGCTCACTCCCCAATTGGTTGCAATGGCCTGAGCTGTGCTGATCCGAAGCCAGGAGCCAGGGCCTCCTCCCAGTCTCAAATGCGGGTGCAGGGGCCCAAGGACTTGGGGCATCTTCTACTGCTTTCCCAGGCCACAGCAGACAGCTGGATTAAAAGTAGGGCCCTACGCACTATGTCAAAGCACTGGCCCCCATTGTCTTTTAAATTTTAGGTTACAGCTTCTGTGAGGAAATAAATTTTTAGACTCAAGTAAATAACATTCAGACCGACTTTGAGAAGTTGACCTATATGTAATGCATAGATGGACATCCCTCTAGAGTAGTCTTATTTCAAGCTTTGCAATTAGTTGTCTTCTAGAGGCGATACATTTAGCTTCATGTAATAACAAAATGTTAACACAAGAATCTGCTTGCTGCCAGTTCTAAAAGCAGTTGTAAACAGCTAAATCTAGATCATGTTAGCAGCAGCACTGGAGGGCATATCTCATACAGAAATATGTGGTATTGGCTCAGACCTGGGCCAACTGGCATCTTAAATCAATCTAATAAGTCTGGACTCTATATATAGACTTTCTTTGGACACTTTTTAGGCTCACTTTTTTTCCCTGTTTATAGTTTATCTTGTCTTGGTGTCCTTGGCCCTTGTAAGCTGTGAGGTTTATGACTTTCTTTTAGTTTATATTTTTGTCATTTCTACCAGAGGTTTCTTTTATAGTCTGCCTTTTTTCTTTCAAAATCTGTATTCTGTGAGAGGTGGAAAAGTCCTTTGACTTTATAATTATTGCGAATGGATCGCTAATGTGCAGTACTTCTTTTTTCTGCAAAAAACATGGGTTACAGTCAGCTTCAAAAGTCTTCACTTTGATGTGTAGAAAGTGCACTGGGAAGTCCTTTGGGGTGGTATCCAACGGCCTTTTTGCTTCAGAGCACAAAAAATGCTCTATGATTGTGTGAAGAAAATCTGACTGATACCCTACAATTGGGGGTGCCGAGGTCAGTGGTTAAAAGCATGCATTCATTTTGTACCCAAGCGTTGCTGGGCAGCCTGGTTAGAACACATTTTCTACCAAAAGGACACAGTAAAAGAGTAAACTATACCCAGTCATTTGAGAAGGATTTTTGATGGAAAGATCATCTTTTGAGGAACTTGAAAAAGAGAAAATGGAAGCTGCATTTTTCTTCAGAGTAACTATTGAGAACTAGATAGGATACAGTTGAATGATTGGCAACCTGAGAATATTACTTTCTAGAAAGCATTTTGTCTTGTTCTGTCTTACTGGCTATGAACCATACATACATTGGTCCTATAAGATGGAATCCTGGAGAAGTGGTCTGTGCTGACTGCTTTGTTTTGTTTTCTTTTGCTTCACTGTTTCAGAAAACAGAAGGAGGAAGTAAACACCTCCATCAGTTAACATCTCCTTTAGGTTAAGGGGCTATCCTGCGACTTCCACACAGGAGAGGGGCCATCAAGTATGTAATGGGACTAGTCTCCAGTCAGTACACAGTCTCTATTCCTTCTCTCGCTCTGGCTTTGGAAAACTGTTGAGAATTCCAACCCAGTTCCCCATTAGACTGAATTTCTTTTGATAGCACTATTGCGGGAGCTCAAATACTAATTATAGCAACTAACAGGTTTATTTTTTTTATTTTTTTTTATTTGACAGGCAGAGTTAGACAATGAGAGAGAGAGAGACAGAGAGAAAGGTCTTCCTTCTGTTGGTTCACCCTGCAATGGCTGCTACAGCTGGTGCACTGTGCCAATCCAAAGCCAGGAGCCAGGTGCTTCCTCCTGGTCTCCCATGCAGGTACAGGGGCCCAAGCACTTGGGCCATCCTCCACTGCCTTCCCGGGCCACAGCAAAGAGCTGGACTGGAAGAGGAGCAACCAAGACTAGAACACAGCACCTGTATGGGATGCCAGCACCGCAGGCGGAGGATTAACCAAATGAACCACGGTGCCGCCCCGCAACTAACAGTTTTTAAGACATGTGATGTGGTAGGAATTGTTCTAAGTAGTTTATGTACATTAACCCATTTAATACACTAGCACAACTTTTGAGGGAGACACTGTTATTATTCTGATGGTATAAATAAAAAAAACAGAGACAGGAGAATACTAACTAACTTGCCCAAAGTCATGCAGTGCATACTTGGCAGAACCAAGTCTTGAATCTAGGCCATCTGGTATTAATACTGCACCCTCATTCTCTGTGCTGTATTGCCACTTCCAGTGTGCAAGTCCTTTTCTGAATGTGCAAGTTCTTCCCTCTTACTTGATATGAGTGCCTGATGCTGGATGTGCTGTGACCTTAGGTAGTAGCTAAGCCATTCCTTGCTCCCTGCTGTGGTTCTATTAGATTAATAGAACCTTGGAGTTAGAGGAATTTTAAAGATCACTGGGTGCCTCATCCTCACCCTATAAATCAGGGAAAGGGAATGGCCCATGGGCCATATAAGGCCCATGAAATAATTTGGTCTGGCCCTGCCAAGGCAACTGTGGCAGGATTAGAAATTCAAAAATCTATAGTAGAATAATTTTTAAATTGGTAATTTTGTATGGTCTGTGAATGATGTTATAAATATCCAAATGGTCCTTGGCAGGAAAAAGTTTCCCCACCCCTGCTCTAAATACATGTAATTATCCCAAGACACATTGTTTATATATTAAATTTATTCAGTGGTTATTGGCTGAGTTCCTATTCTGTTTTAGGCAGTGGAGACACCATGGTGAATACAATATTCCTTCTTCTGCCTTTGTAGAACTTATGGAGTATCAAGGATAAAGGCGAGGATCAGTTAGTAAGAGGACAGTTTCAATTTAGTGGGTAGCTATAATGAGAAGGATACTCATGTAAGTGCTGTGGACGACAGAAGCAGAAATGCTTCCAACAGCAGTGCTAGAAGTGGAGGCGGAGAAGCTGTTTAGGCCAGACTAAGAGAGAAAATGGCATTCTGTCTCAGAATAGCCATCCATTACTTTTGTGGTTGAATGCAGAGAAATTAAGTAATAATATAGCTATAAGGGACCTCATTTACAGGGAAGCAAATAGTATTTTAAAATTCCCAGTTCTGCAGAGTATTGGAACCTTAACATCTGTGATCTGATACTTTTCCTTGCTAGTTTGTTGCACACTTCAGGCTCTCCAGGGTCGCCTCTGCCATGCTGCCTTCCTCAGTAATGCCCATGGATGCAGCTTGTTCTTCCTCTGGATTGCATTGGCATTCAGCACATGCAGGGAGTCTTGGCTCTCTCCCACATGCGTCCTCACAGCACATTTATTAGTGTGTGGGTCTGTCTCCATCGCTTATTCCTCCTTTGGGTCCAGGAGACTGTAGCCAGCACAATAACGTCCTCACAGTTCCCTCAGCAAAACTTAGATACGTGAATTCCTTCCTCATTGCCCCCTCCTCAGCAGACCAGAAACCGGACTGATAATACACCAACCCCACCTGCCATCTATTATGAAAAGATGGTGGAAGATTCTATGTGGTCATGTAAAATATGCTTAGAACTGTCCTTAGGACTTGGAGAAATTTGAAATCCAAGGGCATTCATTCATCATACCAATATGGATTTTGGAAATACATTTCCTTATGAGAGTCTGAAGAACAGTGCCTTCATGATGACATCATACATTTTCATCCTTGGGCTCCTGCAAAGACATCAGATTTACACCTGTTCTAGCTAGCAATAGCTTAAGGATTTTGAGATGGAGGTGGTAGTAAAAGGAAAGTAGTCAGCTGGAATCATTCGTGCATGACCGCCAGTGAGCGTAGCCTAAGACCAGGTATTTGGAGCCCGAGCACACTGCTTAAAATTTAGGTATTTGGAATCAGAAAAGCCTAAGGGCCGGCGCCATGGCTCAATAGGCTAATCCTCCGCCTAGCGGCGCCGGCACACCGGGTTCTAGTCCCGATTGGGGCACCGGATTTTGTCCCGGTTGCCCCTTTTCCATACCAGCTCTCTGCTGTGGTCCGGGAAGGCAGTGGAGGATGGCCCAAGTGCTTGGGCCCTGCACCCCATGGGAGACCAGGAGGAAGCACCTGGCTCCTGCCTTTGGATCAGCGCGGTGCGCCGGCTGCAGCGCGCCGGCCGGGGCGGCCATTGGAGGGTGAACCAAAGGCAAAGGAAGACCTTTCTCTCTGTCTCTCTCTCTCACTGTCCACTCTGCCTGTCAAAAAAAAAAAAAAAAAAAAAAGCCTAAGATTCCAATCCCAGCCCTTCGATTCCCTCGCTGTGGCATCTTGGGAAGGGCACTTTGTTTCTCTGAGCCTCAGTTTCCTCATATGTGAGTGGGGATAATAAAATGAACCTACTTGACAGATTGCTATAATAATGAGGTGAAAATGTATGTAAAGAACATTGGGAGTGTCCGATCAATTCTCATGTAGTCCACATCTCTAAAGCTCCTGCTCCCTCCTAACACAGTGTGAAGCCTTGTATGGCCTGCAGAAGCCACAGACACAGCAGCATTGAATAGGTTCCACGCCCTCTTAGAGTCCCCTCCCTCCCTCCTTCCCTCCTTTCCTTCCTTCCCTCCTTTCCTTCCTTCCCTCCTTCCTTCCTTCCTTCCTTCCTTCCAAGATTCACTCATTGATTTGAGAGGCAGAGCTACAGAGAGACGGGAGACAGAGAGAGAGGAGAGGTCTTCCATGCACTGGTCCACTCTCCAAATGGCCTCAACAGCTGAGCCCATCTGAAGCCAGGATCCAAGAGCTTCCTGCAGGCCCCCCACGCAGTTACAGGGGCCCAAGCACCAGGGCCATCCTCCACTGCCTTTCTAGACCATAGCAGAAAGCTGGACTGGAATTGGAGCAGCCAGGACTCAAACCACTGCCCACATGGGATGCTGGCACCACAAGCAGAGGCCTAGGCCGCTGCACCACAGTGCTGGCCCTGTAGAGTTCCATTTCAAAGAAAGAGGTGAAGACTGAAGGATCAGAGCTCATTCTCCGTGGGCATGGACTGTATCTGATTTGTGAAGAAGAGGAGTGTGTCAGGAGAGCAGCAGGTTAAGTGGAGACCTCAGTGATAAGTTCTGTGTTTGATGGAGCTTGAGCCTGAATTTGAAAAACCTTAAGTAAAAATATCTCTAGCAAGAGAAATTCAAGTGTTCTTTTAAAAGCTGGTACTTCTGGAAGTTGAGCCTGGTGTTGAAGATGGGCCATCATCAAGAATCTCAGAATTTGTCCCAAAGTTTTGGCACATTCTAACAAAGGTTTTCAAAACTAACTCTGAAAAAAAAAAAAAATTTAGCTGAGTCTGTCTTTCTGTTGATCACCATCCTATCACTGTCAAGTCCCATGAGATGATCTAGCAAGATGGCAAGATAAGACACGGTCTGCCACACTAGTTTAGCACAAAAGTTAAAAGGTTGCTGCAGTGCAGCTAGTGAGGCGTGGTAAGCTCACCCTCACGTCATCCTCTTCTTTCTTACCTCCCTTATGTTATTTTTGGTCTCTTCTAGTCCAGTTTTGTTTTGACTGGGAAAATCACTTGAGGCCCCAAGGACAGTGAATAGTAATGCAGTCATTGCTTGGCGAAACAGGAGTAGAGATGACTGGTGTGGAGGAAAAAAAATCCACTTTAGAAATCCAATTTTAGAAACATGCTTTGAATTCCACCTGTCAAAGCTGAAACGTTTTCTCTATTCTCATACTCCAAGAGCCTGCTGGCAGTTGTCCTGTATACAAGGAGCCACAGAAGCTGCCTAACCTTTTCGGAGGGATGGTGGTGTAGATCCTGGGGGGGGCAGCCAGATAGGTAGCACCAAGAGAGAGGACCCGCCCAGCACAGGGACGATCCTCCTGGAACCTCCAGTTATCTCCAATAACCGATCTCCTTCAGTAACCGACCTCAGCTGCAGCACTGCAGGGTCCTGTGCAGCCTTAGCTGTTGTCTTGTGGACTGAACTGTTCAGTGTTCTATGATTTTCTATCAGTTAATTGGACAAGGCCAGTGCTATGTCTGGGACTTGAAATCCCTAGGACAATAGCATTAGAAATAATAATAGCATGCTCACGCCGCGGCTCACTTGGCTAATCCTCTGCCTGTGTTGCCGGCACCCTGGGTTCTAGTCCCGGTTGGGGCACCAGATTCTGTCCCGGTTGCTCCTCTTCCAGTCCAGCTCTTTGCTGTGGCCCAGGAAGGCAGTGGAGGATGGTCCAAGTGCTTGGGCCCTGCACCCGCATGGGAGACCAGGAGGAAGCACCTGGCTCCTGGCTTCGGATCGGCTCAGCACACCGGCTGCAGCGCACCGGCTGTGGTGGCCATTTGGGGGGGTGAACCAATGGAAAAGGAAGACCTTTCTCTCTGTTTCTCTCTAACTCTGCCTGTCCAAAAAAAAGGAAAGGAAAGAAAAAATAAATAACAATAGCAAACACTTACATAATGCTAGCCATATCAGATACTCTTTCAAAAAATATGTGTTTAAGAAGGAAGAAAGGAGGGAGTTGGGGGAGAGAGAGAGAGAAGCATTTGTTCTCACTGGCTCACTCCTTAAATGTCCACAACAGCATGGGCGTCTCAGGCCAAAACTAGGAGCCAAGAACTCAATCCAAGTCTCTAGCATGGATGCAGTGAACCAACTACTTGAGCCATCACCTGCGTCCTCCCAGGGTGCATGTTAGTAGGAATCTATAATTGGGAATGCAATTTGGACTCAAACCCAGACACCCCAACATGGGATGCCTGTATACAAGCTGGCATTTTAAACGCCAGGCTAACACAAACCTACCAGGTACTCTTATTGTTGTGTTACATATATTATTTTCAAGGAGAGGAAGTGTTGTGAAGAAAGTAAGCTTTGTCTATAGCTCTTTCACCTCCTGTTTCCATGGCCTATTCTTCCTAACACATTACTATCCTAAGGGTCTTCATAGTACCCTTAAGTTGCTCAGGGCTGCCAACCTAAGAAGACTTGTTCATTTATGTTGTCCTGATTCCTGTCCTAGATCTCATCTCTTTACTTCCTTCCCTGTCTCTCCATTGATCCAACCATCCAGCCATCCAGCCATCCAGTATTTATTGATCACCTGTCATATACCAGGCACTGTTAGGTATTCGAAATAACATTGTAAACCTGACAGTTATGTACTTTCTCTTTTTTGAATATATAATTTGGTGAGAAAGATAGCAAATAAATAAAAAACCAAAATTATCAACATGGTTATTGGTGGTGGGGAAGGAATAAATAGGGTAGAGTGTGACAGAATAACATTGGATCTATTTCATATGGTAAGGGAAGACCTCTATCAGAGGTGGGTTTTTTTGTTTTTTTGTTTTTTTGTTTTTTTAAGAATATATCTAAGAAAGAGAATCCAATATGAGGAGAAACTGGGACAAGTGTTTGGGCACAGAAATAGTTCACGTAGAGTCTGAAGGCAACACATAACTTAACACAGCAGGTTCTAGGCACTAACAATAGAGAGTCCAGCAAGAGTGTAATGATTAAGGGAGTGAATTGCAAAAAGCCCAGGGAGTTCAGGGGTGAGTTGAACACACAGCCTGTGAGTTTGTGAGATTTGCAATGGGTTTCATCCTCTGTAAAACTGGATACTATTAAATGGTTCTAAGCAAGAAGTAGTTTGACCTCATCTACACTAATAATAGATATTTCTATTAGCTGTTGTGGAGAGCAGGTTTGGGGCCGGGGGCAAAAGTGGAAGCAGAAAGACCCGTTTGAAGCCAGTGAAGTCATAGGAGCAAGAGAAGATGGGGGCTGGGAGGTGGTGGGTGTCAGGGAGAGGATAGAAATCCCCCAGATTTACCAGGGCTTGATCTTTATTTTTCCGCCCCATGTTCTCTATTCCTCATAAAATTACCACCACTATAAAACCTCCCACAAAAAGCACTTGATAAATATAAAATACATAAAATAAAAAATATAAAATCAAAATAATAAAATATAAATATATAAAAAATATAAAATAAGTCTCAAATGAAATCTAATCATGACCAATTATGGTTATTGTGATCATGTCATTAGCATACTTCATGATAATAAGGAGATAAAATACTTGCATTTTATCATTAGATTTTATTAAGTACTTCCTGATTGGCTATCTCATCTGATCCAAACACAAATGTTGTGAGTCAGGTATTATTACCTTTGTTTTATAGGGGTTCTAGAGGGGCCCTCAGAATTGAGTTGCCCATGATCTCCCAGATAGTGAGGGGCAGCAGCAAGACTTAATCCCAGATTCCATGAGATCATTGATTTATTCAACAAGCACTAGCTAAGCATCTACTGTGTCTAGACACCATGCCAGTTTCATGATCCATGTCCTCAAGGAAGTTTAAGTCCAGAGAAGGGACAGACTCATGCACGCAAAGCAGAATATTAGTGTGTATGGCAAGTGATTCCTAATGTGTCCAAGTAATTTTTACCCTGGAGGGGAGAAGAGAAAGGTAGGAAAGTTCTTAAAGTGAGTGACTAAATTCCTATGTTAAATTATGTAAGTAATGTGTTGCACAAAATAACTCTAATTTCTTTCCTAGGGTGACTTCTTTTTTGTGGCTTGCTAGTGCTAAGACCAAAAAGATACATATAGCAGAAATCTCTTGGCAGACAAGGTAGGGGAAAGATGTTCTTAGCAAATGCAGTCAGCCCTTGCCAGCTGTATGTTCTACATCTAGCCAGTGGCAGCTTGAAAATATTTGAGAAAAAAAAGTTGTTTCTGTACTGAACATATATATATATATATATATACACTTTGGTTCTTGTCATAATTACCTAGACATACAATGAAACAACTAATTAGCATTTATACTGTTTTATGTATTATAAATAATCTAGAGGTAACTTAAAGTTTATGGGAGGGTGTACATAGGTTTTATATAAATACAATGATATTTCATCAAAGGGACTTGAGCATCCTCAGGTTTTAGTATCTGGTGTGTGTGTGGTTGGGGAGGCTGAATTCTGGAACCAATCCCCAAGGATACTGAAGTACCATGATGTCCAGAGTGTCTGGTGTGGGAGAGTGAGAGTGACCCTGGAGGGAGGGTAGAGGGTGTGGAGTGATGGGTCTGGGATGTAAGCCATGGGATGTGAGTGTTGAGAATGCTCTCTGCCTGAACATAGAGTTTGACTTTAGTGCTGAAGGTTGAAGGAAACACTGGAAAGTGACCCTATGGGCTATGAGCTTTAGACAGGTAGGAGACAAGAACAGAGTCAGGGAAACTAGTAAGACATTTATTCAGTTCCCAGGAGGGAGATGAGGAAGAAGGACCTAATAGCACTGACAGTGAGGGGGACATGGATATGGGACGGCTAGGGAAGGAGGCTGAGTTCTTTCCAGAATTCCTTGAGTTTCATAATAGCAAGAATAGGAATCCAAGAGCTATTGTCAATATTCCAAAACACCTAATGGAAACCTTATATTTATTCATCATAAATTTACACAGCTTAACACATTCTTTTGTCTTTGCCCAGAATTAAGCAAAATAAAACTATTAATACTGGTTATCTCATGCCAGTATCAAAAGTTCTTGGCACTTCTGTGTTTTAAAAATTGGAAAATAAATACATGATTGAATGCATACTTTTTTCAAAACATGAAATTCCTTAAGGGATACTTTGGAACTTGTGAAAATGTGAGGGATTTTGGACTTGGGCCCTTCTATTGTTTTCCTTTTTAAAAAAAAAAAAACTTTTATTTAATGAGTATAAATTTCATGAATACATCTTTAGGAATACAATGATTCTCCCCACCATACCCACCCTCCCTCCCCCATTCCCTTTCTACCTCCTCCTTCCTCTCCCATTCCCAGTCCTATTCTCCTTTAAGATTCATTTTCAATTAACTTTATACACAGAAAACCAACTCTATGCTAAGTAAAGATTTCAACTATTTGCACATGCACACACACACACAAAATATAAAAAACTGAGAACAAATTTTACAGTTAAATCTCATAGTGCAATTCATTTAGTACAGAGGTCCTGCATGGGGAGTGCATGTACAGTGACTCCTGCTGTTAATTTAACAATTAACATTCTTATGTATGATGTCAGTGATCACCCAAGGCTCTTTGTCATGAGTTGCCCAAGCTATGGAAGCCTTTTGAGTCCACAGTATCTGTCAGTATTTAGGCAAAGCCATAGGCAAAGTGTAGGTTCTCTCCTCCCTTCAGAGAAAAGTACATCCCTCTTTGATGGCCCCCTTCTTTCCTCTGGGGTCTCATTCACAGAGATTCTTCATGTAGGCCTCTTTTTTGTTTTGTTTTGTTTTGCCACAGTGTCTTGGCTTTCCATGCCTGAAATGCTCTCATGGGAACTTTTATATTTTAATATAAATATTGGTGTCAGTGATCTTTATTAACTAGACATTTATTAACTAACCATTTACATTCTGGTTCTGTTCTCTCAAAGCAATGGTCTGGTTATAATTTTATCTCCCAAAGTGGAGACAAGGCTCAGACTTGCTGAGTACATGATTGTGTTAGCTGGTGTTTTTGACATTATGGAACAGTGCCCGACTTCCTAAGCAATAACAAGTATCACTGCTCTGAATACAAAAGTCATGAGTGAAATTCTATTTTTTTATATTTATTTTTTTATTTGAAAGACAGAGAAAGAGATCTTCCATCCACTGGTTCACTCCCCAAATAGCCACAACAGCCTTGGTTGGGCTGGACCGAAACCAGGAGCTAGGAGCCAGGAGCCAGGAATTTCATCCTGATCTTCTAGGTGGGTGGCAGGAGCCCAAGCACTTGGGCCATCTTCCGTTGCCCTCCCAGGTGCATTAGCAGGGAGCTGGATTGAAAGTGGAGCAGCCGTAACTTGAACTGGTGCCCATACGGAATGCTGGCATTGTATGTGGTGGCTTAACCCACTGTACCACAAATTAGACTATTTTAACACCTATAGGAACTCAAGGGACTTCCTCCTTTTTCTTTTCTTTTCTTTTCTTTTTTTTTTTTTTTTTTTTTTTTTTTTTTTTTTTTTTTTTTTTTTTTTTGTGGTTTCCCCCAAACCCTTGGAGAAAGAATAATCACTTACACTGAAAATAAAAAAAGAATGCTCATACATTGGAAAGTATATTTGCTAGATGAGAATTTCCTTCCTATGATATTTTTCCTTTCCTTCTCTTATTTTTTAAAAGAAAACTTGGGTAGACTAAAAATATGGATTTGGAATTCATGCAATATGAAGCTTTTACAGATTTGGCCCTCCATGGGCAAAGTGCTGTCACTTTCTCCATTGGATTGAAATTTAGCTTGCCTTTCTCTTCGCCAAGTCCTAGTTTGTCTTTATGAACTGTGATTTCTGAAGAACAAAAATAGAAAAATCAGAACCTTGCAGGAATGATTTTCTTGGCTAGTTCAACCCAGTGTCAGCCACATGTCCAAGCAAAAAACTCTTTAGATTTTTAAAAAGAGGTGAAATTTTATAGAATCAGCAACAAGAATACCATTGTAAGCCTACTCTTGTTTTTCATTCTTTGTTTGGTACCACCTGGGTGAGGTTGTCTGTCACATGGTATGACTCCAAGCATGATACCAGTCATCATGGAAAATCCAATGATGAAAAGTTATCCAGAATGATAAATTATTGGGAGATAGTTGACTTACAGTTTTTGCACAATTATAAAAGATCCTTGGTTGTATACTATAGATTTCCTGAGTCTTTGATCATGTATAACTTACTCTGTGTAGTATAACTGTAGTGATTTCCTTTAATTCACTTCCTCTTCAAAAGAGCAAATTTTATAATAAAATCTAACACTGTAAACATTTCATGATATTGTAGCTTCAAAGAAGGAAGGCTGTAAACACATTTGCATCCATTTAACGATGGTTTATAGATCTGAGGGACTCGTGGGTCTCTACTTTCCAGGGGGAAGCATTTATTTCATTGGTTTGTCTCTGAAGTACAAGTTCCCACCAACCCATTCAGGGAGGAAGTGCTCTGCTAGCATTTTTGGTCAGTTAATCTTTTCTGTGGCACTTCTCTTTGGTTTTTGTGTTATAATTCCATTTCTGTCTTAACTTATGTTGTTAATTTTGCTGTTGCTTTCTTAATATATTTACCAAATAAGTTAGAAGAAGACTTTCCTCTCACTTTCTTCTTTTCTATTTACTATCAGGACATGGTACTGAGCCTAGAGAATTATGTAAGAGTTACTAAAATTTATACTTGATTTAAATATATATTGTATACACATTGTTTTGAGATCTACTCATCTACTCGTGTGTGTGTGTGTGGTTTTTTTTTTGTTTTTTTTTTGTTTTTTTTTTTTTTTACAGGCAGAGTGGACAGTGAGAGAGAGAGACAGAGAGAAAGGTCTTCCTTCTGCCATTGGTTCACTCTCCAATGGCTGCCACGGCCGGCGCACTGTGGCCGGCGCAGCGCACTGATCTGAAGGCAGGAGCCAGGTGCTTCTCCTGGTCTCCCATGGGGTGCAGGGCCTAAGCACTTGGGCCATCCTCCACTGCCTTCCCTGGCCACAGCAGAGAGCTGGCCTGGAAGAGGGGCAACCAGGATAGGATCTGGCGCCCCAACCAGGACTAGAACCTGGTGTGCCAGTGCCGCAAGGCGGAGGATTAGCCTATTGAGCCCCAGTGCCGGCCCTCATGTGTGTTTTCTATTGATCTCAATGAAATAGAGACAAGTTGGCCCTAGGGAGCTGAAAACACAATGCTCCTTATCATTCCCTCTGAGAAAATGGAGAAAGGGCAAAATCCTGTAGATGAGATCCTGGGGGCTGAGAGGAGAGATGTACCCTGGGGTATCAATGGTGGCTACACCAAACAAAGGAGAAAGGAACCTGTACAGAGAGGTTGGCTAGTGGTAAGGTCAAGAAGAATTGGAGTGTGTATCATGTTGGAGAACATCAAGAAATAACATGGCAGATAGAATGAGAGGTAAAGGTGAGAGAGGAGTGAGGATGGAGGTTTGCAGTGGGCAAGGTGTAGTAGATCAGGATCAGATGAGTGACTGCTGAGTACCTAAGGATCAGATGAATGGCTGCTGAGTACATAATGGCCGTTATGGTTTGGTTATATCTTAAGAGCTCCTTAAAAAAAATAAAAGACCCGGCTGAATGACCATGGCCTGCCAAGTTAGTGAGAGAACCTGTGGTACCAGGTAATGTTTTGAGCAAGTGTTAGTCATGTGCTAGAGCTGTCGCTCAAACACTGGTGTCACAGCCACTCACCTCCACAGACCACAGCCACAACCCATTATAGCTGCACCTTAAGGGACTTCAGGGCCACTAAACTTCAAGGAAATCAGACCCTGAGTCCTCTTAGCTTTAGAAAACCCCCACTCTCCTTCTGTCGATACTGTGGAGGCTTCCTGTGCTAACATGCTCTGTGGCTCTCCACCAGACTTGAGCTCTCCTATAACAGGATCCTGTGCACCAGATGTTCTTGCAGGAATTCATCCTAAACACCAAAAGAGTGCCATACAGCGTGTTTTTGTTTTCTTTTCTTTTCTTCCTATATCAAAGTTTGCTCTCACCCAATTATCATTTAATTGTATACCTTTCTTACTAGTGAGGGAATGGTGGAATTGGAGTCAGAAACCTGAGGGTGGTGAGTTGCCAAGAGCAACTCTGGCCTCACAGCCACTCTTTCTGCCCCACAACAGATGCTGAGTCCACACACTCAGAGGTGGAATCTGGTTTCCACCAGCTCTGCTCACTCACTTCTCTCCCACCTTCACTCAACCACACTCTGCCCCTAGTCACTCACTAATAACAAAAATATTGGAGAATTATATTCCAAATTGTCTCCCCATCTTGGAGACTTTGACTCACATAACCCTTAGAGCAGAAATATCTCTGTACCTTAATTTGGAAGGATATTCAGTGTTTTATACCTTGAAGTGATCTGCTTTAATGTGGAAAAAAACTAGAAGAGGTTTCTGTTCAAGACATCATTGAGATCCACATACCTGAATTTATGATTATTTTTTCCTTCAAGAGAAAATTGGCTTTGAATTCAAACTCAGAATAAAGCTCAGGTCCAGGATCTTGGACAGACACTACCACACCGAGATGTCTTCTGAGCCCTTCTTGTGGGGAGTCCTTGTTTGTATCCTGGACACAGATGCTTCGATGTATGCTTTTACACCAGCAGGAACTGCTTATGGCAACGTGTGGGGGAGATGTTTATTCTTGATTTAAATATTTGGGTGGGAGGTTTGTGTTTCAAGACATTGAGCACTAATTGTAAATAAAGCCACTTTGCTGTGATTTAATCACTTCTTATGCATCCTCTGGTAGGATCTTGTGGAAGTAGATTGTGTGCATTAGGGAGTCTCAGCTCATGCATTTCCATGGAATAAATCTGCAAAAGGAGGCAGTATCACTTCTCCAGCTTCTTTTTTAGACAGGCAAGGATAGAAATATCATGATTCCATAAAATAACAGCAAACTTTTGTGGGAAACCTCCTGAGACAGGATACCCTTAGCCTGGTGTAAAAGAAAGAACGTTACCCAGGGACAGAAAAAGACATTAATGGTAGAGTGGGTGGCCTTACTTCTTAGCCCTGTGACCTGGGAACTTGTCTTCTGTTTGTAAGGCATTGGTGTTGATCACTCCACAGGCCCTTCCAATCTAACATTATCTAGAGACATGGACCAGGCTCTGACAGTGACTTCCGGAGGGCTTTCCTTTCAGATCTGGAAATGCGGTCTTTCACATTTTGATAAGGAGATAAACAAGGCAGTGCAATGGAAGAGGCTGAGGCTTTGGAAGTCCAGGGACACTGCCTTGCATCTTGACCTTGCCACTTACCAGCTGTTGATCTTGGGAAGGCTATGTGATCTCGCTTTTCTAAAGTTTCCTATATATGGAAAGTAGATAACAGTTCCAACCTCCGAAGGTTATTTTGAGGATTAAAAGAGATAATATATCTACTTTAAGTGCTTTCTACCCACCTTATCTGACACAAAGTAGGTAACCAGTAAATGCTAGTTAACTGCCTCACCCCTTTACAGATGTTGACATCCTATTAGTAAGAGTTTCAGAAACTTGAAAGATGTGTCATCCAAATTCACCCTACACTTCACAAGAATTTCTCTGTTTTCTTGAGTAAGAGTTTTTGTTTTAACAAAGGCACATTAAGTACTTTTTTTCAGTGTGTACCTTTTTCTCTTCTTTTTTGCATTTGTTTATAAAAGTCCACAGTAAATGCTAATTTCCCCTTCCCTTGGTAGCTGTAATTGCATGTTACTTAAAGGTCTGATTGCAGCTGCTCTTCAGCCACACAGCCCTGGGTACGCTGTGTGTGTGTCCAGGCACACTGCGCTCCTTGCTCTTACATTGTTGGGGAAGAAGTTTCCAGCACCACAACCTCACAGGCAGTATTTAATCACCTCAAACTCTGGGTTTGAGGTTAGTGTGGAAGTGAAAAGCCATTTGGGTTTACCACAGCAGAAAAGTAAGAGAATATGACATATCTAAGGCAACCATGGAAGGGGAGAGCCAGAGCTAGGCCGAGAGCAGGGGTTCCACTGGGGGGGCTGGGAGAAAGGTGGGATTCATGCCAACGTGTCATAGTCAAGATAGAATCAGCCAGTACTATGTGTGTGGGCGGCTGTGTGTATGTGTGTAGTATGCACACACACATGTTCAGGTATTCACACACAAACCCATAAATGTATTTTCTGTATTTTGAGTCCCTGTCATCATTAGGGACTATATCGCTGTGATTGTGTAGTTCAAGACTCCCTCTTTTCCCAGCTGGACATTTCCATTGCGCCTCTGTTGATTTCCTCATCTCCAGTTTTTCCTTACCCCAGTCCAATTTCTGCTTCAATCTCTACCAGATGAAAAATTTAGAACTTGAACTCTCCATAAAAAGCTGTATATGGCTTCCATGCACCTGCAGCACAAAGTGCAGCCTCCCCAGCACAATGCACAAGGCCCTCCTCAGGGGGCGTCTCAACCCAGGCCCATCACCTCCATTCACGAGTATTTGTGCTGTGCCCGACTGCGCCAAACACGTAGTTCTCAAGTGTTCTCTGCGTGCTTTCTCATCTCATATCTTTGTCCCTACTGATCCCTTGCTTCTCTTAGCTCTGCCAGCTCCAGTGTCACTCCTCCTGGAAATCTTCCCTGGTAGCTCCAAACCAAATACATAAGGGCATTTTCCACCGTGTCTCTATGTGCGTTCCACTGCCATGCCCTTATCACACTCCTCCTGCTGCTTTTAAACCTATGTACTGTCATATGATCCTCAAGAACAGTGCCTGCTGTCATTTTCTGTAACCCCAAGAGCCTCGCATGGGGCCTCACACACACATAGCAGATGCTTAGTAATATTTGTTCTTTGAAGGAGTTAATGGAACCTCACCAACTGTCCATGTATACATACCAGTGTAAGACCCAACCACGGCTACTCTTGAAACACACTGGTGGTTCTGGATTCAGGCACCACGACTAGTTTGCTCAGTTTTTACTCTACTTTATACTTTCATTCCTTGCACAGATCCAAGAATGAAGGTAGGTGAACAGTAAATCCTTGAGCCACCCTTACCCAGATCATTAGCTTCTCACGTTCTCCATTCCTGTGGCCCTACAGCCTCCAAAATCCTAGATCTCGGACCCACTCTGCTGTTCACCAGCTGCAGGGTTGAAAAAAATAAATAATAAAACCAGAAACAGACATTTTGAGAGACACCTTCACACAACTTCTTAATTTATGCTAATAACGCCCTTTGGGGAAGTCATTTATCAATTATTTTCTTTTAGGAGGGAGAAACTGAGGATCTGAGAATTAAGTCACTTGCCTGAGAGTCCACACACAGCAAACTGAAAAGCCGGAGCATAAAGGCAGCCCTGATCTCCAAACTTGAACCTGTTCTCTGCTTGACTGCTTTGCCTTTCTGAATTTCAACCTCCATTTGAATCATCCCAGGAGTGCAGGGACAGGAAGGAAGGAAAGGAGGCTGCGCTGGTGGTGTGCAGGTTGTCGCATGTCCCTGGGTGTAGGGACTGTTGTCAGTCTGGACTTGCTCCTCCTGAGCCGGTGCTGGCTGCAGTGGCCCAGTAGGGCTCAGCTGCTGCTCTCCCGGCCAGACCATGACCTTGCTCCCTCTCCTTGTGAATGTTTACTACATGCCAAGCCATGCCTTAACCACAATTCACAGATGTTACCTTGTTTCATGCTTTATAAAAACCCTAACGGGCAAATACCATAACCAGTCCCAATTTACAGGTAACCACCCTCCTCCCAAGGCAGAGAATGGAATAGGCATCCCTGAGGACTTGCAGGGGTCTTAACCTGGGGAGTCTCAGGCCAGACATCCCTCACTCACCCCTGCGGTCTTACCCACTTCATTGATCTACCTCCTGTCCCTTCAACTCCTCAGAAGCCTCAGGGCTCTGCAAGGGCTCAGGTGTCTTTTCTCCACCCCTTACAGGCTGGTAGGTAGCCCCTGAAATCTCTTCTCGAGCTTTCACAGGACACAGGAGTCTCAGTTAAACAAAGCAGCCCACAAAGAACCAGAGACCAACCACTTTGCAGTCCTAGGGCTGCCATTTAACTGAACTGCGCTTGCCTCCAACCTCTGTAAATCCATCTCCTCATCTGCAAGATGGATGAAACAACATCTCTCAGTTCCTCTGGGACACAGCAGGTTCACTGTAATCTCTAAAGCCCTCATCCAGGCCAGCTCAGGCTTCCGCAACAAAATACCATAGACTCTGTACCCTGAATTTCAGATTCTGATTCTCACCACCGTGACGGCTAGAAGGCTGAGCTCAGGGCGCCAGCATGGTTGGGTTAGAGCCGTCTTCCGACTTTGCAGGAAGCATCCCTCTGTGTCCTCACATGGCCTTTCCTTGGTGTGTGGGAAAGCAGACGATAGCTCCAGTGTGTTGTCCTCTTCTTATAAGAGCACTAAGCCCATGATGAGGATCTTCCCTTCGTGATCTCATCTTAACCTAATTACCTGCCAAGACCTCACACCATCCAAACACCATCACACTGGGGGTTAGGACTCCAACATATGAATTTGGGGATGGAAACAGTCAGTTTATAATAGCTGTCAGCCTGGCGATATCTATCCTTATGATGCAAACAAGGAGGGGAGAGAGATGGAAGACTGAAATCAGAGGGGAGTGTAGGTTCTGTCACCAAGACTCCCCTGTTTTGGAGACATAATGAACTCACTTGCAAAGCTCTCCTGCATCAGATCTTTGGGCAGTTCCTAATTTTCTAACAGTGTCTGGTGATACCCAAAATTGCCACTTGCAGGGGGTTTTGGGAGTTTTATTGTTTTTTAGTCTATGATAACAAATCAATAAAGATAGAGAATGCTGTATAAATTAACTTTTATTGCTCCTTATCACCAATCACAGTTTCAGTTTGTCCTAAGAGAGCAAGCCAAGGATAGTGTTCAAAGGAACCTGCCAAAAGATTTCCCAGAGAGAAGACAATGGACAGACTAGCTCTGTCTATGCCCTCTTTTATTTTTCAGAATAAATAACCAAACAAAAAAACCTAGCAAAAAACCAGGACCATTTTACAGCATGTGAACGTGATCCTCTGTCTCACTTGAGCCTTCGTGCACAGTAGATAATGCCTTAGGCACAGGACTAAAATGCTACCAGTCAGTCTTTGTTGTTTGGGATGGTTTTCTTTTGGAAGCATAATCATTTATCTCAAACCAAAGTCCACAGCTTTGCTAAGACAGGCAGGCTGAGCAGCAAGTGAGACAGAAAATCTTGTGATCTGATCGTGAGCTAAGAAGACGGGGACGTCTAGAGTTAAGAGGCTGCCCCAAGGGGCATGCTGCCCATGAGCTGGCAGGGTCCTCACTGTCAGGATGTCAGGATGCAGGCTGGGACCTCATGGGAGAGTAAATGCACAAAAGAAACTCTGGTTTCTTTTCCTTCCTTCCTCCTGGACTGAAAAGGCAGCGAGGTGAGAGAATCCACCTGGTGCTGTGAGCTGATGGCTCTGCTGTCATCTCAGCTCTGCCATTGATGGTGGTCCAGTCATTTAGCTGCTTGGAGCCCAGGTTCCTGGCTTAGGTATGGCCACATAACCTCACAGCATGGCCGTGATGACCCAATCAAAAGACAGAGGTGAATATGTCTCGAAAAACATATCATTATTGTTCACTATGATATTAACTATAACCAAGGAAGACACATGTAGCACTTTCCATGTGTCAAGTCCCATTCTTAGCATTGTATCTAAAAAATACCTTTTGGAGGTAGATAGAGTTACACTCGCTTTACAGTAAATCTCAACTGAAGCATAGAGGGTTAAGTAACTTGCTTAAGTGGAGCTGGGATTAAAAGAATGAGCCCACTCTAGCAGGAGTCTGTGCTCTTAAATACTCTCCTACAAACACTGTTCACAGCCGCACAAGGAGAAAGATGATGGGTCCTGGTAGTGTCCTCACTGTACCTCGGCTTCCTTTTTTTTTTTTTTTTTTTTTTTGATGGCCCCAGTTCTCTCTCCTGGGAGCCCCCCAGGCTCCACACACCCACTCTGCTTGCTGCATCAGTGGGATCTGCTCCTTGCCCAAGATTCTGAATATCCCAAATGAAATGAACCTTCTTCCTACCTACTCACTTAGACGGCCAGGGAACAGCTCTGAGCTATTGATTCCTTCTGTGCCCTCTACCCATGTGTCCTCTGGCCCACAGTCCTGTCCATTCTTCCTTCCCAGTGTTCCTCTCATTTTTGAGGTCCAGGTGCCACTGTCATGTCCAGTGTCATTGCGTGCCCACTGTCAGTCCAGTACCCTCCTGATCCATCTCCTGGTTTACTGCTCTGCTCCTGTTTCAGTGGTCACACACCCTGCCACAAGACAGTTCCTGAAGGCTTTGCTCTGTCAAGCTCCACCTGTTGGGAAAGATTCTCAGCTACCCTTTGCCTAATCAATAAAATCCAGCCTCCTTACCATGGGCTTTAGGTCTCCTGTGATCTGACCTCTCAAGCCTGGCTCCACACAACCCCCACTCCATCCCCAACCCCTACTCCATCCCCAACCCCTACTCCTCTTCAAACTCTCTGGAACCCAGGAAAGCACCACTCCTCACTCTTGACCTTCTGCCTCTTCGCCTTTTTTCAAGCCTCCCAAGCCCCTCCTGCACCTCCAGGCCACCTCCATCTTCATCTGTGCCTAGAAAATCTTGCAGCCTTTGGCAGGTGCTTCTGCCCCATGAAACCCTCATGATCGCTTCCTCCTCTGGTGCTGGCTTCTGCCGCCCTCTGGCCTGGGGGAGAGCATGCACTGGGGCTTTAGATCAACCTAGATTTGCCACAAGTTACCTGTGCAAGTATGTTCCTCTCTGCACTACTCCTCCCGTAGCAATCAAGTCTCAGCATCCTTCAGTGTCTTTCCTGGCCTCTTTTTCTTTCTCTTATTTTCTTTCTAGCTATTTTTTTCTTTTTCTTTTTTTTTTTGTTAAAATTTATTTATTTATTCAAAAGGCAGAGTTACAAGGTTGGGTGAGGGGAGATACAGAAGAGAAAGAGAGATCTTCCATCTGCTGGTACATTCCCCAAATGACCACAGCGTCTGAGGCTTGACCAGGCTGAAGCCAGAAGCCAGGAGCATCATTCAGGTCTTGCACATGGGTGTAGAGCCCTAAACACTTGGGCTATAGTCTTGTGCTTTCCCAACCACATTAGCAGGGAGCTGGATCGGAAGTGGTACAGCTGGGACTTGAACTGGCCCCCATATGGGATGCTGGCATCACAGGCTGCGGCTTTACCTGCTATGCCATAGTGCTGACCTCTGTAGTTATTTTAATGTAGACAGAACAGCATGGCATTTACCAGCAGGGGCTCTACCCAGCAAGACTTGTGTTCAAATTATGGGTTTTGCCTCCCCAGCCACGGGACTGTGGGCAAGTTATGTAAGCATATTGCACAGTACTCCCTCACCTGTAACATAGGATTAGCACTAGTACCCTCATATTAGGAGGATTTTCATGAGTTAATAGACTCCCAGTGCTCAGAACAGTGCCTGCATGGCACAGGGTCAGTGACTAACTGTCCACCTGTCACTTTGCTCTGCCCTTGGTCTAAGCTGCCTTCAGACAGCAGAGTCGCCCCATACTTGGCAGAGAGGAGTCTCTGTGGCCAGCGGTTGAGAAGCAGACCCTGAGCCAGGCCACACCATGCTTGATGGTGACTCAGTGGTCATGAAGTGCTGTGTGTATCGGAAACCCACAGCATTGGTCTGTGGGACTCCTTCATGTCCCGACTCTGCACTCAGGGCATGGGGGCTCCTCGTGTGGTGCTCACTGGGGCAGTGTGACTAAGCTGTGGTGCCTGACTCAGGAAGAGAGGGTGGGGGCACATAGACTCTGAAAGCCCTTCCTCCCTGTGGGTTTCTTGTCAACATAGCTCTGCTGCAGGAGCACCATCCCAGAGGGGTTCATGCAACTGCACAGCACCCCTGGTTAACCTGCAGGAAACAGCCTGCTTCACTTGCATCCACCCAAGGCTTCAGGAGGGTAGCTCTGCCTCTGTGATGTTCTCCTTCACAGCAGGTGAGCAGGTCATCACAGATCTGGCCAGCTCTTCAGCACACAGTCAGAGAATTGATACCTGTGGTGCTGGGAGGCACCTTGGGGTACAGAGCACTCTTCACTGTGCAGATATGCGGAGGCTGTGCAAAGAGAAGCAGGGTAGTTAGCAGTAGAGCCAGGGCTGGAACCCTCAAGACTGGTCTCCAGTCTGTGTTCTTTGCAGGAAACCCCGGTATAATGAGAGAGAATATACTTGGCTACGGACTGAGTAATAGGTAGAGATAGGCACAGGAAAGGAAGTCCCAGGTACACAGCTTAGCAGAGCCTGCTCTGCCCAGCTCCACTAGTTCCACTTCCTCACTCCCTTTGCTCTCCCTGGTCAGCCTGCATCCCTTCTACTTCCGCAGCAAGGCTGGGTGATCCCGCTGTACCTGGAGAGGTCCTCGGCTCAGCCTGGGCACTCTTGCTCCCACCATCTATCTAACACATCACTTGTTGGGGTATCTAGCCCTTGCCGCAAAGACCTTGAAGTGAGCCCAGCCTGAGCTGGGACTGCAGACCACGGGGAATGGACTCAGATTCTTTGAATCCAGTTCCTTAGTCCATAATCTTTAGCAATCAAGATTAAATGAAAAGACTTACAGCCACCAACTCCCACCCCCACCCCAGAACAGTGTCTGGCACAAAATAGGCAGTGCAGTCTCTGTTATTATTATTATTGCCTATTATTTTTAAGGCTCCCCCCAGAATGTCTCTATTATGCCAGTGGTTCCAGATGCATCAGGTTTACCTGAAATGCGTGGTGGTAAACAATTCAGTCTGATTGGAATTCTGGGAAAGAGCTAGGGGATATTTTAGTTCCCCAAGGAGGTCCTAATATGCGCCTGCATTCAGAAACCATTAAACCCCCTCATTGCCCACAGTAACCGTATCATGAGTGTGGCCCTAGTTCTTTAGTTTTAATTGCCTTCAAGTTCAAGGCAGTTTTGTAGGTGGGCTTGACCTTAGCTTTGGAAAACCGTGACTCAGGTCTCTAATCTATCTAGCCCTCTTAATGAGCTACATTCCCCCAGGACACCAACGTGCAGACAAGAGGGAGGCAGGAGAGCACAGGAATTGAGAAGTCCGTATTTCAGAATCGCAAATCCAAGCTCTGTTGTTTACTGGCTATGTGACCTTCAGCAAATTGCTTAATCTCCCCAAGCCACACTCTAGGATCCCCATTTTCTAACTGCCTATTAAGTGTATTTTGCATTACACAATGCCTGCAATTCAGTACACAGCATCCTGCCCCTCCTCTAGCCTCCCGTTTCCCAGGGCCTCAGGCCCCAGACCTGGTCTCATCTGTGACTCAGTCCTTCCACCCAGTATCTCCCCCACTCATGCCCTTCCCATCATCCTTGTTTTGTGGTGTTGGAAATGAGACTACCAGGAGCACTTCCTATCTGCTTGCTGTCTCTGTCCCTGCTCCTTTCTGGGAGACCAGATCAGTCTCCCCCAAGGGCTCCTGATTAACCCTTTCCAGCCCTCTCTCCAAGCCACACTGTCTCCCTGTGTCCTACAAACTCCATGCAGCACTGCACACTCTCTAAGCTCTGCCTTCTCAAATCCAAACAGATCTCTTGCAAGCTCACATTACTCACACTCATTATCACAGTTATTCAAGAAGCAGCAGCAGTGTCCGAGGAAAATACTGGGGTGGGTTTTCCGAGAAGATGCCCAGGACTGGGTTTTCTCCAGGTCCTGGGCCTGATTGGATCAAATCTGCCTCATCCTGTTGATTTCTCTTGGCGTTTGGACTTGTTCGAGGCAAGCTCTACAGGAGGTAAGGTTTTACCTAAAATTACAGTGTTGCTTTGGGGCTTGGAAACTGGTGTGTAAAGCACTGAGTTGCTGTTTAACTGTCTCCAGAGCAAAGAAAAAGCCAGGAACACATTCCAGTGACCAGTTTGGTGGAAACTCAAGAGACAGCAAACACTTGACATTGTGAGGGACACAGGAGAGTCATGGGGGACAAGACCCACTCAGGTGTCTGCCGCGGACCGCTTTCACTGGAGTGAAAGACTGCACCTGCAAGGTCTGGGTACCTTTGCAGAATGCCTCCATCGAATGTTGTCCATCAGGGCCTTCTGATCGAAATCCATACTTGCTGTTTTCTCTTTTTTCCTTTATTGATAACAGAGGAACTTAAGCCCTTCGTTCATATGCCATTAGCATGGCCATGAACTCTCTTCTTCAAAAGATCTCTTTTGAGAAACCTATACATGAAACAGATCAAGGCAATGAAAAGTTCATAGGGAGATTTAGGTTCTTATTGTTTGTGGCGAGGAAGTCATTATTTTCAGGCCCTCTGAAGTCCCTCTGGGTCTGGAGTTCAGGAACCAGTGCTCATTAGGCTTTATTCAGGCTCGTTTGCTCTGCTGTGTGCTTCAGACTGTCTCATCGTCATGGTGCAGACTTAGCAGAATTAAGCCTCCACGGTTCAAATTTAGACTGTTAATCACATTCAACTTCAATCACAATTTCTTACCCATCAATGCTGGCTAGGGGGCCACCTAACAGCAGCAGGTGGCTGGTAATCCTGGCCAGCCTGGTAAGTGCCGTGCGCTGCCTCATTAGGTGAGAAGGAGTGCTTTGCTCAGGACCTCAACATCCCGGCCCCTGTATGGAGGACCACTCTTTATCTCTGGAAACAAACATTGCAACACCAAGGCTCAGGAGACATTGAAGAAAGTGAGAGTTGACTTTCCTATTGGAAGACAGTGCAGTCCGGCTGCTATTTTCCTATCATAAAGGAAGACTTTCTGTGGTTGTTTTTCTTCATCCAGTGCCCAAATCTCCAAGTGATGAAGGAGGTTGCGAGCACTGTGAGTACACTAGTCCTGGGAAGAGGAAGGGCAGCATCTTCTGTCCCTGGAGTAGGTAGGGGGAGGGTCTTGTCCAGAGCTTGGTATTTAGTCAGCCTTCTTTCTTCAGCTGAGTAGATTGTTTCTCTGTTTTTTTTAAAAAAATTTTAAGTTAAGGATTTTTTAAGAAAACAAACAAAGGAGTACAAACTCTGCGCCTTTCTCTCAAAATGTGTTTTGAAGCCCCACAGACAAAGCCATGCCTCTGGGAATAGTCCAGCTGCTCCAAATGTTATGACAAAGGAACACAAGTCCAGGGACATGAACTTGAGATGCTAGACATTCTCATGACCCCAGTGAGAAAGATAGTGGGGCTCCAGTTTCCAGGCCTGGGTTTTCTTTTCTCACAAGACAAATCATCAGTCAGTCTAGTTGAATTCTCTGTATTACCAGCTAGCCTTTGCAGCAACAAGTGCCATGCATGTGGCTTCCAGTCTGCTCTTTGTAGAATCTGATGAGAGAATCTGAATGCAAGACAGCACGAAGAAGAACAGATGAACCCCATGCTTGGAAAAAATCATATGATGACCACAGTCACCCCTTTTATGGTCTGCTTTTCCATTCCTTATAGACTAATGGAAAATGCTAGATCTGGAAGTGTTCTTCCTGTGTAGTTTCTCCTTTATCTTTATAGTATTTTATGTAAGAGGGACTGAGAAGCTGAGTCTCAGAGGCTCCACACAGTGGAAGGGTTGGAACACGGGACTGCATAAATCCAAAGTTTGTATCTCCATTTCCTGACTTGGTTCCCTGACCCATTACATAAAAAAGGAACTGGGTTCCTAGACAAGTGACCAGAATAGAAATGTTATTAAAAGCTTCCAGGTAAGACTGATGACTGGATCCAGTAGGCCTTACTGTCAAATAATCTACAAAGTCAAAGACAGAACCACTGTAGGACCCTGATTTTCAACTCTGATGGCACTTTATAATCATTTGAGGAATTAAAAAAATATTAAGCTTGGGCCCCACCTTTGGGGATTCTAATCAAAATGGTCTGAGTTATGGCATGGACACTAGAGTTTTTTAAAGCTCTCCAAATATTCAGCCAAAATTGAGACCCACTGCTCACTGAAGACAATAAATATCTGCAGCCTCATGTGGTCCTTGCAGAGTTCAGAGGAGGCTGGAGATGGAGGCAAGCAACAGAGGTTAACCAAGACCAAAACCAGACTCATTGACTGACCATGGTATCCACTATAAGAGACAAAGGATGGGCTTTTTATTTCATTTTATGTAGTACAGAGGGAGGGATGGAGAGAACGAGGAATGGGGAGAGAGAGAGATACAGAGAGAAAGAGATCCCATCTGCTGGTTCACTTCCCCAAATGCCCTCCTGAATGGCAGATCTGGGCCAAGTTCAGAGCTTGGAGCTGGAAACTCAACCCTGGTTTCCCACATGTTGGCAGGGATGCAACCACTGGAGCTATCACTCTCACAGAGCCTGCATCAGGGGAAGCTGGCATCAGGGTGGAGCTGGGTATTGAAACCAGCCAGTCTGGTAGGTGGTGCAGTGTCTTAACTAGTAGGCCAAACACCCACCCCAGGTTAACTCTCTTTTGTATATTGCCTTATAATTAATTTGTGTACTTAAATCTTTACTCTCCAAATCAATTATAAGCTCCCTCAGAGTTTGAAATGTCAGTCCCCAAAAGAAGTCTATCATCTTCCCCCATTAACCTGCATGCCCTGGAGGACAGGAGCTACAGTTATTCTTCACAGTCTCCCAGGCTGCACAGCACAGAGCCTGGCACCTGGCCACTGCACAAGGAGAGGTGGTAAGCAATGTTAGCCTGAGGCATAGAAATCCCTGGAAAGGGTGACATTTTCATGTTAATTGATTCCAGAAGCCATTCTCATTTGCATCTGAAATTGGGAATGTGTTTATGCATGGAGTAACCAAAGCCACCCTCTCTGTGTGAGTGTTTAGGACTCCTGCCACACGTTCAGCCTCCTCTGCTCTTTCCTTGATCCAGGTGCACAGACTTCTGTTACACAATAAAGTTTCTAGTAGGAATGGCCTTGGCAGAGGAGCCATGAGAATATTCACTGGGTCTTGAGGGCTATGGTTTTGAGGCTGACACTAAATCCTTCGAAGTGAGAAGAGGGAGGCAGACTTCACAAGTCAGCAGAAAAGTTGCCAAGAATGTGCTTGCCAAATTGCTGTGTACAAGATTCTCAGAACTTTGGTAATTTCACTGTAGGTCTGATTGAAAAATTATATTGTGGTCTTGGGCAAGGCAACAATAAAGAAATAACACACTTAATATTTGTGTGCATATGGGCATGGAGGCTGTCACTGTTGGAAAAGTCATTCTTCCAAAGTTTAAAACCACAAATGGTAAGCAAATGTGGTCACAGTATTGTCAAAAAATCCAGCATTAGTCCTTATAGCCTTGGTACCAGAGAGGGGATAGGAGTGGGAGACAGAGATTTGTTAAGCATCTACTAGATTTTTGCAAGTTGTTTTGTAAGTGTTAGATTGTTTCATCTTTCCCACACTCTATTTTACTCAGGAAGATATTTTCAAAATACATAGATGAGTCTGTAACTCATATGCTTACAGCCTTTTGGTGGCTTTCCAGAGCTTTTAGATAGAAAATCAAATCCTTAATATGGTTCTCAAGGTCTTGCAGAGGCTGGCCCCAAGCCACCATGGTTCTGTCTGCCCTGACAACAGCGATTCTTGTCTGAGCCTTGCTTCCTCCCTTCCTCCCACTGCCAGGTGTTTATTTGCCTGCTTCCCTCTTCGAGAGCCCCCTATTGTCGGATCTTACCCTAAAGTCCCTGGTCACCCTTAACCTACTTAGTCTCAACTCTTTCTTCAGATCCTAAGGAAAGTGTGTCAGTTAGGGTCTAGGCAAGCTATTTGAACATAGGAGACATATTCAATGAATCATCAAGTAAGTTAGCCCTCTATATCTCTGGGTTCTATATCCCTGGATCAAAAGTTTTTGGAAAAGCAAAAAAATCGCCTCAGTATTAAACATGTGCAAACTTGTTTTTTCTTGCCATGATTCCCTAAACAACAAACAACCACTTACATAACATTTACATTTTGTTAGATATTATAACTTATCTAGAGATGATCTAAAGTGTACAGGAAGATCATATAGGTTATAGGCAAATACTGTGCAATTTTATAGAGGGGATTTGAACATCTGTAGAATTTTGGTATCTGCAGAGGCTCCTAGAACCAATCCCACACAGACACTGAGTACAAGTGCAAGATGTAACAGACACAGGAAAGAAAACTCTAAGCTGGGGTTGTCAAGCTACAGCCTATGGACCAAATTCTGCTCATGGACTGTTTTGTATAACCAGTGAACTGAGGATGGTTTTTGCACTTGTATAGATGTCAGAAAAAAAATGAAACAATTATCACACATGACCCAAAAAGTTTTAAATATCTCACATCTGACTCTTTACAGAAAAAGTCTACTGACTTCAGCTCTAATTTATAACAGGGGTAGCAACTATAGGAAGTGGCTGTTACCTCTAGGTCTGTAGAAATAAAAGTTAGAATCCTCCAAATGTAGAAACTTAGAGAAGGAGTCCAGGTGCCTGAGACCAGAGCTCTGAGGAAGGGGCTCTAGTGAATAGGGTCTGATGAAGCTGGTTTTCCAAACAGTGGAAAAGCTGCACACTCTTCTGAACCACTGCTGCTGCCCAGGAGAAGAAGTGCTGCCCTGGTGCCACTCCATGTACCAGCAACCATGGAAATCACTCAGGGACTAGATGGAAAGGAATACATTCTTTCACTCTCCCCAAGCTTTCAACTCCCTTTTGGTGTGTCCTCTTGGCAGAGCTAAACATTAAGACTAGTTGCAAAGCAAAAACGTGGTGAGCGGTGTCCTGGCCCTAGCATCAGTACACATTTTACTTAGGGGGTAGCTTTGGAGCAGAGAGAAAATAATGCAGCAACTGGCACAGGGAGCCCTTCCCGAATTTCCTGATATGGCCAATGCTCCCATCGTATCTTTACTCGTCTGTGTATCTTTCTCCACATCACTTAACACAACGGATGAAAATAATAACAAGCATTGTGCACCGAAAGATTCTAAGCACTTTTCAACATTTAATGCTCACCAAGACCCTGTGGTGATAAATCCTCATGTTATCCTCATTGGATGAGTGATGAAGATGACACTGACAAACAAAATAAGTTATTTAAGGTTACACTCACCTAGAAAGTATAAGAACCAGACCTTACACTCACACCGATGTGTTCCAGGGTCTGTGTTCTTAACACTAACCATATTGCCTCTAGTATTGAGTTTTGAATCCTGACTCAGTGTCTGCATCTCTCATTGGGCTGACTTCATGACTGTAGGGCCTGGGTCTCTTTCTACTGACCATTGAATCTGCTGTTCCTGCCATAAGTTCTGGCATACGGAACGCTCTTGACATATATGTTACATTATATATTATTCATGTATTCAATCATTCAACAAATATATACATATTAAACAAATATACATATATTTGTTTAATGGTTGAATAAGTGGAGAAGGAATCTGAGTCACAAATGGTTAGGCCACTGTACCTGTCCCAGCTGAAATTCAAACCCACATCTGTTGGACTCCAGAGCCCACATTTTTCCCAGACATGAGCTGGTAGGTTAGGGATTTGCCATCTAGTGATACTCGAGAGACCTGATAATTTCCTTGAGGAGGCACTGTCAATTCTTCACTGTTGTCTATATTTTGAACAAATGAGTATGGTCTTCAAGTTACTCAGAATGTGTGATCAGCTATACTTCTCCATTTCCTGATCATTCAGCATGAAACAAAATCACTGCATGCTGTCCATATGGGCCCCAACTCCAAGGAATTGGATCTTCCAGCGAAGCTTTCTGAGACCCCCTGTGTTAACTACCGTAAATGTCTGGCGAGGAGTTTGGCAATGGGGGTGGGAAGGATTGTACAATTATTCCATAAATACTGTTCAAGTATTTTAATGTCTTACAAGGAGCATACTAAAAATGGTGTTCTATTTAAACTGCTGCAAGATAAGTGTTTTTTTTCCTAGCAGATTTGAACAACATTAAATGGCAGTCGATCACTTCAGGGCAATATGCTCAGTTTAACATGTCCTCTTCTGACTCCTCCCTCCCTCCCTGGTGTTCTCCTGTCTCTACCACATCATATACGTGCAGGGCTCCACAGGCTGTGCTTAATTTTTTCTCTGTGCCTTTTGCAATGTTCTTGCCATCAGAGTGAAGCCAGAATTCCAACAACAGTACGAGTCCATTGGAGGCCATCAAGGAGTTCATTTGCCCTTTCTGTCCCACTGCTGATGCCAGAGTGGAAGTTCTGAGGAATTAGAGGAAAACGGCAGAGAAAGGCAGAAGGGTGGTGGGTTTCACCAACAATTGTTCTCTCAGTTTACCTTCTACCCAACTGATCAACTCTAATCCCTTCATTGTTTACAGATAAGTTTTCAGCATGGGCTGCTTCACAATCAATAAAAATCAATCTTGGGCAGTTTCCTGTGACTACTTATCTCAGATGTCCCTATGAAAAATAGCAGCTGTAGAAATTCCATGTTGGGGGTGTCCTACAGCAATCATGTAGTTAGATGGGACATCAGGGAGGAGGATGAGGAGTGGTCTTGAACTATACTCCTATTTGTATGCCAAGCATATTGACTTACTTGATTCTGTTTGTTGACTTGGAGTAATTAAACAGAAATGCACAGATATTGTAATCATTAAATCTCTCCTGGTTAGAAGAGAAACAAGTTGTAGATTAAGAAACACTGGGAATGGAAGGTTGTGGGTTTGTCTGACAAACCCAGAGAGTGGAATCCAGGCAGGCCAGAGAAATGCTGGAACCCGGGGCTAACCAGCCCTCAAAATCCTTTAGCTTTTCTCTCATTGCCAATAAGCCAACTTGTGTTTCTCAATTTCTCATTGAGGGGGACGTGACTGCCCCCACAGCTCCACAGTTTGGGTTGAGCTTCCAGCTTCAAAGACATTCCAGTTCCACTGTCTGTTGGTCCCCGCATTAAATTATGAGAGAAAGAATGGTTTGGATGAGCTTCAGCTAGCACTTCCAGCCCAATCAGTGGCTGGGGTGAAGGAATCACAGTATGCATCATCATTGCTGCTGGAGGGTAGCCGTGTATGGGTGAGGGTGGTGGTGGTGAGTTTGAGCTGGGAAGACATCCCAAAGATGTGCACAGTATAAGGAAAGGCATTTGTAACCCTCAGATGGAAATGTGTATTCCCTAACACATCTGGGCATACACAATATGCATGATAACTGCTTGCTGCTGAATTAGAAGGGGCTGTGAAATGAGTGATTGTCTGGGCCATTAATTAAGCTGTTATATCTATTATGATGCTATTCCTATAACAATGCCTTGGTTATTTCTTCTTTTTTATTATTTATTTGACAGGTAGAGTTTTAGACAGTGAGAGAGAGACAGAGAGAAAGGTCTTCCTTCTGTTGGTTCACTCCCCAAATGGCCTTTACAGTGGGCGCTGCGCCAATCCGAAGCCAAGAGCCAGGTGCCTCTTCCTGGTCTCCCGTGCGGGTGCAGGGGCCCAAGCACTTGGGCCACCCTCCATTGCCCTCTGGGCCACAGCAGAGAGCTGGACTGGAAGAGGAGCAACCAGGACTAGAACTTGGCGCCCATATGGGTTGCCAGCGCCGCAGGCAGAGGATTAACCAAATGAACCACAGCGCCGGCCCCTATGCCTTGGTTATTTCACCCTTGACTGTCTGGTAGCCTCAAACAGTATGAAACTAAAAAACAAATAAACAAACAAACAAAATGGCAAATGCTTACATAACACCTTATTACACTAGACTCAGTTCTAATTAATTTTTTTATTCACTTAAGTAAATCCTCACCATAGAGCCATAAGGTAGCATATTAGGACTATCCAGAGATACAGAACCAATAGGACATACATAGATATATCAGGTGAGATTTGTTAGGGGAATTGGCTCATGTGACTGTAGAGGGCACAAAGGCTGCAGGCTGCAGCCCCAAGAAAGCAGTGGTGTAATTTAGCCCAAATGCACACCAAGGGAACCAATGGAGTTTGAAGTCCAGGAGTTTGAGGGCCCACGTACCTGAAGCTTCAATATCAGAGGATAGAAGATGGATGTCCCAGCTTGAGAAAAGAGACAACTTGCTTTTCCTCTCCCTTTTTCTGCTATGTGGGTGACTCCTCATTGGACTGGATGTTGCCTGCCCACATTGTTGAAAGCAGACCTTCCTAACTCAGTTTACTGATATAAATGTTAATCTCTTCCAGACACGCCATCAGAGACACACCCAGGAATGTTTTACTTGCTAGCTGATAAGATCAAGTTGATACATCAAAATTACCATCATTATTTCCATTTTACAGATGTGGTAACTGACACACAGACGTGAAGTCATTTATTCAAGGTTACCTTGTCATTGTCAATAAGAGGTAGAGGCAGAATTTTAACTCAAGCTGTCTACTTTTAGGGTACCTACTTTTTAAAATAAAAGATTTAATTTATTTATTTTGAAAGTCAGAGTTACAGAGAGAGAGGAAGAGACAGAAAATTATGTCCATCTGCTGGTTCACACTCCAGATGGCCCCAACAGCTGGGACTGGGCCAAACCAAAGCCAGAAACCAGGAGCTTCAACTGGGTCTCCCACAGGGGTGGCAGTGGCCTAGATACTTGGGCCATCTTCCACTGCTTTACCAGGCCTTTAGCAGGGAGATGGATCATAAATGGAGCAGCCGGGACATGAACAGGTGCCCTTATGGGATGCCGATGTCACAGGTGACAGCTTTGCCTGCTATGCCACAATGCCAGTCCCAGGGTACCTACTCTTAACAGTACATAAAACAAGCTTCTAGCGGGAGTGGTTGGAAATAACTGAAGGACTCCAAAGACCGAACGGCAAACATGCTCTAGGTTTATCCATTCACCAAATGAATAAGACTTTCGTTCATTGCCTGATGATGGAAGCCCGAGCCAGGCAAAATAGAAGCTGCACTAAGAGGTGAGAGGAAAGACAAGGAAACACCTACAACTATGCACAAAAGAAGAAAGAGACTGGGAGAGAGACCAGGTGATGGGAAGGACATTGTGAAATGGGAAAACTATAGAATACCCAGAAGAAAAGGGACACCATCTCCATGGTTTTTCAAACACTGGCCCATAGACCTTCTGAACTCTTGGGAGAAATACAGTCTTTGAGTCCCCACCCTGGACTGAATCAGAGCTGTCTCACATCTGCAGAGGGTCACATGTTTTAACAAATGCTATTAGGCATTCTCATCCCAAGAGAGGACTGAGTGAGCAGCAAACAGCCTTTAAATAATATACTCCCTTAGTCCCTTGATCCTCACTGGGTATGGCGTGTGTTCCTTTAATCCATCCATCATAGAGAAGTGTATAATGTGTTTCTTAGTGATTTCATTGATAGGAAGATCTCAAACAAGAACCCAAACTTCTGAGTTTTAATTTTAGCTCAGTCACAAACTTTGTGAGCATTGGCAGATACTTAAATTCTTCACGGTCTAAGATTTCCCCTCCGTCGAGGTTGTAGTTCGGACTGGACCAGTGACAGGTATCTGGGACATGTGCTTCTGTTCATGTCCTTGCACAAGTCCTGCAGCTGCTCCCATCATGGCCTGACGTGGCAGACGTTGCTAATCAGTCATGATACTCTCTGCTGAGCTTTGATGTAGCTTCCCAATACAACATTTACCATAGCATCCCAGGCACCCCCTAACAATTGTGCGAAGTTGGCTGCCAGTTGAAATTTTCTTGGGATCCCATAAGGCTCATGTGATATCTAAAAACATGTGGCTCTCTTAAAGGAAAACAGTAATTTTGTTTTTTGCTTCAGTTTTCATTTTCACGTATATCACTCAAATTTATTCAACAACTATTTGTATGTTCTGATTTATTTTGAGTATCATGCAAACATTCCCCATCTCTATTATTGCAATCTACATTTTAATTATGATTTGAGTGTTGCTTGTCCTCAAAAGCCTCTAAATCTTCATTATTAAATTATGCTAAGAAAGGCCGGTGCTGCGGCTCACTAGGCTAATCCTCCACCTTGCGGCGCCAGCACACCGGGTTCTAGCCCTAGTCGGGGTGCTGGATTGTGTCCCAGTTGCCCCTCTTCCAGGCCAGTTCTCTGCTGTGGCCAGGGAGTGCAGTGGAGGATGGCCCAAGAACTTGGGCCCTGCACCCCATGGGAGACCAGGATAAGTACCTGGCTCCTGCCATCGGATCAGCACGGTGCACCGGCTGCAGCGCGCCGGCCACAGCGGCCATTGGAGGGTGAACCAACGGCAAAGGAAGACCTTTCTCTCTGTCTCTCTCTCTCTCACTGTTATGCTAAGAAGTTGGACTAATGTTACCTTAAATTATAAGATTAGCTTGAATATGAAAATAGCCCTATTTACAGAAACAAATTTCAAGTTTGAGAATTTTCTAAGAATGAAAGCAGGAGGGGAAGGAAGGAAGAAAGAAGGAAAGAAATTTAAAGAAAGAAAAATAAAGAAGTTTAAAGTACTTTCTGAATTTAAAAATACTTCAGAAAAAAATAAAACATAAATTAAAACTTTCTGAAGTGATGAAACTGGTCCTGCCCTTTTATTACTCAAGAGAAATTCTCAGGCCAATTGTAAATAATTCAAAGTTTTACATTTTTCTTTTCTTTTAGAATCTTGGAATCATGCTCACAAATTAGTCAAAATAAGTCAGGAAAAAGTTCAAAAAATATGGTGCATTTGACCACTATTATTCTTAAACTCCATGAATTCTTTGCCAATAAAAACAATGCTTTCTTTTCATTGGCCTTAGACTTGGGTTGAAATTGCTGAAAATGGTGGTTTTCTCTCTTATTAACCTCAAAGAACATTGTGTCAGGATGGGGAATGAGTATTTCAAGTACGCAAACAATTTTCTCGGAGAAGTTTGGAGATGGCATGAATAGGTGGGTTTTGATTTCTGATCCGGACTCAAAACAGAAATATTTTGGTCTGGACACTTCCCTGTGAGGCCTGGAAGAGCTCCCTCAACATCAATTGTCCTCTGGATCCAAACCCAGACTTTACTTCGGTGGAGGCTGGGTCAGGAGCTTAGACCATGTTTATTATTTAACCAATCACAGCCACAAGAAACCTTAAACTCTGACGGGAAAATGCACCAAGAGAAGTGGACATAGGTCAGATGGAGCCCATTTTGTAAAACCTCAGGACATTGGACTAAGGCCCTGGAAGGCAGAGAGATTGGCTGATTTAGCAAAATGTCTGAATTTTAAGATATTGGAAAGGAAAAAGATATAATGGGACCAGCTTTGTGGTGTAATAGCTAAAGCCACCGCCTCCAATGCAGCATCCCGTATGGACCCTGGTTCTTGTCCCGCCCCCCACCCCCACCCCCATTTCCCATGCAGCTCCCTGCTATGGCATGGGAAAGCAGTAGAAGATGGCCCAAGTGCTTGGGCCCCTGCCACTGATGTGGGAGACCCAGATGAAGCTCCTGGTTTCTGGCTCCTGCCTTTTGGCTCCTGGCCTTGGCTTGGCTTGGCCCTGGCTGTTGGAACCACTTGAGGAGAGAACCAACAGATGAAAGACCTTTCTCTCTGTCTCTTCCTCTTTCTATCTTTGTAACTCTGACTTTCAAATAAATAAAATCTTTTAAAAAGAAGAAAAATATGTATTGTGTAAAGGTATACAAATAGTTGAAACTAACGCCTTAAAGTAGGTTACCTAGGAGAGGGATCTGTAGCTTCTGGAAGGAATTAAAGTAACTCCTTTGTAAGCAACAGAATGAATGGGCAAATGCATCCTGTGAGAACCACCCTTGGATGACTGTTCTCTTACATGTGGTGGCATTCTCTCTACAGCTGCATGAAGTGGTAGGAAAGGAGTATATTTGCAATGCAAGGATCTGTTCCGACACAACTATGAAATCCCTTGTATAAAGCCTATTTACTCTTATTTTTTTATACCATCCTAATGAATTGACTTTGATTTTCTAGGACACAATATATTAGAAATGAGTTGGCCCTAAAAGGAGGAAATATGGCAACAGTTAGCAGTGAAGGCTGATGCTTTTTCAATAAGAGTCTAGGTAAAAACTTTTAAAATGAGCTGGTCAAAGATCAGGTGTTTGAGGTCATTTTATTAAAGTAGAGCGCATCAGAGGACTTCACTCACGTGAAATGACATGCAGTTACTGTATTGGGAATAGTGACTAGGCATTAAGGTAAGATTGAATCACATTCATCAACTCTATTTGTAAGAAGTAGGAATATGCGTCAGACACTTCAGTTTAATGAAACATATAGTGAGCATTGAGTAGGTGCCGGGACCTGTGCTAACACTTAGCAATTAAAGAAAAGTTAAGACAAGGGTTTGTAGTCTGGAATGTGAAACCCACAATGGAAACAATTCAGTTTTTCATTTTTGTTCAAAAATATTGGAATTTTAGCATGTAAGAGGGTAAGATTATTTACATACAACATTTGCTTATATAAAAGAGCTCATTCCCTGGATTAGTTTTGGTGTTTTGAGTTATTGTGAATTCCATAGTTGGAAGAACTTAACCAGCTAACCAGGCTCACACTCAGGGGATAAATTTGATGCCCTAATTAATGTATGCTATTTAATCCAAACCCTCCTTTCTCTTCATTTCCAAAGAGTATTATGTTGACATGTAAGGTTGAATTTGGCAGCCAACAGGAAATGGAAGTTAGCACCATATTTTTAATCCTCAGCTTAACACTTTATTGTGCTGTTCCAGTATCGTTCTACAATTTTCATGTGACTCTTCTTTCACCAACTAAAAAGTCCTATTTTGTGGCCAGCTAAGTGCTATGCATGGTTAGACTTAAATTCAGATAATATTTCTTCATTGCCTGCTTTTTGTGAGCCCTCTGCAAGCTGTTTTTCATATATACCTCATTTAATCCTTGTATTAGCACTACAACAATCTAGTGATGTAGATATTTCCACAATTTTTGGAGGGGGGGAAACCGAACCTAGGTAACATGACTTACGTTAGATAACTTATGACCCTACATCTAGTAAGTGGATTTGAACTCAGGTCCCAGATAACTTAAAGTCTAGTGGTATTGAAAAATGGGTTTGAGCCATGCCAATTCACAGTCTTTGACTGCAGTTTAATATCACTGCAGAATATTTTTAGATTTGGATTATTTATTTTCCCTTTGTCATTTAGACCCTAACTTGTAGATCATGTTGCATATCTGTGCTGGTGTTTAACACCCAAAAAGGAAATTTTATATATGAAAGAGCTGGAGTGTATTTTTCTCTATCCTTTGGTTATTTTTCCTTTCCTATCCACGTAGCTTGTGTCTAAATTATTTTCCTTAGACTTTCATACGCAAATAATTTGTCTTTTGGTAGAGTCCAAGCACAGTCCATTTTCAATTCTCTATGAGATTGTTTTTCTAAGCAGCTCACATGAAAGGATTCCCATTCCCTGCAATGGGCATTGGTAATTTGGTTACTTTGGCCAAAAAATGTTAGAATGTAGAGTCTCTACAAAATCTTGCATCTTCTCACTATACCTACTCTTAAGAAATGACCCCAAAACCACTGGAAAAAAATAGCAATGACCCAAAAGCTCGTATCAGTTTCTATTTCCAGCTTTGTCTCCTTTTGGTTGAGTTTAAAACTTCAATGAGCCTATTTAATTTTTACTTTTATACATAGCTGTAGACTTCTGTTTTATAAAATTCTTAATTACTTTAGAGAAAACTATGAATCTGAAAGATTCCTCAAACTAAATTAGAAAAGCATATGGTTTCTATTTGTTGAGCATTCACCTTGTGCCAGAAATAATGCCAAGTGCTTTATCTGCATCATTATAGTTAAGAACCTAAAACACTGTGTAGTAGGTAATTTTATTCATATATAATAGGTTACTCCATTGTAATATATGCCAGATCCAGGAATCAAAAACAGATCAGACTTGCTCCAGAACCCTTGACTTTCATTTTTTTTTTTTTTTTAAGTAAACTTACTTTGGAGCACTTAGATTTATAGAAAAAAAGTTGCATAGGTAGTGCGGAGGGTTGATGTATATGCTTTACCCTGTTTCCCTACTTGTTGACATTTCCATGGCACACTTGTCAAAACTAGGAAACTATCGTAATACATTCTTATAAAAAAAGTTCCAGAATTAATTAGCGTTTCACCAGTTCCCCCGCCCCCCAATGCCATTTTTCTCTATTCTGTTTTAGGATCTTATTGAGGCTACCACATTGCGTGTAATTGTCATGTCTGTCTGCTTCCTTTGGTCTATGACACTGTCTCAGTATCTCCTTATTTTTCATGACCTTGACACTCTTTGAGGAGTACTGGCCAGGCATTCTATAAAATGTCCCTTCCCTCAGACCAACTGGATTTCTCTGGTGTCTCTCTGGACTAGGCCTGGGACTGTGAGTTTTTTGAAGATAGGTTGCAGAAGCAGAACCCTGCTGTTAACCACTTACGGTTGCTGTGCCACTTTCAGACATGCCTAAATTGCAAATGGGCAGGATGTTTGTATTTTCCATTCTAGTTGCCATTCCTCCAAAAGACAAACTATAGTTCTTGTATAATTTAGGAAATTGTAGTTAATTTAAGAAGATAAGATAATTTAAGATCTCATGGTGGCCGGCGCCGCGGCTCACTAGGCTAATCCTCCGCCTAGCGGCGCCGGCACACCGGGTTCTAGTCCCGGTTGGGGTGCCGGATTCTGTCCCGGTTGCCCCTCTTCCAGGCCAGCTCTCTGCTGTGGCCAGGGAGTGCAGTGGAGGATGGCCCAGGTGCTTGGGCCCTGCACCCCATGGGAGACCAGGAAAAGCACCTGGCTCCTGGCTCCTGCCATCGGATCAGTGGGGTGCGCCGGCCGCAGTGCGCCGGCCGTGGTGGCCATTGGAGGGTGAACCAACGGCAAAGGAAGACCTTTCTCTCTGTCTCTCTCTCTCACTGTCCACTCTGCCTGTCAAAAAAAAAAAAAAAAAAAAAAAAAAAAAGATCTCATGGTGACTTACTTATTTCCATATTGACAGTTGAGAATTAATGTCAGCACTGAGAGGTTTCTAATGAAGTGATGTGTCAGATGAAAAGTTCTAGTAGTTTCAATGTTAAAAATGTTTCCAAGAAAAGTAAGCCTAAATATCACAAAAGGAATTTTATACTTGAAAAAACCCTCTTTACTGTAATTTATAATAATGAAGCATTTAAAATAGCATAAAAACTTAACAACAGAAGAATGACTAATAAATTATGGTATATGAATTTAATGTTATATTTTACAGCCCTTAAAAAGATATTTGGGGCTGGCGTTGTGGTGCAGCAGATTAAGCTGCTACCTGAAACTCATTCTATCCCATTTGGGTGTTGGTTCAAGTCCCAGTAGCTCCACTTCCAATCCTTTCCCCAGCTAATGTGTCTGTGAAAGCAGGGAAAGATGGCCCAAGTACTTGGGCCCTGACAACCATGTGGGAGACCCAGTTGGAGTACCAGGCTCCTGGCTTTGGCCTGGCCCAGCCATGGCTGTTGGGGCCATTTGGGGATTGAACTAGTAAATGGAAGACTCTCTCTCTCTCTCTCTCTCTCTCTCTCTCAACTCTGCCTTTCAATTAATAAATAAATCTACAGGAAAATAAGTAAAAAGTGTCTGCAAAAGTAAGTCATAATATAGTCAGTATTTAATTGAAATAAGCAGGATATAACACTGTGATTTTTTTTTAGATTTGCAGCTAACAGTATATGAATTGTCTAAAGGTAACCAAAAGAAAATGTCAACACCACTTGGGTGGTGAGATTTAAGCTTTTCTTCTTTCTACTTTTCCATACATTCCATTCGATTATAATAATTTTTGTTTTCTTGTGTTGTTTTTAAGTCTTTTCAAAGGACTATGCTCTTAAGCCACTGCAAGAATATTTTGTGACTTCAAGCAGTGGTTATACAAAAGAATTCTTGAGAGCAAGACTCACGAATTGGGCCTCATTCTGCCTCCTCAAGATCATGATGCTAACATTCTGTGATGATGGGGAGTTGAAAAGAGGAAGGAGGTGCTCTACGACTACTCACCTTCTTCCAACTCCCACATATGCATCCTCCCACACCGCAACAGCCCTCAAAAGGCAAGGTGTATACTCAAACAGAGGTAGACTGCACTTAGCTTCGTGATCTTGAATGACTCATTGCACCTCAAAGCCTCTATTTCTATCTCAAGTAAGTGGCAGTATAAAGAGTGCCACCACCTGGATTTGAAACTTGGTCATGTCACTTAATCCTCTGTGCCCCCATTTCTTCATCTATAAAATGAAAATAGCAAGAGTGTGTGCCTTATGATATTTGGAGTATATTTAAGTATATATAAACTGCTTAGAACAGTTCCTGGCATGAAGTAGATTGTCAATGAATGGTATATAATATTGTGGTTTATGACTGAATAGTCAATTCCTATTGACCAGGAGTCTGAGAATCCTGTACTAAATGATTTCTGATTTCTCAGGCAACTTCCAACACTAAAATGGCATAATTCCAATTATGCAGGGACTATAGCTGCTCAAACCGTGACCCTGAAAAATATTTGTGGGGTCCAAATGTGGCCAGAAACTAACACATATTCATGTGGAAGAATCATTCATAAATAAGTGCTTTGATTTCTGAAAGCCAGAAAGGAGTGTCCCAAAAGGACCTCCGGCTGAAGAGCATAGCTCTGGGTTTTTTGTGCTGGACAATTAAGAAAAAATAAAAGTATTTGTTTCTGTCAGATTGGGTGTTTTCTTATAGCCAGAAACCTTGAAATTCCTCTTGTGGCCACGTATGACATGAGTTAACATTTTAAACATTTTATAAATAAGCAGCTCATTAATTTATTTGAATCAGTAAGTGGTATGGAATTAGAATGCAAATGCTTAATATTAAATACTATATTAATATTTAATACTATATTAATAATACCAGTATCAGAGAAATAACTTCACCCATTTATAACCTAGTGTTTGGCAGATGAGGTGAATATTTGGGGTTTGAGGACTTAGCTTTGGGAGATCACAAAAAAAAAAAAATCATAAGCACCTGGTGGGTGGTCTTTGCCAAGTCGAGAAGATAAGGAACTGAGATCCAAGGTTAGAACACCACCCTGGTAATCAGGAGAACTGGTTTCCCCAAAAAAGGTTGCCCTTGCTTCAGAGAGCCCTTAATGTCCCAGACAGAAAGGACTAGTCTGCCCATATGGACAAAAGGGACATAGTGGACTCACAGGACAGGCATAATTCAGCCCTTGTATTTTGAGTTTAAGTTAATTCCAAATCAGGCCATTCAAGAAAGAATGTTTCAGCTAGTTGAGGCAAGATTGTAGTTTCTACATGAGTACTGAAAGTAACATATTAAAGCACTGTGCAGCCTTCAGTGCTATAGTAATCTTATAGCCAAGCATACCTAGGTTTAAATTCCAGCTCCACAATTTATTAGCTGTATGATGGGCAAATCCTTAAACCTTCTCTTCCCCAGATCCTTCTTGTGAGTGGTTGGAAGATTATGTGAGATTCTATTTCAAAGTGTTGGACATAGAACTGGGCACAGAGTGAACAACTAATAAATGGTAGATGTTGATATATTGTCCCATTTTCTCACAGCAACCCTCTAAGGTGGCTTCCATTTTTACTTTCATTTTTTTAAAAAATATCTATGTATTTATTTGAAAATCAGAGTCATACAGAGAGAGGAAGAAACACACACACACACAGAGAGAGAGAGAGAGAGAGAGAGAGAGAGAGAGATTTTTCCATTCACTGGTTCACTCCTCAAATGGATGCAACAGCCGTGGCTATACCAGACCGAAGCCAGGAGTCAGGAGCTTCTTCTGGATTCCCCAGCTAGGTCCAGGGGCCCAATCATTAGGGCCAGTTCCTCTGCTTTTCCAAGTACGTTAACAGGGGAGCTGGATCAGAAGTGAAGCAGCTGGGTCTGGAACTGGCACCTGTAAGGGATGCTAGGATCGTAGGTGGTGGATTTACCTGCTACACCACAATGCCTGTTGCTGAAAATGGACCTTATTCTTTTTAAAATCTTTTTTTTTTTTTTTTTTTTGACAGACAGAGTGGACAGTGAGAGAGAGACAGAGAGAAAGGTCTTCCTTTGCAGTTGGTTCACCCTCCAATGGCCGCCGCGGCCAGCGCACCGCACTGATCCGATGGCAGGAGCCAGGTACTTATCCTGGTCTCCCATGGGGTGCAGGGCCCAAGCACTTGGGCCATCCTCCACTGCACTCCCGGGCCACAGCAGAGAGCTGGCCTGGAAGAGGGGCAACCGGGACAGAATCCGGAGTCCCGACCGGGACTAGAACCCGGTGTGCTGGCGCCGCAAGGTGGAGGATTAGCCTAGTGAGCTGCGGCGCCGGCCTAAAATCTTTTTTAAGATATACAAATTTCATGTATTTCATATAAACAGATTTGTGAACCTAGTGATACTTCCCACTCTACCCTCCCTCCCACCCATGCTGCCACACTTCTACCTCCTCGCTCTCCTATTCCCATTCTTAATTTTTACAAAGATCTATTTTCAGTTTACTTTATACTCATAAGGTTGACCCTACACTGAGTAAGGGGTTCAACAAATAGTATGAAGAATAAAACACTGGTCCTCAACAGTAGAGAGAGTAAACAGTCATCGAATCTCAAATGTCAATTTCACTCAAATACATTACACTTTAGATACTATATTAGTTACCACAGATCAGGGAAAACATGATATTTGTTTTTGGGACAGGCTTACTTCACTAAGTATAATGATTCCCATTTGCATCCATTTTGTTGCCTCCATTGTACAGATGGATAATCTGAGGTTGATGGAGACCAAGTGAGTTATCCAAGATCACAGATGTAGAACCAAAGGAAGAGTCACAATCAAAGTCCTGTGTCACACTGAATTTCTAGGTCCTCCCATTCCATGACTAAACACAGACTTCCTTTGAATAAAGTGCTAACCAGATATTCATTTCTTTTCTTTTCCTTTCTCTAGCTTTATTAGCGTATGATTGACAAATAGAAATTTCATTTAAGGTGTACAATGTGAGTTGATGTGTGTTTAATTATGAAATGCTATGGAGGGTTTCCAAGATGGCAGAATAGGGAAAGAGCTTACTGGTCTAGTGTAGGGGAAGATAGTTAAAAAAAAAAAAAAAAGTGGAGAAGGTGCATTTCAGGGAAGAGTTAGGGAGCACATAGCAGAGGAAACTCCACACAAAGTAGAGGGACACTGTAGACCTATGTGGAGGGTGTGGATGTGCACAACTCAGGATCCCAGCAGCCGAGAGCCTCAGCACCAGCTTTGGAGAGAGAGGTGAGACCAGACTGCAAGCAGCCCACACCACCAGCAATAAAGTTTCGGGAAGAGCCTGGTGTGAGTCTGACTTGGAGCCTTGTGTGGGACAGTGTACCTGCCATCCTAGAGGAAACCAAGTGGGCACATTTCTCTCTCCTCGACCACCCATCACTGGTGTACTGTAACTAGCTGAGAGAGGGCAGGCACCATCTTGGACATATGTAACAGCTATGCCAGCTCATGTCCGCACACTCAGCACCTGAGTCTGGCTGGGAGAATTGGCAGGGGGCTGAGTGCTTGTGACTGTGGGAGCCTTGTGTGCTGGCACTGTGAAACCACTGTGGCTGTGAGGGGGACATGGGGTGTGGCTGGGTCTTTGGGCAGTCACTGTGGATGGATCCACATGCTCCGGGCTCCCTGATTCCCTGGTGAGGGTCATTGTTGCAGGAGCTGTGCTCACACTGAGGACTGCATGGATCCTTTGTGTGGTTCTTGTAGTGGCACAGATGAATATTGTACCCACTGGAGCTAGTGTCTTTGCATTGATCTCCCTGGAGGAGAGGAAGTGATCATGAGACTACTCCAACAGAGCTGAACAAACCTCCCATCTGATTAAAAAGAGAGTTTACCATGCCCAACTTGGGTGGCACCTTGGACACTCCCCTCACCCTGGAGCACTGATCACACCAGCACACAACTCTGGGTATTCACTCAAAGAGTGGACATTCCACTAAGCCACATAGGAATAGTCCAAAGATAAAAGCCATCACAGTGAAAACAAAGAACCAATAAGTATCTCCACAAATACTTAATAATAAATACAGCACTTCAAGAAACAAGAATAATGAAGACAACATGATGCTCCCAAAAAGAACACAACAACACTTCAATACTAGATTGTGAAGGTGAAGAGATTGAATGCCAGAAACAGAATTCAAAAATAGATTGTAGGATTGAACTATTAAAATTCATACATGACATGAAAGAAAGTTTCTCCTATGAAATTGAGATCTTAAAGAGAAATCAAAATGAAATGAAGAATTCAATAGAATAAATAAAAAACGCAGTGGAAAGCCTTGACAACAGAATCAGTGAAACAGAAGAAAGAATATCTTAGAAGACAAGCACAGGAAATTATACAGTCAGACCAAATACAAAAAGAAGAAATTAGAAGACTAAAAGACACTGTTGGTAATCTAAAGAATACTATCAAACCATCCAACATATGAGTTCTAGGAGTTCCTGAAGGCATGAAAAGAGAGAAAGGATTGGAAGGCCTTTCTTGGTTAAATAATAACAGAAAACTTTGCTAATTTGGAGAAAGAAAAGGACATCCAAGTACAGGAAGCACTTAGAACTCCTAACAGACATGACCAGAAAAGATCTTTACCATGACACATTGTAATCGAACATTCCACAGTAAAACATAATGAAAAGATTCTAAAATGTGCACAAGCAAAATGCCAGGTTACTTTCAGATGATCTCTAATTAGAATCACAGCTGACTTCTCATCAAAAACTCTTCAGGCCAGGAGAGATTGGAAAGACACAGTCCAAGTCTTAAGAGAAAAAAAAAAATTGTCAACCCAGAATCCTGTACCCTGCAAAGCTCTCATTTATGAATGAAGGTGAAATAAAGATTTTCCATAACAAACAGAAATTGAAAGAATTTGTCACCACTCATCCAGCAACAAAATATTGGCTAATCAAATCTAACAACACATCCCCAAATGGCCTCAATGGGTGCTCACCATGTCTGATCACATTGCTGAACTGTTCTGGCTTGACTGGAAAATTTGGAATGGTATAACTCAGAGCCTGGGTCACTTCACCAGGGGCTTTGGGCAAGAGCTGTTACTTTTTATTTCCCAACTGGATTCTCAAAGTGAAATAGTTAGAAAAATTTAAAGAAAAAGATTTATTTATTTATTTATTTATTTGAAAGTCAGAGTTAAAAAGAGAGAGACAGAGAGATCTTCCATATGCTGGTTCACTCTCCAGGTAGCTGCGTTAGCCAGGGCTGAGCCCAGGCAAAGCCAGGAGCCAGGGGCTGCTTCTGGGTCTTCCATGTGGGTGGCATGGGCCCAACTACTTGAGCCATAGTCTACTGTTTTTTCCAGGACTAGCAAGGAGTTGGATCTGAAGTGAGGCAACCAGGACTCAAACCTGTGTCCATATAGGATGCTGGTGTCTCAAGTGGTGGCTTTAGGGGCTACGCCACAATACTGACCCCTCAAAACATATTCTTTTTTTAAGATTTATTTATTTATTTGAAAGGCAGAATTACAGAGAGGAAGAGGCAGAGAGAGAGAGAAAGAGAGGTCTTCCATCTGCTGGTTCACTCTCCAAATGGGGCAATGGCCAGAGCTGGGCCAATCTGAAGCCAGGATCCAGGAGCTTCTTCTGGGTCTCCCATGCAGGTAGGTACAGGGGCCCAAATGCTTGGGCCATCTTCTACTGTGTTCCCAGGCCATAGCAGAAAGCTGAATCAGAAGTGGAGCAGCTAGGACTAGAACTGGTGCTCATATGGGATGCCAGGACTGCAGGTGATGGTTTTACTCACTATACCACAGCACTGGCCCCCCTCAAAACTTCTTAATGAGCAGATACTTCATAATAAGCAGATACTATTATTATGTTCTTTGACCCCCAGAAAGTAAACAAAATACCTTAGACACCCAAAGAATATTGCCATGACTGATCTTCTTTTGCTTTGACTGGACCACTTCTACCCTTGGATAGCCGTAACGTTGATGGTGCTTTCCCCTTAGGATCACGTCTGTAAATGTTTAATCTCCTCCTCTCCATGTTTCATCTCTTGTTACAATTCTTTGAAGAAATGCTTCAGGATCTCGATCCCATTTGTTTAAAATTTCCATTGACAGCTCAGCTTTTTCTGCATCTGATCTGGGTGCAACAATTTTGACACTTGTTGAGCAGAAAGGCTGATCTTTCTTTCTTTATTTTTTGGTCAGAATTGTGAGGCTGAACCAATGTCAATGATGTTGCCAACTGTTTCTGCTATTAATTGATAGTCCTCTTCAATCTAGGCATGAACAAGATGAATTTTTTCATTGCAAATCAATGTGGATGGTCTGCTGCTGTGGGCTTCATCTTTAACATTGTCTTATCCTTTCTTAAAATAAGTTACCCATTTGTAAATTGCTGATTTATGGCAAGGATTGCCCTATAAGCATTTCATAAAGCCCCAATGATTTCATCATTCCTCCACCCAAGCATCACCATAAATTTTATCTTTGCTGTTTCTTCAATTTTAGCAGAATTCAGATTGCTCTGATAAGCAGTCTTTTCAAATGAATATCTTATCTGTCTTAATGCCTCAAACCTAGATCTTGTCCAGTCATGTTATAACAAGTTAATACAAATTTATTTTGGTCCAAAAATTGTTGAAATCTATGCATATTTTCTTCATAATATTTATTTCCCAAGAACTTTTTGAAGACCTCTTGGATATGCTTCAGTATATTTTAACTCATGTCATATGGGGGTGAGGAGCATTTTTGTGCACAAATCTGATCATTCTTAGTAGTTTGTAAGTTCCTTGAAGAGACTTATGTAATTAAATTATTCACTTAGCAAATATTCAGTGAGCACCTTGTATAGACCACTTACAGGTCAGGTAACAAGATGAGAAGATTAAATGACATGGGCTGTCTCCCAGGGCCCTTTATACTCTGCAAACATCTTAATTTTTTCAACAAACAGACTTTGCCATCAAGTCCCTGTGTTCATCCTGAATCCTTGCTGTACACCAGCAGGTTTCCAAGTCCAGGAGTTCTACTGGCAGCTGCATACTTCTAGGGGGAGCTTTGAGGGCATTTGAGTCCATTGCTCTGACTCTTAGCAAAATTGCCTTTAAATCCTACTTGAAAGCATCACGATTGTTGAGTGGATCCTCGGTGAAAAAGTCCAGGATCATTTCCCAGAATGCATTTAGGTACTGCCTACATGGCGTCCATCTCCTGCTTACTTAGTTTTCCTAGAATTGGGTTTCATTGCTGAGTCTCCAGCTCCCCGCAGTGGCCCCTCCTAGGAATTTTTCCTAAATTAAGCAAGGAAGTGTGGACTCCAAGAGATACATACTTATCTTTTGGCTGCCTCTTTGTCCCTCTGCAACGAACAGAAATGACATTTCACAAATAATGAGCTTCAGCTGAACTTGAATCTGCTGGATCCAGAATGTTTGGAACCTTCACTCCCTATTTTTCTAAGAAATACTTATATGTTCTGGGTCTTTGGGGGAGGTGTCTGATTTTTGCTTTTGTTTTTGCATTGTAACCTGATATTTAAGTATCAAGAAGGTCTTCAAAAACGTTGTGGAAATTCATATTCTGAAAAAGCTGTGCATGGATTTCAAGGTTTCTGTATCAAAATAAACTTATCTTTTAATTCGACTTTCCAGTAGTTACTCTCTTCTCAAACAACAGCCTGAGGCCACATACTTGGAGAGTTTCCAGTAGGTACAGTTGACTTAGGGAGAGAGTCATGGCATGACCTCCTAGTGTGTCACAAAGAGTGATTCCAGGGCCCCATTCTCTTTCTGGAGGACAGAAGGCAAACAGGAGCCCCCAGATATCTGAAGGGCTTCGAGTAGAACGGGGAGTGAAATTACTCTGTAAAGCTCGACAGCAGACCAAGGACATATAAGAAAAGTTTACTGTGAGATCAATTTTTGTTCATTTTTAAGTCTTTATTAAAGACAAAACAAAGCATTAACTTCCCTGTATTTTTCATGCTCAGTTGGAAGCTGAAAAAGCATCTATCAGGAATACTGCTGAAGAGAGTAGGAAGTACCCTAATAAATCCCTCTGACTCTAAGATTCTTTAAATTTAGTATGGGAAAGAGTTACTTCCTTACTTTGCCTTTTTTGCAGTGATATTAACTTGGCTCTTTTTGATACTTTCCTCCTGCAGTGAAAAATCTGTGCCCTTTAATTCGTGGGAATGTGGGTGATACTTTAGAATGAAAGGGCAGAATGACTAACAATGCACGCGTGGGAAAAGGGTGAGAGCATGGGGTTAGAGGTTTCACAGACCTGGGAGCATTGAAGGATGAAAGGAGTTAGAGAAAGTTGAGGATTCTCAAAGCAAGGGCATGGAAAGATAAAGAAGCTTTGTTCATTCCACTCAGGATGTGTTTATTTTCTGGAGTGTCTTGACCTGGTGCCATAAAGGTAAGAGGAGAAGCAGAGGTTAATAAGTAGGGATGATATTTGAGCTACCTAATGACCAGTGTGGCATAGATCTTAACCAACCAAGATGGAGGCCAGCCAATGCAGAGTGCTGATGGAATTCCAGGTAAATATCAGCCGTGCCTGTAAGTCTGAAAAGTAATTCATGACCAGCAGATCTCAAATATGGAGTAACACAATCATATTTGCAATTCAGAAAGATCATGCTGAGGGGAGGATATATTGCTCTATTCCTTAATGGCTGTGAATAAAATTTATTCAGCAAGTTGTTTCAAGAAGCAGTGCTATATTTAATCATAAGCCCAGCTATGAAAATAAGCCCATTCCTCAGTCCAGGGCAATAACAATAACAACAAGACCCATGATGTGCCAGAATGAAAACCAGGCTGTTCATTTACAAGTAATGTAACCCTATCTCCTGCTGCTGCTGGTGGTGCCAGACTGGTTTTAAGGCAAAGCCTGGTCTCGCATTGACTGCTGAGTGAATTTGCTGAAAACAACCACCTCTCATGTTTACATTTCTTTCTTCCAGTAACACATGGATTAGGAAAAGAAAAGGGGGGTGATTAAGACGGCAAGGGTAAGCATCAGTTAATCCAAAGCCAGATTTTCCAGACAAATGATCTCCAAATGAACACCTGTCAGCCAACCCAAGGCACCAAGTCACACCATGGCAGATTCTTCCACTTCTCTATACAGGGAGAGTCATTAGCACTGAGGACCATCATCATTCAGCGTGTGATGGAGGATTTTCCATTACAACATGTGAGAACAGGAGGCCTAAGTACTGTTGGTGAACATCAGTCACTGGGCTTGTCAGGGATATTTTGGGGGACTGTCAAGGTTATAGGACAGAGCGGGGTGCCTATGTAGTGGAATGTGAGAGCACTTACAGGGCCCTGAAAATAGTTTCTTTAGAGGCAGCCACTGATCAACTGTGTAAGGTCAGGCCAGTGCTCCGAGCGGCACTTTTGTGTGTAGTTATACATAGCTAGAGACATCCCCGCTCATTGCTGAGAACCTTAGACATGACCTTGAGATTTTTAGCCAGATTCCATTCAGTACAGCAGGTCCAAGGTCCAGAAGGGAAATGGTGATTCAAAGCCAGGTATGTAATCATGGGTGAATGACTTCTCTGAGCCTCAGGCTACTCATCTATGGGATTAGTCCTCGCCTAATGTATGGGATTGCTGTCAGCGCCCCATGCGATAATGCGGGGTAGTGATACATTGATCATTGCTAGGTAAGGATCACAAGATATTGTTACTGGGATTGTCAGATGAACTCAGACAGCACTGGGGGAGGGTAGAAAGGTGAGGCTTTCTCTGAAGCATGAAGTAAACTTTCAGATCCTTCACTGGGAGGGAAACAAGTCAGCTTCTAGAAAAGGGGTACAGGGGAGAAATAGGGTTTTTTTTTTTTTTGGTAGGCTTCCATTTATGTGAAATACCCAGAATAGAGAAATCTATGGATACAAGAAGTACATTAGTGATTGCTTAGGGCTGGGAGTTGCTCAGGCCTTAGGGAACAGGAAAAATGGGTAGTAGCTAAAAGAATGGGGAGTTTATTTTTTGTGTGATGAAACGTTTTGGAACTAGATAAGGAGGTGCTTGTACAACAAGGTGGATGCACTGAATGTTACAAAATTGTGTAGTTTAAAATGGCTAGTTAGATAAGACACAATTGATTGATTCAACTTAAATTACAGTAGCTGCTATATAAATTTTCAATAATATTTTTCTTAGATATCTGCTTACCCAGATGTTTATGTACTCAAACTACTTTTGTCAGCTGTCTCTCAATTACTCTCACTTCCTGTATGTATCTCAGTTTCCTGATCTGTAAAATGAGAATAATAATATTATCCATTTCACTCATTTGTTGAGATTAAATGAATTACAGATGTAAATATATCTAAATCCATATAAATCTGTTCATTCAAATTTACATCCATGTAAATCTGTTTACATTTACATCATATTTTTATATATGTCTATATATGAATTTATATATAGGGTCTAATAAGCAATATATAATATATCACATGATACTTAATGCCTAATATATGCATATATCTTATAAATTTAATACTTTTACATGTTTTTCATTGTTTCTCAACAAAAGTGAACTTCTGGCCTAGAATTCCTTAAATTCTCCCAGAAGAGTTAGGGTAGTGACAGTTTGTAGCTCATCAAGTAGTCCACATATGTCCATATCTTAGCCTTCTTGGTAGCTGGATTAGGACCATGTGATTTATTTCCAGTCAAAGGACTGTGAATAGAAGTAGAGACTATGGCAGTGACACATCCTGTTGGGAAGGGGACACCAGCAGTCTTTGAGAACAAACCAGGGCCGGCGCCATGGCACAGTGGGTTAATCCTCTGCCTGCGGTGCCAGCATCCCATAAGGGCACAGGTTCGAGTCTTGGCTGCTACACTTCCAATCCAGCTCTCTGCTATAACCTGGGAAAACAGTAGAGGATGACCCAAGTCCTTGGGCCTCTGAACCCACTTGGGAGACCTGGAAGAAGCTCCTGGCTCCTGGCTTCGGATTGGAACAGCTCGGGCCGTTGCGGCCATTTGGGGAGTGAACCAGCAGATGGAAGACCTTTCTCTCTGTATCTCCCTCGCACTCTATCTCTCAAATAAATAAATAAATAAAATATTTAAAAGCAGAGAACAAACCTATTGTCAGCTCCTTGTTCACCCTACCCCAACTCTGCAATGTATACTCTGGAACATATGCAGCCTTAGACACGGCATGGTTGTTTTTTTGTTTTGTTTTGTTTTGTTTTTTGTTTTTTTGTTTTTTTTTTTTTTTTGACAGAGTGGACAGTGAGAGAGAGAGAAAGAGACAGAGAGAAAGGTCTTCCTTTGCCATTGGTTCACCCTCCAATGGCCGCTGTGGCCAGCGCGCTGCAGCCGGCGCACCGCACTGATCTGAAGCCAGGAGCCAGGTGCTTCTCCTGGTCTCCCATGGAGTGCATGGCCCAAGCACTTGGGCCCTCCTCCACTGCCATAGCAGAGAGCTGGCCTGGAAGAGGGGCAACCGGGACAGAATCCGGCGCCCCAACCGGGACTAGAACCCGGTGTGCCGGCGCCGCAAGGCGGAGGATTAGCCTAGTGAGCCGCGGCGCTGGCCACGGCATGGCTTTTTAACCTGAGAACTTGAAAGCTACATGGGAAATAAGAAATAAGAAAGTATATCTTGTCACATAGGGGCTATCTCCTAAAATTAGAAAGAACAGAGGCATTTCCTCCATAAAACCAGAGCTCTCTGCATGTGATAATTGCTTGTTTTGTTGAGAAACAATCTGGGACACTCTGATTTGTCTCATTCCATCACCATCCAAAACCTGGTTCTGGCAGGGAAATGAAAAGAGTTAAGAACAAGGAGGGACAGAAAAGGGAAGCAGAAGAGGTGCAAAGTGCTGTAATGAGTGAACAGTACACAGATAATGAGGCTCAGGCCTAACCCTCCTTACTTTGACCAAGTCACTGAATCTTTCTGAGATTTCAGTTTCTTCTATAGCATGAAAGAAGTAGATAAGGTGATCATTAATGTCCCATACAGCCCTGGCAACTTAGGATTCTACATGTAGGTGAGAAATCTTTTCAAAGTCTCTTAGGCTCTTTAGAGAGTTAGAGAGAAGACAGCCAGGGTACAAGCACTGACTGGGAAGTGTTTTGAAGGAATTTTGGGTGGGAACTGCTTAGGAATACCTAGTCCTTTTGATTAAACATTATTCTGCACTTTGTTGATTAAAACTTGGAACCTATACTTTCAAAATGGAGGAAGAGTAAAGTTGGCTTTAAATATATTTTATCTGACCATGATGAAAATATGAAAATTGCACAAGTGGGAAATTTATAGTGCACTTTACATTCTGTCCAGTTTTGCACGAAAGAGACTAAAATTCAGTATGTTCTCAAATTAGCTGAAGAAACCCCTTGTCCAAATCCTCCCAATGCATCTGGTTATCATTATTAAAGCCTTGTGGGGTATGCGTGCTTTCCATTGGAAAAAAAAATGAATAATCCCTTCAAATATGTAATTTCATTGGCTCTGAAATATGAAAGCAACCGCTAAGGGAGCTATCAAAGAAATCTGAAGTGCAGTATGAGTTATCAAGGGAAAAGTGTTAAAGAATTTTCAATAACTGGAGGTTCAACAGACTCTAAGACCAAAGCCTAGGACTGTAAGAACACCTCATGGAATTCCTAAGGATTCTGACTCTTTACACAGAGGCATCTGAATCTAAGAGGTAAATTGTGAACCATCTGGACCATATTAGGGTGTCTGGGCCTTAGGTATGGCAAGCAGCCTGCCCAGAAGTGCGTTTAACACAACCACCCTCCCAAAGCACAGCACACCTGAGAGCTCCTGTTCTCAAGCCGTGGCATTGTGCTGCAAGAGTGCTTTGCCCTGTGCTAGTCTGTCTTTCACACATAAGCCCAGTGAGAAAATATTTTCCCCCAAGCAGGCTGTAGTAGAAAGAGTGAGGGCCTGGATTCAGAGATCTTGAGCCAGATCCAAGTTCCCAGTCCTCCCACGCATGAGCTTTGATTCTAAAAGGGTAATACCTGTCCCATAGAAGACACTCAATAGTTCCTCTTGACCTATTGAACTGGGACAATTGCTTATTGGATCTGATCTCAGTTTCCTTCTTTTTTTAAAAAAAAAAGTATTTATTTTATTTATTTGAAGGCAGAGTGAGAGAGAGAGAGAGAGAGAGAGAGAGAGAGAGAGAGAGATTGTCTATCCATTGGTTCACTCCCCCAAATGGCTGCAATGGCAGGAGCTGGGCCAGGCCAAAGCCAAGAGCCAGGAGCTTGTTCTAGGTCTCCCACGTGGGTCATCCTCTGTTGCTTTTCTGGGAACATTAGCAGGGAGCTGGTTTGGAAGTGTAGCAGCCAGGACTCCAACCATAGCCTATATGGGATGCCAGCACTGCAGGCAGTGGCTTAACCCCCTATGCCAGCCCCCAGTTTCCTTCTGATAGGGTTGTGTTCAAGAGTATAGATTCTAAAGGCGGAGTAACTGGGACTCAGACCCTGAATTTACACATGCCTAACTTTCTGTGCTTCAGTTTCTTAATCTGTCAAATGGAGAAAATGATAGTGTTACCTTCATATCCTTATTATGATTTATAATTACGTAAGTAAAAAATGCATAAAACAGTACCTGGTACTACATAATAAGCACCATATGTGTACAAACACATTTTTATATATGTATATATTGAAAATAAAGAAAAATAGAGAATTTCAGAAAATCCTGAAAACGTCTAAGATGTGATAAACTCTCCAAAATATTATAAACAATATTTCTACTTAGTTTTATTTTATTTATTTGTTAATATTTTATTTACTTATTTAAATTTGTTATATTTTTAAATTTGAGGATCAGAGAGACAATGAGCTCCCATTCACTGGTTCACTCCTTAAATGCCTGCTATGGCCAGGACTGGACTAGGCTGAAGCCCAGAGATGGAAACTCAGTCCAGGTCTCCCACATGAGTGGCAGGGAGACCATTTCTTGAGCAATCACTGTTGCCTCCCAGGATCTGTGTTAGCAGGAAGCTGGTGTCAGAAGCTGGGCATATGCATGGAATCCAGATATGAGATGTGGCGCTGGCACTGTGGCATGGCGGGTAAAGGAGAGGCAGGTGTCCTCCCTGCGTCGTCACCATTAGGCTAAATGCCTGCTCCTACATATATTTATTCTTTCTCCTTCGTTATAAATTGCTATTAACGTCTTTCTTCCAAGAAAAAGAGCAATATTCCCTTCTACTCTTCAGTGCTTTACAGCTTACTGGACTTTTGCAAATAGCTTCATTTGATCCTGACCTCAAACCACCTCCACCATGCCATCCCACACCATGAAGACCCCATCTGGGTTGTTCTGGTATATCTTCCAAGGAGTCCTGGTGCTTGGCTGGAGGCACTGCTGACTTGGCTCCCAGACTTGCCAGGCTCTAACAGAGCTCAGATTTGTCTTCAGCATTTCCTACCACCTTCACGGGCTGCCTTACACAGCACGGGAGGTGATGTCACTGCTGCCATCCTCACTCTGGACCTGGGATTGTTCCCCCACTGGAACGAGTGGGTGGGACTTTGAAACTTGCCATTTAGAGAGCAAACTTTGGATGAGAACTTAAGTATGTCTTCAATTTACTTGTGTTTTTGAGTGGGTGAATACATGCGGAAAGGGGAAACGCCCTTTAGGAATTCGACATTGCCATTAAGTGTTATGAAAGTCACACAAAAAATGTAAATCACAGTACTGAGTGCCGGTGAAAATGCAGTGAGACCGCTACTTAAGCAGTGATAGTGGGGCTGTAAATTATTCCAGCCTCCCTAAAAGTGATTTGGCAATGCATGTCTAAAGAGATTTAAAATCGTTCATAGTTCTCCAGAAGGGAAATTTCACAAAAGCAGGGATATTGTCAGTTTTTTTAACTTCTTCCCCAGGTTAGAATGATGTTCACACCTAGTACCTAGTTATTAAATACTTGTGGGATGAATGAATACAAGACTTCTCAGTCATTTAAGTACACTTATAATAGTTCAATCTAAATATACAAAAATACAAATACAAAGAAATTCAAAGTTGTATGTGTGTTTATCACAGTATAATTTACAATAGTGAAAGTTTGGAAACAATTATATAAAACGGGAATTATGAGATAATTGTTTGGAGTGTTTTTCAGTTTTTTAATGATGTCTTTGGCTGAATTTTTAGTATGGAGAAAATGCTGATCATAGACTTTTCATTTAAAATAGAAAAAAGAAGAGTATAAAATTTTACATCTACTATGATCTCAAATTTGTTTAAACAAATTGTTTTAAGCATCAAAAAAAGAATGGAAAAAAAAAAAAAAAACAAACCAAAATGATACAGCGGTTATCTCTCAGTACTGATATTTAGACGCAATTTTTTCAATTTTTCTGTCATAAGCATGTTACTTTTTAAAAAATATTGCCTTTTTAAAGATTTTTTATTTATTTGAAAGTCAGAGTTACACAGAGAGAGAAGAGAGAGAGAGAGAAAGAGAGAGAGAGAGAGATCTTCCATCCACTGTTTCATTCCCCAACTGGCTGCAATGGCTGCAGCTGTGCTGATCTGAGCCAGGAGCTCCCTCAGGTCTCCCACGTGGATGCAGGGGCCCAAGGACTTGAACCATCTTCTGCTTTCCCAGGCCACAGTAGAGAGCTGGATTGGAAGTAGAGCAGCCGCGTCTTGAACCGGCTCCCATTTAGGATGCCGGCACTGCAGGTGGTAGCTTCACCTGCTGACACAGCACCAGCCCCGTGCATATGTTACTTTGGAACTGGGAAATATGTTAGAAAATCCCCTTTGAACTTAGGAAGAGGGAGACCAGGCTTGTGGTCCAGTTCTCCTGTATGCTGATTGGATGTTGAGGTTCCAGTGCACCTGGCGCATTGGGTGGTTCACAGGACACATGTGAGAGCCTGCAGTTTTGCAAAACACTAAGCACAAAACCAAAGTGGGAAATGACAGCTGTCATCCTGCCACTGTTGTAGCAAAGTGACAGCTGTGAAATCCCAAGCAACATCTCTGTGTTTGCCTAGTTAAGGCCACAGGCTCACACTTCCCTCTCCCAGCCTGTGGGAATGGAGTCGCCACAGCCAAAGGGGAGCGGATTCTGTGCAGTGCTCCTTGGCCCCTCGGATGGCCTTTGCCTCCTTGAAGATGGATTCCCTTCATATTATTCCTCCAAATGATATTTTGTCAACGTAGTTCAAGTTTAAAAGGGATATTCATCCTCCCCAAGACCCAGGGAACTGGTTTTGAACTCGTGCTGCGAGATGAGTTACTGTGAGCTTTGTGAGCCAATTCACCAGCTCTTTGGAAATAAGCAGCAGCCTGGATGTAATAACCCAGGGGCATTCTGGTTCAATGACTGACTCTCCCTGACTCACGTCCCCTCTTTGTCATGGTGCCCAGGACCGTGATAATGGAATAGACCTGGGGGAAAATAAGAGCGGGGAATGTGGTTCCAGTTGCAGGTGGTTCCTCCTGTCCTTTGTGCCAGGCAGGCTCGGACTCGGGTGAGATTCTATTTGCAGACAGTATATTCATTTTCGTGGACTGTCCTAACAAAACACCACAGGCTGGGTGACTTACGCCACAGAGGTCCATTTTCTCACAATCGGGGAGGCCAGAATTCCAAGACTGAGGCGCCAACAGACCTGGTTTCCTCTGAGGTCATTTGCCTTGGCTGGCAGAGGGCTGCCTTCTTGTGGTGTCCTCACATGGTTGTCCCTCAGTCTGTGTCGTCTATGTCCTGATGTCCTCTTTCTGTAAGGACACCAGTAGTGTGGATTAGAGCCCACCCCAGCAACCTGATTGTAAATTAATTAGCTCTTTAAAGGAACTACCTCCAAACACAATCACGTTGAAGGTACTAGGGTTGAGTATTTCAGTATATAACTTTTTTTGAAGGAGTGTTGCGGTTCATACCATAATAGAGACCTGGGGAGAATCAGAATCGACAGTGTTGCCACAGAGCAAACTCTGAGGACTGATGTTAGCAACCCCTCCCAGGCGATGGCACTAGTATGACTCCTAAGGGAAGGGAAAGCATCTTAGAGACCCTTAGGACCCTAGCGCAGATGCCAAAGCAAAGCTGAGGAACAGAAATGGGAACCAGCTCCAGTCTCCCAGCCTCGAAACGTAGAAGGCCTGCATGTCTCCTACTTTCCCCCACTGCTGAGTGCACAAGGAAGGAGCCATCTATCCTTTTTCCTCCACCACATCTGCTCAGCCCTGTGCTGCATCGTCTTCCTTTACACCCACCATGGCGACAGCCTCATCACTGCCACCTGGCCTCTAGCCTCAGCTTAGGATCTTGGGAAGTGTGAGCCTGTGGCCTTAACTAGGCAAACACAGAGATGCTGCTTGGGGTCTCTACTTGGGATCTCTCAGCTCCCCAGTCTTCCACTCAGCTAGCAGAGGGCTTGGTAAAGAGAAACTTGGAACAGTCTCTCCCTGCTAGGTTGCCTTCCTCTCGCCTTCAGGATCAGCAGTTGTTCCTTAGGCCAGCAGGTGAAGCTGTGCTTTAGAACTGTCCGTGGCTGCCCACTGCCTCCAGAGTAATACAGTTAGCAGGGCTTGCGGGGCTCCTGCCCTACCAGTCATATCTACCAGATGGCCCAGCACCCCAAATCTCCACTTTCTGGAGGTGCTCTGTGGCAGGTACCCCCATTCTTGGACTTCTTTCCTTCTACTGGCTCCAGGCTTTATGAACGATCCAAAGGGAGGCCCGACTCAAATATCACTTCTCTGCAAATCCTTCCCTGCTGCTCCTTCCAGCCCACAAAAATTTTTCTTTTCCTGCTCTGTAACCCAGTGCACCTAGCGCATACTACATATCACCTTGAATTTTCTTTTTCTTCTTTTTTTTTTTTTTTTTGACAGGCAGAGTGGACAGTGAGAGAGAGAGACAGAGAGAGAGGTCTTCCTTTGCCGTTGGTTCACCCTCCAATGGCCGGCGCACCACGCTGATCCGATGGCAGGAGCCAGGTACTTATCCTGGTCTCCCATGGGGTGCAGGGCCCAAGCACTTGGGCCATCCTCCACTCCCTTCCCTGGCCACAGCAGAGAGCTGGCCTGGAAGAGGGGCAACCGGGACAGAATCCGGCGCCTGACCGGGACTAGAACCCAGTGTGCCAGCGCCACAAGGCAGAGGATTAGCCTAGTGAGCCGCGGCGCTGGCCCACCTTGAATTTTCTCAACTTTGTGTCCCTCCCTGTGATGCGACCTCCTCCCCCATCTTCATATTGCTGGTGCCCTGCATAGCCCTGGACAAAGTGAGTGCTCAGTAGACAACTGCTGAATAGGTAGGTGGGTGGCACTGTGGGAGTGTCTCTGCCCCTGATAATGGTCCAGGCTGTGAGGTTGTTGGGTTTTCTGATGATAATCTTTTTAAAGATGAATTTAAAAACTCCCTTTCAATACTGTTCAAGACTGACCCATCTGTAGTAGGACCTCAGTCCCCCAGGGGCCGAGTCACCACCTGGTTTGGGGCAGTCAGCAGAAGTGCTATAAAGTGCAGTGTCAGCTACGTTAAACTTAGGTGTGAGTTCACAGAGCTGGAGAAGGAGGTAGACTTGGGGATGTGTGGACGCCTAGTAGCCTAGCTGTCAGAGTTCTGGTACCATAGAACACACTGCGGAACTTGACAAGTGGGGTCCCTTATTTGTGTCATTTCTTATGCAGCCTTCCAGGAAAGAGATCCAGAAAAATGTGGCAGTCAAAAGCAGAAGCAGTGCTTCCCCTTCATGAGCCTATCTAAACTGGACATGCTCTAAGGGGAAAGAAATACCTGGCCCAGTGGCCCAATGTTTCTTTCAAACAGTTCTCTTAGACCCAGAAACTTTGATTCAAACAAAATCTCAAATAAGGAAATCCGACATATAACACGATGAGCGTGCTGAGAGCTGCATGAGAGCACCATGGGAAGGGAGCCAGGCTGTTGCCATGACATTCTCTCCTACCCCCACGTGACACTTCTGTGGAGCCTCTGAAGACCCCCTGAGGACCAGACTCGAGATTGGCATCTCCAAATAATTTGCCCAACCTTGGAAACTCACTCACTCACTCACTCATTCACGCATTCATTCAATCATATTCTCTCTCCCTTCTCTTTTTCCCCATTTATTCCATGCCTACTACATGCCAGGCTCTAAGGTAAAAATAAATATGTGTATGACACAGTGCCCGCCAGTGGAAACTCACGAGTCTAAATGGGAAGACGGATTTGTAAGCAAACACTTGCAGTTAATCTGAAAAATGTTTTTAGATTATTGTGCAGTTACCTCTTATAGCAAAGTTACCAAAAAAGGAGAGGGCAATTAATTCTCCAGTCAGTACCTGAAACAAGATTAGCCGATCTCCCAATGCCAGCGAACTTAATTCCTCACCCTGCCGCTGCTACAAGAATAAAACTAAAGAGTAAGCTTTTCTTTTAAGGACCTCTGCACCTCCTGTGCCCCACCACCTGCCAGCTCAGCCATTATTCCCAGAGGTGCTGAGTGCACAGAGGAGGCTCTGGGAGCAAGGGAGGCTGGGGGAGGAAATCTCTCTCCAGCACTCTGGACACACAGCTGCCACCTCACAATGCACAGGGCCAGGGGCTGTCCAATTCTTTTGTGCCCATCCACTAGGGAGTTAGAAGAAGTATTGTCCCCAGAGGTCTTTAAATAATGTTGTCACTCAAGAGGAAACCTTAGGAAAGCCCAGGCTTTCTTTCAGTAGAAATGAATTGAGGCCATTAATAGAAGAAAGGTCCTTCCCCCACCCTCCATACGTTAGTGGATGGAAGGGCTGTGCAGAGGGTCAGGCCTCTGCACTCTGTAGCCACATTCCAAGACCCTACTTGAGGCTGCCATTTTTGCTTGCACACAAGTCTTGGGACAATGGCTCAGCCTGTAGCTTGATGTGTTTGCACTTTCTGTTTGGGGACTGAAATATGTGATTTGATGCTGTCATTTTCGACAGAGCCTCCTTTGACTCAGGAGCCCTTGTAGGACATGAATCCAGTCATCTCGCTATGGATTCCTCACCCATTTTTGTGGGGGCCAGAGTTAGTCTTTACTTATGGTGAGAGCTGGAAAATTTCTGAAATAAGTAATTACTACATGTTAGCAAACAAATTTGCTTTATTATTTTGAGAGAATCTAAGAAACGAAGGAAACTAGTGGGTTTCAAGGGTGAAAACTGAGGCAAGCATTGCACTTGATGCCTGCTTCCCATATTATGTTCTCACAGTTAATTGTGATGTTATTTGTATCTCTGTCCCTTTGGTCTGGAGCTCAATGGGGGCAGGACTGTGCCTGTCTTTTGCATTTCTATAGCCCACTGCCTAGCACACTGCCTGGCACATAGGAGATACACAAGAAGTATGTTAAATGAACACATGAGGGGCTGGCGCCGAGGCTCACTAGGCTAATCCTCCGCCTAGCGGCGCCGGCACACCGGGTTCTAGTCCCGGTCGGGGCGCCAGATTCTGTCCCGGTTGCTCCTCTTCCAGGCCAGCTCTCTGCTGTGGCCAGGGAGTGCAGTGGAGGATGGCCCAAGTCCTTGGGCCCTGCACCCCATGGGAGACCAGGATAAGTACCTGGCTCCTGCCATCGGATCAGTGCGGTGTGCCGGCCGCAGCGCGCTGGCAGCGGCGGCCATTGGAGGGTGAACCAACGGCAAAGGAAGACCTTTCTCTCTGTCTCTCTCTCTCACTGTCCACTCTGCCTGTCAAAAAAAAAAAAAAAATGAACACATGAGGGGAGATTTTACATGATTTTCTCATGACTTGGTGGAATTAGTGCTTTTAGCTCATTTTAAAAGTGTAAAAATTGAGTTTCAAATTAATTTGCTTAAGGCCACAGAGCCAATCATTGACAGACATGGCATTAACCCAGGACTTTCAAAGAGAACCCTTATTTATGCTTCAGTTTGAAGCCACTCATTTCTCATAATAAAGCAGCAAAGAGAAGGAAATCTCTGTTTCCAGTGCCCTAGGAACAATGCAGTTTATGTTCTATCCCCCTTTCCAAGTACCAGACAAGCTATCTCCCCATAATCCTAACTTGATGCCATAACAGATCTCTTTCTACCTGGGTGAGGAGGGTACTTGCTAACACAAACTGAGAATGGTGGTACTTTCCACCGGCTTTCTTTTGTGGTATGATTCTGGCTGTAATAATAAAACTATTTGGGGGAACAGAGGAAGATGTGAACTGGGATAGTGACAAAGGGCTTTATTCCAGGGGTGTAACTGAGGATGAGAAGGATTTACCTGGGTGGTTGGACACCAGGGACGGTATGAGCCAAAGCATGGCAGGGCTACTGAGGAGAGAGAAGAGTTATACCCATATGGAATAGCAGCAGCCAGGGATTCTGCCTTGCTCCCGAGCAAAGTCTTCAGGAACCCTAACCCATGAGGTTCTTTTTTAAAAAAAGATTCGGTTATTTACTTGAGAGGCAGAGTCACAGAAAGACAGAGGGAGAGACAGAGAGAGGTCTTCCATCTGTGGGTTCATTCCCCAAAAGCCTGCAATGGCCAAGGCTGGGCCAGGCCGAAGCCAGGAGTCAGAAGCTTCTGGGTCTCACACATGGGTGCAGGGCCGCAAAGACTTGGTCCATCCTCTGCTGCTTTCCCAGACACATTAGCAGGGAGCTGGATCAGAAGTGGAGCAGCTGAGATTCAAACTGGCACCATATGGAATGCGGTGTTGCAGGCAGTGGCTTTACCTGCTATGCCACAATGCCAGCCCCAATTTTCACATTTTCAGCCCTCTCTCTAAGATCTAGACTTAAAAATACTCCACTGGCTACATGACATCTCCCAATGGATGTCTCAAAGGCAAACTCAATGTGTGTAAAGTAAAATTTGAGATGAGATCCTCTCCCTCCACTCCTTCCCCAAAATATTCCTGGTCCCTTAATCAGTGTCCAGTCTCAGTGCCACCACCACACATCCAGTTCTGATGGCAGTGATCTGTGACCTCTCTCTGACTCAGTACCCATATCTCTTCTATCATTGGCTACTGTGCACTTTATTTCTTCCATGCATCCTGTATCTTTCTACTTCTCTCCATCTGCACTCCACCATCTCAGTACAAGCTGCTATCATTTCCTACCTAGGCTATCTCAGGGAACTCAGAATGTTTTTAGTTCCTTGCAAGCATTCTTACTAGAGCTAAGTGATCTAAGCACATAATATAGTTTATCTATAGGCACAGTGTTGTGCAGCGAGTGTCTGGAACCTTTTCATTTCCCCCTTCCCAGGCCCTAGCAACCATCATCTTATTCTTTGTTTCTTTGAGTTTGACTATTTTATATACCTCATATACATGGAATCACTGTCCTTCTGTGACTGGTTTATTTCGCTTTGCAAAATGTTCTCAAGGTTTTACCTGTGTTGCAGGATTTTCTTCTCTTTAAAGGCTGAATAATATTCCATTGTATGTATATATCACATTTGTAAAAATTCATTCATCTGTGGAGAGATGTTAGTCAGTTTTCCATCTCTGTAACAAAATACTTGAAGCTGGGTAACTTACAAAGAAGAGGATATTCTTTGGCTCACAGTTTCAGAGGCTGTAAGTCTAAGAATGCATGACCTCATGTGTTCAACTCCTGATGAGGGCTTCATGACAGAGGAAATTATGGTGGGTGCATGTTCCAGAGGAATCACATGGCAAGACAGATGCTAGGGACCAAGCAGGGGTCAGTCTTATTCTTTTATAGCAACCCACTTGTCGCTTCCCCACTCCCAGAGGAACGACACCGGACCCTGCGCTGTTCTCTTTCTCCGATGTCGTTCCTCCGCGAGTGGGGGAGCGACAAGTGGTTCTGTGACTCGGATACGGACTGCTGGGAGAAGGCCAGGAAGGAGAAGAGAAAAAAAGAAAAGCCACAGGGAAGTTAGGCTGTAGCAGAGATGAAAGCTAGGCCGTGATTCAGAAAAGCCGCAGGGAAGCTAGGCCGTAGCGGAGACGAAAGCTAGGCTGTAGGGGAAACCAAAGCTAGGCCATGATTCGGAAAAGCCGTGGGGGAGAGAGAGACAGAGACAGAAATAAGAAAGCCTCCCCACAACATGGCAATGAGAGGACTCGGATTTGGACTGCCTAGGGCGATAAGCACCTGCGAGCAACTCTAGCAGAGCAGAGTATGTGCTGCGGGGCATGGAAGACAAGCATGTATCAACGCCACAAAGAATAGAAAGAAGGGGGATCTGTGGGGTGCAGGCCTGTCTCCCGCAACATGGCAAAATAAGTACTGAGACTAGACTAGACCACTAAAACTATTTTTTTTTTTTTTGACAGGCAGAGGGGACAGTGAGAGAGAGAAACAGAGAGAAAGGTCTTCCTTTGCCGTTGGTTCACCCTCTTTTAAGGGTGGCATGCTGGCATGCTGTGGCTGGCACACCGCGCTGATCCGATGGCAGGAGCCAGGTGCTTATCCTGGTCTCCCATGGGGTGCAGAGCCCAAGGACTTGGGCCGTCCTCCACTGCACTCCCTGGCCACAGCAGAGAGCTGGCCTGGAAGAGGGGCAACCGGGACAGAATCCAGCACCCCGTCTGGGACTAGAACCCAGTATGCCAGTGCCGCTAGGCGGAGGATTAGCCTGTTGAGCCACGGCGCCTTCCTGACCACTGAGGCTATTAAGACTAACTCTATGCATCTGATCTCCCATCATATGGCGCTGAGAGAGAGTAAACAAATCTTGCACAGCTGTTTCGTTAATTAGCTGATTCCTGACCCAACCCCTTAAAAGGGGGAGAGAGACAACATGCGTGGCCGCGCCCCCCTGAGAGAGTCGGTCGGAGAGCTCGCCAGTGCCGCTCCTCCACGAAAGCGAAAGCGGGGGGAGCGGCGGCGGGGGTGTAGCTCCTCCGCGGAGTGGGGGGAGCGGCGGGGGTGCCGCTCTTCCGTGGAGGCGGGGGAGCGGCAGCAGACCCGGGAAGGACCGGAGAAAGAGAACAGCGCAGGGTCCGGTGTCATTCCTCCGCGAGTCGGGGAAGGACACCCACTGTCACAGGATAAGTGTGGCCCCACAAGAACCACATTAATCCCATTCAGAGGTGGTGCTCCAGTGATCTAGCCAACCCTCACTAGCCCCCACCTCTTAAAGGTTCCACCACCTTCCAACATTGTCACACTGAGCACCAACTTGTGAGACACAAGCAAACCATATCTAAAACATAGCAAGGGATATTTAGATTGTTTTCGCACCTTTCGAATTTCATCTCTCTCTCCCTTTCTTTTAAATATTTATCTGAAAGATTTAGAGAAAGAAAGACAGAGAGAGAGAGAGAGAATCATCCATCATCCATCCAGTGGTGGACTCCTCAGATGGTTGCAACATCCAGGGCTGGGCCAGGCTGAAGCTACGATTCCAGGAGCTTCATCCAGGTCTTCCACATCGGTGGTAGAGGCCCAAACATTTGGGCCATCTTCTGCTGTTTTCCTAGGAGTACTGTCAAGGAACTGGATCAGAAATGGAGCAGCCAGGACTCAAACCAGCACCCATACGGGATGCTGGCATCAGATCTTTACCCACTACACCACAACGCCAGCCCCCATTCTTGTTTTCTACAGAAAGAAAATGAAGCTTGCAAAGCTCAGTAATGTATCTGGTAAGAGTCCAAGATGAAATTCAAACTTGAGCAGTTTGACTGCATCACTCATAATCATTATCTTATGCTACAGTATTTCTCAAAATGTTTAAACCACAACCTAAAATTAAAATTACACTTTACATCACAAGAAAGTACACATAGATAAAATTACACTTTACATCACAAGCCAGTACACATAGCTAAATATCATACACACACATGCATTAAGCAAAAGTCATATACACATAATTAAGCAAACATTTAGCAAAATAGTAGTTATCCTTACTAAATGTGATACAGTCTTATCTTTTCTACTTCAGTGCATGTAATTCTTTTAAATGTTGGGTTGTTCCCTACTCTTTCTCAGATGGAGGTTGATTGAGTTTGACAAGCACTGTTATAGTTTATTCTCCTGGAGAGAATATTCTATGTCTATCCTCAGGCTTTGTCATTCCCCCATGTTTGGGGAGACAGCACTATCACAGCATGCTTGTCCCTTTTCCTCTAGGCAAAATTATCATAGATAAAGATCTGGCTTATTGTGGGAGAAGGCTGGCCAGGAATCACTTTGGTAGACTGATCAGTCTCTAAGGTGACTGGTAAGTTATTATAAAATGTTCAAAATCATAGCACAGAGTCTAATGCTATAAAGTCTATGCAACATAGTGATTACAAGCATGGATTTTAGCAGCACACAGAACTGAGTTCACATTCCATCTCTAAAACTATGTAATCTTGGGTAGATTTTTCTTCTTCATAAGGATGTTGTGGAAGGAAAAAATGGAAGTACTACATTGCTTCATTCAATACATGCCACAATTCTGTCTCATAGTAACACTAAAAAAAAGTAGCATTGACCTTTACTAATTTTTGTTATAAAATATGAAGTAATCTAGCCGGCGCCGTGGCTCAATAGGCTAATCCTCCACCTTGCGGCGCCGGCACACCGGGTTCTAGTCCCGGTTGAGGCGCCGGATTCTGTCCCGGTTGCCCCTCTTCCAGGCCAGCTCTCTGCTGTGGCCAGGGAGTGCAGTGGAGGATGGCCCAGGTGCTTGGGCCCTGCACCCCATGGGAGACCAGGAAAAGCACCTGGCTCCTGGCTCCTGGCTCCTGCCAGGGTCAGCGCGGTGCGCCGGCTGCAGCGGCGGCCATTGGAGGGTGAACCAACGGCAAAGGAAGACCTTTCTCTCTGTCTCTCTCTCTCACTGTCCACTCTGCCTGTCAAAAAAAAAAAAAAAAAAAAAAAAAAAAAAAATATGAAGTAATCCCAAACCGAGTTTCCATCTGCAAAAGCAACTTTAAAATTCCAGACTACTAAATAATGGGACAATTAATCACTCAGTGAGTTATTTAGTCAATCAGTATTAATTTAGACTATTAGTAGGTTATTTAGGGAGCGCTATGGTGTAATAAATTAAGCCTCTACCTGCAGTGCCGGCATCATCCCATATGCACCCTAGTGCTAGCTCCACTTCCAATCTAGCTCCCTCCTAATTGACTGGGAAAGCAGTGGAAGACGTCCCAAGTGCTTGAGACCCTGCACCCATTTGGGAGACCCAGGAGAAGCTCCTGGCTCCTGGCTTCAGATTGACCCAGCTCTGCCATTGGAGACATTTAGGGAATGAACCAGCAGATGGAAGACCTCTCTCTCTCTGCCTCTCCTTCTCTATCTGTGTAACTCTGACTTTCAAATAAGTGAATAAATCTTTAAAAAATCATCTGCTGAAAAATTGCTCTGTTGGATAAATTTGTCCTTGGTCTGCTCACATCAGCCTACCCATTGGCACATGTGAAACACATGAAGCATGTGTGTCTAGTGCCTGTTCAGAGAGTTTGTCTTAATTCTTTCTGGTCACAGTTCACCTTTTAGCTCAATCCTCCCAGGTTGGGTCTATCAAAGTGCAGTTTTGTTGATGGAGGAAGGAGGAAGCTGCCTCCCTTGTTCTCAGCTGGTCCCCTGCCCATAACCTTCCTCTGCCATTATCTTGTTGAAGTTCATCTGACCTAGAGGGCCATCAGAGTGCCAAGAACAATATTATGTAAATTTTAAATAATAATAATCTCTTGGGAATAGAGGGTCATGAAGCAGTCAGACTGCCACAGGGAACTTTTCCAAGAGAGTGATTCATAGTCTTTCCAACCATCCACCTCTGTACCCTTGTTCAGTAAGGACAAAATCCTGCAGTTGCCAAGTATTTCAAGAACAGATTCTTCCATTTCTCTTCTATGCTGGTCCTTATCCAACAACTTCACATAAGCTACTCTTTCAATGGCAAAACAATTGAAATAGCCATTATTCTTACATGCTTTTGAATGGCATTTATTAGCCATACGCCCTTGGCCTGTCATTGACCCATTTGAGCCTCAATTTCCTCTTCTATAAAAGAGGATAATAACAACTGCCCTGTCTAGTATCAAATGACATAAGCTTTTGAGAGCATTTTGAAAACAATAACTCAGTAAAAATATGCAAGGTCTTTTTATCATTGGAATAGATGGACATATTTGGCAAGACATGTAGTTTCTTGTGTAATGAATTTTTAAAATATTTGAAAAGCAAAGGCACAGAGATAGAGGGAGACAAACAAACAAACACACAAGGCAGGAGGTTGGGGGACAGAGAGAGGCATCTTGCATCCGCTGGTTCACTCCCCAGATGACGGCAATGGTTGGGACTGGGCCAGGCTGAAGCCAGGAAACAGGAACTCCACCTGGGTCTCCCACATGGTTGGCAGGGGCTCAGGAACCTGGGTCATCTGCCACTGGTATCCCAGGTTCTCTAGCAGGGAGCTGGATCAGAAACAGAGCAGCTAGGACTTGAACCAGCACCCGTATGGGGTGCCAGAGTCACAGGCAGTAGCTTAACCCTCTGTACCACAATGCCAGCTCCAGTGAAATTTTTTTTAACAAAACATTTGGGAAATAATGTAGAATATAAATATTTGTTCATTTTTTTAAAATTAAGATACTTTTCACTTCCCCAGCAATGAGAATTCATTTTGGTTAATATGCTACGTGAAGCACAAGTTTGTTAACATCAGTACTGGGCTGACTGGAGTTTTCGAAGCTATCTTAGGAAGGCAGTGGCAGCAACCTTAGCATCCTGCAAAATACCCAGCCCAGAAGAAGCATTCAACATTTGTTGAATGAACAAGTGAACAAATAAATGGGCTTCAGATGTCCTGTCTTCCAGGGGAGGAATCATTGTTAGGATAGCAACCTGAGCCACAGAGTGCTGTGAGGACTCAAGCAGTTGTATGCACGGGACCTGGGAAGCCCCCAGCATTGCTTTTCTGATCTGCCTACTATACAATCTCTTTGGCAGTGACCTAGATTAAAATGGACCTGGAGCTGAGTTTTTTGAGTCTTTTGCTTATGTTTGTTGAAGGTTAACATGGGCTACAAAACAGGAGCAGAGGAGGGGCAGTCCTGACTGAAGAGTACTAGATGGTGTTTTCCATCGTGGGCTCTAACTCAACAGGAATCCAAAACACTTGACTGCTAGTTGGAAGTGAAAAAAAATGGCAGAATTGGAATCTGGGCGTAATGAATTTAAAATTCAGGTAAAGAAAAAGACCTAGCCCAGTAGTTCCAAAATCTGAGTAGCACCAGAATTGCCTGAGTTTAAAAATATACAGGTTCATGGGCAGCGCAGGTGGATTCGCATCCTTTGGGGATGCTTTCAGGTGCTTCTTATGGCTTGTCTGCCGCATGGACACAAAGGTGAGGTTGATGGGGCCTGAATTGAGAGGGCACAGCAAGAAGGGAGGCCATAGGGGACGTCAGGCTGGGCCTGTTGATGGCTTGACAGCGGTACAGCAGCTGGACAGGAGAGAAGTGCAGTTAAGGAAGGCGGGGAAATCACACAAAGAAGGGCTGCAGACCCAGGAGCTGCTCTGATGAGTCGCTCAGGCAGTCGCACCGCAAGGGAGGCTCTGTTAGGGAGCCTGCCTCGGAGACTTCAGTTGCTGACGGCTGGAAGAAGAAAAGGGAAAGTGGAAGCAAAGCAGGCAGGAGAGGTTGCGTGCTCCAAGGGCGGGTGCACTCATCTCCACCTTGGCTTCCTCTTACCCCAAAAACGCACTGAGAGGGAAGGCTGGCTATGATGCCAGGTGCTAGCATTAAGATTTGTGTGGTGAAGGTTCTCAGGCCTCTTCCCCGCTGGTCATCTGCTGGAATTTAGGTCAGAGGTCCTGTGCCTCCCCCAGCCAACCCCTCTAAGCTTCTCACAGAACCAATCATATCACATCCTTTATTTTAAAGGAATGAATAAAAATGACTATCACTTGGTTTTCCTGGACATTAGAAGCTTCCTGTATGACGTCATCCTCACAACCAGCTTCGGGGGTGTTATTATTATTCCAGTTGTGTCCAGAAGCCTACTGGAGTTTGAAGAGCTCATTAGTGTGCCCAGTGCCACAAGCTATAAAGTTATAGCTTTGCAGATACAGAAGTGCCTGGTTCCAAAGCCCAGTTCTTAATCACCTTTGGAGATCAGAAAATAAAGCCCCAACATTTGGCTCTTTGGCCCTCTGAGTACTTTGAACTGAAGAGATTGGAAAGTCTCAGAAACAAAGTTATCTCTTCTCTCCCTCCCTCTTTCTCTCTCATTTCCACCCAGAGAATCATAGAAACTAGAAGTCCTCTTCCTCGAGGCGGGTCAAAGAAACTAGAACGCTTCTCCTGCAAAGCCAACCATAAAACCTACAGAGGTCATTTCCTCCCTTCCCCCTTCTCCCTTGAAGTGCCTTGTTCCAGAGGGGTCCTTTCCAATACCTGAGAAGAAGGATACTATCCATAGGGGCCAACAGTCTGAGCAGGCAGGCCTTCCTGGGTCCTCCGCCTGCCCGTTGTCTGTTACCATTAGGTCATGCCCTCCTGTCCAGTCATAGTTCTACACAGCTACTCCTTCTTCATCAAACCTAGGCATATAAACAGACATTTTTCACTGGGTATTTGGGTCTTCATTTCAGAAGAATTTGCTGTGCTTTTCTCTTGTTAACCTGTCTGTTGTTATAGGAGTGTCAGCCATGATCCTTATGATAGATGAGGAAAGTTATCACACCTTTCAGCCCCTACATCACTAGATTATGCGTCACTTAACAAACCACTGTATTTAAGTGGTGCTTCTACTGCAGCTTCCTTGGTAAAGGGGAATCTTATACTTTATTCATCTATTCATTCATTTAGCATGTTATCAAACACTTTGGTGTGAGCATTGTGTTGGGGTGCAAAAAGAACATCAAGTCTCTGCGTTCAGGGGGACACACTTATAAATTGATAGTTGCAAGGCAATGTATTGAAGCCTGATAGAAGTGTGCATAGGGTTCTTTGAGGACCACACTCAACCTGAGGAGGAGTACAGGAGGCCATGGACCACTTGATTTCCTCTAAAAATCTTCTTTAATGGGCATCCAGGGGGATGGGTGTTGTGGAATAGGCAGGTTAAACTGGCCCTTGGGACACCTTCATCCTATGTAAGAGTGCCTGGAATTGAGTCTTCTTCCCACTTCCTGATAGAATACAAGGGGGGGAAGGCAGATCATCACCTGCCAAGTACATGGTTTCTTGCTACCTATGTGGAAGAACCTGGTGGAGTTCTTGGCTCCTAAATTCAGCCTAGCCCAGCAAATGGCTGTAGCAAGCGTTTAGGGAGTGAACCAGTGAATGGACATTTCTCTCTCTCTCTCTCTCTCTCTCTCTCTCTCTATCTTTTATAATTGCTTTATAAAAATTCTTTTATAAAAATAAAAGCCTGGGGCCGGCGCTGTGGCTCAGCGGGTTAACGCCCTGGCCTGAAGCGCAGGCATCCCTTATGGCACCAATTCATGTCCCAGCTGCTCAACTTCCCATCCAGCTCTCTGCTATGGCCTAGGATAGCAGTAGAGGATGGCCCAAGTCCTTGGGCCCCTGCACCCAGGTGGGAGACCTGGAAGAAGCTCTTGGTTCCTGGCTTCAGATCGGCACAGTTCCAACCGTTGCGGCCAATTGGGGAGTGAGCCAGCAGATGGAAGACTTTCTCTCTCTCTCTCTCTCTCTCTCTCTCTCTCTCTCTGCCTCTCCTCTCTATGTAACTCTTTCAAATAAAATAAATGATTCTTTTTTTTTTTTTTTTGACAGGCAGAGTGGACAGTGAGAGAGAGAGAGAGACAGAGAGAAAGGTCTTCCTTTGCCGTTGGTTCACCCTCCAATGGCCGCCGTGGCCAGCGCGCTGCAGCCAGCGCACCGCGCTGATCCGAAGGCAGGAGCCAGGTACTTATCCTGGTCTCCCATGGGGTGCAGGGCCCAAGCACCTGGGCCATCCTCCACTGCACTCCCTGGCCACAGCAGAGAGCTGGCCTGGAAGAGGGGCAACCGGGACAGAATCCGTTGCCCCGACCGGGACTAGAACCCGGTGTGCTGGCGCTGCAAGGCGGAGGATTAGTCTAGTGAGTCGCGGCACCGGCTAATAAATGATTCTTTAAAAAAAAAAAAAAAAAAAAAAAAAAAAAAAAAAAAAGTCATGCATCGATTTCAAAAATTTGTGTACAAAATAAATTTATCTTTTAATTCCATTTTCCACAAACTTTTTGAAGTATTCTCATAGTACCTTGCACGTAATAGAACAATAGTCTTTTGTTGAATGAGTCTATCCATCTATCTATGTATTTATTGAAAGCTTCCTCTGTGTCAGTTACTGTGCTAGTCAAAATGACCACTTAGACAGGATCCTTGCACTTGAGGAAAAGAGACAATGAAAGAAAGGAACAGCAGGAGTGCAGCTGCTAAATTGCTTATGGTTGTTTACCTATAGAGATTTGAAATTGCAGCTATCACTGCTTTGTAAAACATTCTCTTATCGTACCTTTGACTTAATAAAAAGATTTCAGCATCCATGTTGCCAGTGAAGGCATCAGACTCCAGAGACATAAAGTAACTTCTCTAGGATCAAACAGACAGTTGAGTAACTGAGAAGAGAATTTTTGTCATCCAGCTCCATTCCCACTCCCTCATACTGCCTGTGTGAGTGCAGCACCCTTATGTCCTGGTTATAATCCCATGGAAGTAAAATGGACTTTGTCTCCCACCTAGAACATGAACAAGCAGCCTCCACATGTGTGCAGTCCATGGCACCAGAGTCCAGTCTTTGAAACCAAGGCTTGTATAGGGTTGGCTCTGGGCAGTAATGAGTCATGTATCTTCTACTCCCTTCTCTGGAATTTATATGCGTTTCTGCATTGTAATTTGGTACCTGATCACAGAAATCTGTCTGGGAGGAAGGCCATTCTCAGTTCTGTGTCTTCAGAGAGTTCCCAAGGCTTGTGTTTCTGAGACCCTCATATATCCATCCCAGGAGTGTGCTCAGGAGCCCTCATAAATCTGGGGTTCAGTGAGAGAATAGCAGTATCAGTAATCCCACTTCCTGTCTCCAACTCATAAAATTCCCAAGCAAATAGAGTCAACAAGTAATGTGTAAAAGGTAGAGGAAATGCCTTCTGGTCCCTTAACAGCTAATCAGCTCCCATTGTGCAGCCTTAGAGTTGACTGCCACAGCTCCATCCCTGCTATGGCTACTCTCTCTGCTATTACTACAGACTGATGGAGGAAACCGCTTATTGCATAAGCAGTCAGCAGAGAGCATGACGTCATGATGTGTGGAACTGAAACTTTTACTGTACTGCATGTGGCTACTAATCCCTCCTTCCAGTAATGATTCTGCTAAGAGGAAATATGGCTACATATATGCCTTAGGCCAATTGTGTAACCTCAGAGATACAGGCACACCTATTTGTAGATGGGCTGGCCAAACTTAGGTGAAAAAAGCAGTAACTGAAAACATTCAGACAGCTGGCTTGATAGGTAGAACAAGGATTACCATCTCTAATCCAAAAAAGCCAACTCAGTCAACAGATTGTTCACTTTGTCCGGGGAAGCTGTTGATTAGTTCAGAGAAAAGAGTATGAACTTGGGAAACATATGGGCCTGGGTTCTACTCCTGGCTTTTCTACTGACTTGCTGGGTGACCTTGGGTTAGCTACCCATCATGCTACCTCTTTCAGCCTCCTAATACACAAAATGGGGATAATATTCCTAATATCTTCCTGCCAGGGTCACTGTGAAGATTAGATGAACTGACAAGAATACAAGTGTCTGTGTCTCAGGCCTGTGCAACCTGAGGGTGCTCAATAAAAGTCATCACTGCTGTTCTTATAAATACTGATAATATTGTTGTGCTATAGCCCTGTATGACCTTCTTCAACCTATCTGCTTCCTCATCACCTCAAGTTTATTGTTTCAAGAAATCAAGGCCAGTGCCGTGGCTCACTTGGTTAATCCTCCGCCTGCGGTGCTGGCATCCCATATAGGCGCCAGGTTCTAGTCCCAGTTGCTCCTCTTCCAGTCCAGCTCTCTGCTGTGGCCCGGGAAGGCAGTGGAGGATGGCCCGAGTGCTTGGGCCCCTGCACCCACATGGGAGACCAGGAGGAAGTACCTGGCTCCTGGCTTTGGTTCGGCACAGTGCTGGCCATAGCGGCCATTTGGGGGGTGAACCAACAGAAGGAAGACCTTTCTCTCTGTCCCTCTCTCTCACTGTCTAACTACCTGTCAAATAATAATAATAAAAAAAAAGAATCTAAATATATGACCTGATACCATCAAATTGTTAGAGAAGAACTTTGGGGAAACTCTGCAAGCCATTGGCATAGGCAAAGACTTCTTGGAAAAGACCCCAGAAGCACAGGCAATCAAAGCCAAAATAGACAAATGGGATTATAACAAGCTGAGAAGCTTCTGCACTGTAAAGCAAAGTGAAGGGGCAACCAACAGAATGGGAGAAATTATTTTCAAACCATGAAACTGATACAAAATTAGTATCCAGGCCAGCGCCGCGGCTCACTAGGCTAATTCTCCACCTGCGGCGCCAGCACACCGGGTTCTAGTCCCGGTCGGGGCGCCGGATTCTGTCCTGGTCGCTCCTCTTCCTGTCCAGCTCTCTGCTGTGGCCTGGGAGGGCAGTGGTGGATGGCCCAAGTGCTTAGGCCCTGCACCTGCATGGGAGACCAGAAGAAGCACCTGGCTCCTGGCTTCAGATCGGCGCGGTGCGCAGGCCGCAGTGCACCGGCTGCGGCGGCCATTGAGGGGTGAACCAACGGAAAAGGAAGACCTTTCTCTCTGTCTCTCTCTCACTGTCCACTCTGCCTGTCCAAAAAACAAAAATAAAAAAAAAATTTTAAAAGATTAGTATCCAAAATCTATATAGGGCTCAAAAAACCCAACAACAACAAAACAAACAATCCAGTTAAGAAATGAGCAAGGGACTTGAACCCGAATTTTTCAAAAGAGGAATTTCTTTTTTTTTTTTTTTTTTTTTTTTTGACAGGCAGAGTGGACAGTGAGAGAGAGACAGAGAGAAAGGCCCTCCCCCACCGCTGGTTCACCCTCCAATGGCCGCCACGGCCAGTGCACCGCGCTGATCCAAAGGCAGGAGGCAGGTGCTTCTCCTGGTCTCCCATGGGCTGCAGGGCCCAAGCACCTGGGCCATCCTCCACTGCACTCCCTGGCCACAGCAGAGAGCCAGCCTGGAAGAGGGCCAACCGGGACAGAATCCGGCACCCCGACCGGGACTAGAACCCGGTGTGCCGGCGCCGTAAGGTGGAGGACTAGCCTAGTGAGCCACGGCGCCAGCCTCAAAAGAGGAATTTCAAATGGCCAATAGACACATGAAAAAAAAAATGCTTAGAATCATTAGCCATCAGGGAAATGCAACTCAAAACCACAATGAGATTTCACCTAAGTCCAGTTAGAATGGCTCTCATACAGAAATCAACAAACAGTAAGTGCTGGTGAAGATGTGCGGGAAAAGATATCCTAATCCACTCGTGGTGGGAATGTAAACTAGTACAGCCATTGTGGAAGACAGTATGAAGATTCCTCAGAAAGGTAAAAATACCTTATGACCCAGTAATCCCACTCCTAAAATTTACCTAAAAGAAATTAAATCTGCATATGAAAAAGTTATCTGTACCCCCATATTTATTGCAGCTCAATTCACAATAGCTAAGATATGGAATCAACCCATATGTCTGTCAACTGATGACTAGATAAGGTAATTATGGCATTATATATATAAAATCATGGCATATTATATATATCTATATACAGATATATAGATATAGTATGGAATACTACTTAGCCACAAAAAAGAATGAAATCCTGTTTTTTGCAACAAAATGGATGCAACTGAAAACCATTACACTTAGTGAAATAAGCCAGTCCCAAAAAGACAAATACCATGTTTTCCCTGATCTGTGATAACTAATAGAGTACCAAAAATGAAATGTATAGGAGTGAAATTGACATTTTGAGATTTGATGATTGTTACAGCCCTTGTCTCAACTGTTCAAGAACAGTGTTTTTTTATCCTTATTATTTGTTGAACGCTTTACTTAGTGTAAGGTTAATCTTATGAGTATAAAGTAAACTGAAAGTAGATCCTTGTAAAAATTAAGAGAAGAAATAAGAGAGGGAGGAGGAGGAAGGGTGGGAGTGTGGGCAGGAGAGAGGGTAGGATGGGAAGTATCATTATGCTCCTAAATCTGTATAAATGAAATTTGTTTACCTTAAATAAAATTTTAAAAAAGAAATACAATCATGAGAGTTACCCATTTTTCAAAAGCATCATCTTATTTTATGGGTTTTGTTAAAAACTAGATAATATAATCTATAACTATTTTCTAGGCATACCTTCTCAATGTGGTAAGAATAAATAAGGGTCCTACTGCCAACTCCTCCATGTTGTACAATCTGCATTCTTACCTTAAGATTCTCGGTATGCCTCATGGAAATTGTGACTTTTTAACATACATGCAAAGATTCAGAGTACTGATTAACAAAATTTAATTCTCTTGCAGATAAATATAAATTCTAATACTTTCTCCTCCCCCTCTTCCCTAGTGAATAGGCATGTGCCTATCCTATTTGGGAGGCCATGCTGTAGCCTAACTACCTGCACTTATGTTTTGCAAACTTGTAAATTTGAGGTTGCTTTAACGTTTACTTCAGGATGAAAAGAAGCTTCTAGAAGTAGTTTCTTTAAATCCCTGAAATTACCAGTTGCTAAACAGCCATACTTTTTCCTCAAATACAAAAGAACTTGTGGCAGTCAGCCAAGAGAAACACTTAGACCTGTAGAGAGAAGCTGACTGTTATTAAAAGCTGCAGTGGTCATTAACAAAGATGATGTCATAATTAAATGCCTGGGCCTCCCTGGGGTCCTCAAGGCCAAGGAGAAGCAATCACAGTCTTTACCAAGGCAGTGAATAGTCACCTACCTAATGGTGTTTGGTGAAAGTGCCCAGTCCCCAGGGTGAGGTGGTTTCCTGCAAAAGGATCTGGGGCCTCAATGTTGTTGCCTGCTTGCAAAGCTGGTGGCCAACAACGAGGATTTATGAACTGGTAACCTTGGACTTTGAAGAAGAAAAAGTTTGGAACTTTATGTGTGCAGTGCTTTGAGAAGTCTCTGTGAGTCATGCTTTCAGAGTAGAGTCTCTCTTGAGATGGATCTCTCCTACGTTCCTGCAGCTTCTCCTGGGAGCAGGAACAATTCTTCAGGATTTTCATAGGTTGAGATGTCGTTAGTAGAGGACATCATGTTAAGTGAAATAATCCAGACACAGAAATACAAATATCTCATGTTCTCACTCATTTCTGGGAACTAAAAAGTTGACCTCATAGAAGTAGAGAGTAGAATCAGAAGCTAGGAAGTGGGGGTGGGTAAATGGGAGGAGAGAGAGGTTGGATAAAGGACAGCAAACAGGGTTAAATGAGAGGAACAGGGTCTAGTGTTCTATAGTACAGTAAAGTAACTGTAGTCTATAACTTTTCATTTCTTTCTTTCTTTTTTTTTTTTTTTTTTTTTTTTTTTTTTTTGACAGGCGGAGTGGACAGTGAGAGAGAGAGAGAGACAGAGAGAAAGGTCTTCCTTTGCCGTTGGTTCACCCTCCAATGGCCGCCGCGGCCGGTGCACTGCAGCCAGCGCACCGCGCTGATCCAATGGCAGGAGCCAGGTACTTCTCCTGGTCTCCCATGGGGTGCAGGGCCCAAGCACTTGGGCCATCCTCCACTGCACTCCCGGGCCATAGCAGAGAGCTGGCCTGGAAGAGGGGCAACTGGGACAGAATCCGGTGCCCCGACCGGGACTAGAACCCGGGGTGCCGGCACTGCAAGGTGGAGGATTAGGCTAGTGAGCCGCAGTGCCGGCTACTTTTCATGTATTTCAAAACAACTCAAAAAACCTTAAGGTTTCCAACACAGAAAATAAGAAATGTTTGAGGAGTTGGAAATATTACCCTATTTTGATAATTATACATTGTATGCATGTATTGAACTGTCATACTGAATCCCATAAACTTACACAAATATTATGTATCAGTTAAAATTTTTTTAAAATGCCATGTGATAAAAACTCAAGAGGAGCCCATATTAGAAATCCACAAGTTACAAAAAAGAAAAAGAAAAAGAGAACATTGGGAGTAGCCCATCTCTGGCTTTCATTCACTTTTCTCTGTTTCTCCCTTTGTTCTACTTCTTCCTTGCCATCACCACCTTCACATTTCCTGAGGTCCACCTTACCAAAGTCCTAGGAGGCTGGATATTCTTGTGGCAGCAATGCAACCCATGATCAAATCTTGGTTCTGTCAAATACCTCTAGTTGAGAAAAATCATAAAATAATTATCACACAAAATGTAATTACAGATTAAAAGATGCATACTGGCTTAAGAAGTAATGCACTGTAAAGTAATAGCCATGCAACTTCAAGAGTATTAGGCAATCTCTTTTGCTTAGCTCTCATCTGTAAAGCAGGCTGTCACACTTCCCTCACAATGTGGTAGTATGGAAAGTATCGAGTGACATCAGATATTCATTAGAACCTCTTTGTCAGAGCTGATGATGGCTCTAAGGTGTGGATGATCAATACATGGGTTTGACTTTCCCTGTGGTTTATTAACTCCCTGGGACAGAACCTGTAGTAGTTGGAGTTGAGAAAAGTCTGGGCTGGTAGAGTAAAGAGGGGAGCTCTAATGTTTCATGCATTTGCAAGCCCCCCTTCCTCAAGGGAATCTGGGTAAAGCAAGAAGCTGCCAGCATAATTGAGGTCTCATTTATCACTTACACAGCCTTCTTCACCTTTAGGAAGAAGGTTGCATTATTTAGGACTAATTACAAGTAGAAACTCAGCCAGAGTTGTCCCAGAAGTACCTTTAATACAACAGGGGTTATAGTAACAGAATTAACTAACTAGTTAAAACAACACTGTGGCCAAAAATGTTCTACATGAAGGATCTCTGTGAGTGAGACCCCAGCAGAAAGAAGTGGCCATCAAAGAAGGATGTACTTTTATCTAAAGGGAGAAGACAACTTCCACTTTGCTTAAAGTCCAAATACTGACGGAGTTTATGAACTCAAAAGGCTACCATAGCCTAGGAAGCTCATGTCAACAGCCTTGGGTGATCACTGACATCATACATAAGAGTATTAATTGTTAAATTAACAACAGGAGTCACTGTGCACTAACTCCCATGTAGGACCTCTGTCCTCAATGAGTTGTATCATGACAATTAACTGTAAAACTAGTTCTCAAATAGTTTGTGCAAATTGTTGAAATCTTTACTTAGTATGGAGTTGGTCTTCTGTGTACAAAGTTAATTGAAGATAAATCTTAATGGAGAATGGGACTGGGAAGGGGAGAGGGAAGAGGAGGAGGAGTGGGAATATGGTGGGAGGGCAGGTATGGTGGGAAGAATAACTATATTCCTAAAGTTGTACTTATGAAATTTTATTGGTTAAAAAATAATTTTTAAAAACCTTAAAAAAATTTCTTAACCTCTGCATAATCCCTCCATGGATATTCTAGTCCCTTCATTGTTGATGTTCGCCACCATAAGCTTCTCAAGGGCTTCCTACTGTTGCTGTTGCCAGGGCCTTCCCTGTGAGACAGCTGAGCAGGTATCTCCTGGAGCTGCTAAGCAGCGCCAGGGAAGCCCTCACTTCAGCAGAGCCACCCTGAGTTCTATACAGAGAGGGTCTCTGCTTTCACCATGTGTTGTGCTTTATGATATTGAGCTAAAGATAGGACAGCTTGTGTCCGCATGTCTCAAGGTGTTCCTCATGAGACCAGTCTTGTAACTTCTGCCTTCTAACACTGTCTCTCTAGGGCTTAAAAATGAATCCGGAGGGTGGATTCCATGACAACCTATGTACTGCCCGTCTCCCTCTCTGCCAGTGCACATGCTCGAAGGTGGTGTTCTGCTAAGAGAGGTGAAAAGATCAGAAGAAATATCTGCAAAACACATATCCAATTAATGGTGCATATCCAGAACATGCAAAGAACCTTTTTTTAAATGATGGTTTTATTGAGATATAATTTATGTACCATATAATTCAGCTACTTATGGTCATATAATTCAATAGTTTGGAATATACAAATAACTACTAAAAGTTGTGATCAAATATACATAAAATATAACATTTGCCATTTTAGTTATTTTTAAGTGTATAATTAAGAGGCATTAAGTATATTCACAATTTTTTGTAACCATCACCACTAACCACTCCCAAAATGTTTTCTCACCCCAAACTAGAAATTCTATAACCATCAAAGCAGTAACTCATCACTGCCTCTCCTGTAAGTCCCTGGTAATCTCAGATTTACTTTCTGCCTCTATAAATTTGCCTATTGTAGATATTTAATATAAATGGGACCATATATGTCATTTTGTATCTAGCTTATTTCAAGTAGCAGAATATTTTTAAGCTTGATCCATGAGTAGGACATATAAGAAATTCATTCTTTTTTATGGCCAGATAAATCTTCATTGTATGCATATGCATTTTGTTTATCCATTCATTATAATGGACACCTGGGATATTTGTACCTGTTGGCTATTGCTAATAATGTAGCAATGAACTTTGGCAAGTAAGTGTCTGTTCACATCCCTGCTTTCAAATCCTTAGGATGTAGACCTAAGAATAGAATGTCTGGGCCATCTTATAATTCTATGTTTAACTTTCTGAGGAAACACTAAGCTATTTTCCATACAGGCTGCAAAGTTTTACATTTTAATCAGCAGTACACAAGGGATTCCAATTTCTCTATATCCTCAGCAATACTTTTTGGTGTGTGTGTGTGTGTGTGTGTGTGTGTATTTAATTACAGCCATTCCTGTGGGTGTAAAGTTTTATCTCATTGTGTTTGATTTGCATTTCCCACTGACTAGTGATGTTGAGCATCTTTGTATGCACTATCAGCCATTTGTATATCTTCTTGTTTATTTTTAAAGATTTATTTATTTATTTGAAAGTCAAAGCCACAGAGAGGGAGAGGCAGAGGCAGAGAGAGAGAAATCCTTCATCTGCTGGTTCACTCCCCAAATGACCGCAACAGCTAGGTTGAAGCCAGGAGCCAAGAGCTTCACCTGGGTCTCCCAGGTGGGTGCAGGAGTGCAAGCACCTGTGTATCAGGAGGGGCTGGCATTGTGGTGTAGTAGGAAGAGCCACTGCCTCAATGCTGGTATCTCATATGGGCACAGGTTCATGTCCTGGCTGCTCCACTTCTGATCCAGCTCCCTGCTGATGGCCTAGGAATGGCAGCAGAAGATGGCCCAACTATTTGGGCCCTTGTATCCACGTGGAAGACCCCAATGAAGTTCCTGGCTCCTGGCTTCATTCTGGCCCAGCTCTGGCCATTGCAGCCATCTGGAGAATTGACCAGATGACGGAAGATCTCTCTCTCTCTCTCTCTCTCTCTCTCTCTGTGTGTGTCTCTCTCTCTCTTTCTCTCTTCTTCTGCCTCTCCTTCTCTATAACTTTGCCTTTCAAATAAATAAGCAAATATTTTTTAAAAAAAGAAAAAAAATGAATTATGAAGCCATGAAAATACATAGATGAACCAGAAACCCTTATCTTTAAGTGAAAGAGCCAGGCCGAAAAAGCTACATACTATTTGATTCCACTGGTGTGACATTCCAGAAAAGACAAAACTGTACAGAGAGTAGAAACAAAAGTGGTTTCCAGAAGTTTGGGGAAAGAAGGAAGGATGAATAGGTAAAGCACATAGAATTTTTTGTGCAGTGAAACTGTTTTCTATGCTACTGCAGTGCTGAATGCATGACATTATGCACTTGTCAAAAACCTATAGAACTTTACAGCACAAAGGGTGAAACTTAATGCATCCATATTTTTTAAATATCATTTAATAGAATGGGGGAATCTCAGGAAGAAAGGCAGACTGTGATGACAAACAAAATCTAAGTACATTACATATGTATATAGAAATCTCAGTGAAGAGGATGGAGAGAAAAGGTACTCTGACTTCTGCAACTTTGAAAATGGACCAATTTGTGAGACAAAAATAATGTGTAAGTCCTTTAAAAAGAACTGCATATAAACACTGTACTCTTGTTTACAAAGTTGTTTTCCATGGTGATATAGGTTAATAATTTTGATATTATGCTGTGTTTACAATGGGGTTAAGCAATTAAGTAAACAGGTGGCAGATAGTAAGAGTCATGTTTCTTACCATTGGAGTGGAAATTTACGGATCATTAAGGTGGTGGTGTCAGAGATCAGTGTGGCAATGGATTAGAATTGGAAACATTAGGATAGATTCTTGTTTGCCTTAATACAGGTTTGATAGCTAAATATAGAAGCGTTTATAGGTATGTGTTTATACACAGGTTTTAGAATGCACATATATATTTCCTTGCTCTGTCAGCTGAGATGGACAAGACACAATTAAACCCAGAAGCAAGGAGCACAAACAGTAGTGCTCAGATCTTGCTTCCTAATATCTTGCTCCGAAAAAGGAATCACCTTGAAGAAATGGCTCATTCTAGGACCAAGACAGGCAATATGCAGGATGAACCTGGAGCATCTTGTAGTGCCAAAAAGTAAAAGATTGCTCAGCAAGACAATACAGAGGACTACATCACAGGGGTATGTCAAAGTGGCACAAGCAACTGAAACAGCTCCCAGTGGCCAAAGGTGGAGAAATGTGAGCAAGAAAATAAACAAAGCAATACTGGATTATAACTTAAATTATGAAATAAATATTCATGAGTCTATTATAACATAAACATGTGATTGAATAAACAACAGATAGCAAAGAGACAAATTTCTCTGGCAGAAAAGAATTTTGAAAGAGTAATTTTGCAGAGAAGAAATCTGACATGCATTACCAAGGCTGGTGATCAAGTTCCAGATCCACACGAAGAGTCATGCTGATCTCATATACCATTGAGCTGATATGAGGCACATGGCAGTCCACCTCTGGGTGAAAAACCCATAGCCCCAGTCCAGTCATTAGAAAAACACTGGACAAATTCCAGTAGAGGAAAATTGTACAGAATGCCTGAGCAGTGTTCCTTCAAACTGTCAAGCTCATTAACAACAAGGGAAGTTTGAGAAACTGTCAGAGCCAAGAGGAATCTAAGAACATGATGACTGAATGTAGTGTGGGATGCTGGAGCAATTTTTAAAAATTAAGTCAAAACTAAGGCATGCTGAGTAAAACATTGGCTTTAGTTAATAATACTAAGTCACAGGCCAGCGTTGTGGCATAGCGGGTAAGGCAATGCCAGTGTCCCATAGGGGTGACAGTTCCAGTCCCAGCTGCTCCTCTTCCAAATCAACTCCCTGCTAATGTGCCCGGGAAAGCAGAGGAGGATGCCCCAAGTGCTTCGTCCCCTGCAGTCATATGGGAAGAGCTCTTGGCTCCTGGCTTCGGCACGGCACAGCCCTGACCATTGCAGCCATTTGGGGAGTGAACTACCAGATGGAAGACCTCTCTCTGGGTGTCTCCTTCTCTATATATATAACTCTGCTTTTCAAATAAATAGAAAATATTTTTAAAAATGCCAAGTCACTATTAGTTGATTAATTCTTATAATGTACCATACTAATGTACGATGTTAATATTCAGAAAACTGGGTGAAAGGATATATGACAACTTTGTATGATCTCAGTTTCTTTGTAAATCTAAAACTTGTTTAAAAAGCTTATTTTTTCCAAAAAATCCCCGATGATATGGATATTTTCCCCATTTTTTCCAAAACAGAAACTGAAACTCGGAAGTGTCAGAGAAAGTAGCGTAAGATTGGCCCCTACTTAAACAGCAGAGGTGGAATTTGGGTCCAGGGCCCTATCTACAGAGTCACACTGAGTCTGCCTGTCTGTGGATGGGATTCTTTCCACACTTCGGTTTCCGGTATGTGCACTTATGTATGTGCTTCCCTCTCGTTCTTCCCAGGGGATGGCCTTCACGCTTGAAGAAAGGCTGCAGCTTGGAATCCACGGCCTGATCCCCCCTTGCTTCCTGAGCCAGGATGTCCAGCTCCTCCGGATCATGAGATACTACGAGCGGCAGCAGAGTGACCTGGACAAGTCAGTGCCTGACATCTGTCCACTCCACCTGATCCTCGTGCTGAGCTGGCTGTTTGCCGAGGTCCACAGAGGGTTTTCCGGATACTCTCCAGCCCCAAGAGATGCCAGGCCCAGCCATGGCTTCTGAATGATTGATCGTTTCCCTGGTTTCAGCTGAGGCATAGTCAACAGGGAAACATAATTCCGACCAGGGAATCTGGGAGAGCCCTTGGGAAGTATAGGAACTGAGTCAACCCAGGAAGCGGTGACAGTGCTACAGCAGACAACACTGGGGCTCACGGAGGGCATTTCAATGAGAGGGAAGAGGTGGAGCAAGGATGTGGAGATGGGGTGTGATGGATGTAGTACATGACCTGAGTTCCTGGAATATGGGGTATGTGGTGGGGGAGGGGAAAATAGACAGGGGACACCCAGGATGGACCCAGATGTCACATACTGAGTGATAATAATCCTGCCTTCTCTCTGAGTTCTCCACAGTGAAAATATAGACAACAAAAGCCCAACTGAGAATGGCAGCTTTCTCAGCTTTGCTACGAAGGCAGTCACCTCCCAGGAACATGACTATGATTTAGCCCATCCAGGATTTGAACAGCAAGATGACTGGCTCCAAAGTCTATGTTATTAACTTCTCTGCTATTAAGTTAAGAAGCACCATAGGCTAATGCTACAAGACTAGACTCAAGTATTGGACTGAGTTCAAATTCACAAAAGCCACTCAGCCTCCCTAGGTCATTCCCCAGGTGTACAATGAATGTGTCAAGGGTACTTAACTCAGAGAGTCATTACGAGCATTAAATACATCAGATTTTTCATGTGCTTAGCATACTGCCTTACACACTGGAGGTCCTGTGTAAACATTTGTTAAATAAATGTATAATCTTGCTATAGACTCTAGCAGAAATGTAGGAAGAAGGTTCCCTTTAAATATCCTTAGAGCTAAGTGGCCAAGACTATGGGCCCATCAGGATGTGGCTGTCTGCCTAGGGGCAGAGCTCAGCAGCATGCCAGGGTCAACCCACACCCTTCTCCCTTTGCTTCCCTTGTATTGTACACAGCTTCGGAGTGGAAGTGAACAAGTAAGCTTCAGCCTGCACCCGACTCACTGCTCTTGAAACCCTACACTCCAGGGGTGTTATTTACAGCAACTCCACAATGATACTAAAACTCATGACAAATATTCTCTCCTTATTTATCCCACTAAATTGGGTCTAGATATATCACAGAAATTACACAATGGCTTCAACTAACAACATAAGACATGAGACATGCCATAACTTTGAACAATATGAACTTTCTTTTGTTAAATTTATAATGAAGAATTGTAGTCCAAAGTGAACTTCTCATTCCTAAACACATTGAACTTTCAAAGTTAACATCCCAAATCCTTCCTTGCTAGTTCTCTCCAGCTAGATGGAACTACTACTATACCCGGGAAGACAGAGAAGACATTCCAGGCTCAGGGACAGAAGTGGGTGCCCATTCTTGGGAGCCCTAGAAACTTGCTCCTGATGCTGTGCGCACTACTTTGATCCACTCATCCCCAGGAGTCCCTCATTTCAACAAGAGCTCAGGAGATTGCTAGGAAGGCTCCCAGCTTCTTTTGGGTGAGGGCAGTGGTGTGTAAGTAAATATGCAATGAGTCCTCTGTGGGATAAGGGGACAGGAAATTGCCAATTGCTGCCATGTAAATACTCCCACCATGACCAATTTCAGGTTACCAATTTAACCTAACTGAATGTAGAATTGGGAGGAGATGCACACCGTGGTTCCCAAATAAGGGAATCCTTACACTAGCAATAAGCTGAGATTGCTGGCCATGCCTGAGTGTAAATCCTCCCTCCACAAAAACACCTTCCAAAACACACTCTTGTACTTTTACTTTTTAAAAGATTCATTTATTCATTTGAAAGGCAGACTGACCAAAGGGGAGATATAGAGAGATCCTCCATCTGCTGGTTTATACTTCCAAAATGGCTGCAATAACTGGGGCAGGGTTAGGCTGAAGATAGAAGCCAAGAACTACATCCTGGTCTCCCATATAGATGGCAGGGGCCCAAGTACTTGGGCCATCTTTAATTGCTTTACCAGGTGCACAAGCAGGAAGTTGGATCAAAAGCAGAACAGCAGGGACTCAAATTGGCACTCTGATAACAGGATGTTGGCGTTACAAGTGACGGCTTAACCACTGCATCACAACACCAGCCCCCAGATGTGTTTTTTTTTAGTTCTGGACAATGCCTTTGGTGGAATAAAAGAGATTGAGGCCCCAAGAAGTCCTAAGACTTCTCCAAAGCTTTTGGGACTAGAGCTTGGGACCCTGACACTCTACCCAGAGATTGTTCCATCTCAGTAGAGTTCTCTTCCTATCATAGCATCTCTCTCAGTTTTGAGTGCACAGATTCTGGAGTTAGACTGCTTAGCTTCAAATCCCTACGCTGCCATGAACTTGAGTTATTTTCTGCTGTTAGTCTTCTTGTCTTTAAAACAGCAAAAAATCATAGCACCTACCTCACAGGTCATTGGAGGTTTTAAACGAATTCATGGGAACTATTTAGAACAGGACCTACAGCATGTTTAATAATTAGCATAGTGAGAAAGGTCATATTCTCGAGATTTCATAAATATTGAAGTCCATGCTTAGGGTACATGGGCAAAGAGCCATGAATGGTTCCTTGCAGATGAACTAGAGGAAGCCTTGGTCTTTGCACCACACTGCATGTGCCCACCTTTAAAGGCCTGTGGTGCTCTGTAATTACCTTGCTTCTCTCCCTTTCCAAGGTACATCATTCTCATGACACTCCAAGACCGGAACGAGAAGCTCTTCTACCGAGTACTGACGTCAGACGTGGAGAAGTTCATGCCCATCGTGTACACGCCCACCGTAGGCCTGGCCTGTCAGCACTACGGCCTGACCTTCCGCAGGCCTCGGTGAGCCACGTGTGGGGCAGGACTCAGGGAGTTGGCATCTCATAGATGGGAATACTTATTTTTCCACACCTATGCTTCTTGGGATCCTGCAAGTCAACTCTATTAGTGTTTGTCTAAAGTGCTTGCTTAGGGAAATGACCCCCTACATAGAGAAATGAGCTGAGAAGGTAGCTGGCAAGGGGAAAACAGGTCTTCTCCTCCTCCAGATAATAAACACCCATCATGTTGCTCAGAGTTGGCCTGCCAGAGTGCAGGTTGTTTCTCTCTCATTATCTACCTGCACCTTCCCCACCACCCTGGCTCCTTTTCTAGTCATCTCCAAAGTGCCCACAGCTCTCCTGCCACTTTAGGCCATGGGATAAATGAAATATTGGATACCAAAGACAGAATTCTTTTGTTGACTCAAAGAACCAATATATACACCTTCCTTGGGGCCTTAGATTCCACTTAAAACACCATTTTATTAGGCAAACATTGGCCTTGCATTTCCTACCAGAGGTAACCCATACCCAGTGTTACACTATTTTGCTTTTCCCAAGCCCACCATTTCCTCAAGTGGTCCTTTAACCCTCAGTGGTGTGGCTCTGGACCTCCACTGGTTTGTACCTATGATTTTATAGAAATGCAGCCACCCACTACTGCCAGGGTGTGTGGAAGCGTTCACTCCACAGGATGTCTTGGCTAGATTGGGACTCAGCTGTTGGTTCCAGATAAACAAGTATCAGAATCAGAGCCCTGCATATGCAACAGACATATAAAGGTAGACTTTGTCTCTAAAGTTTGTGACTGAAACCCAGGGAACCCACCAGGATTGAAACTGAGTTGACAACTCTAAGGTGCTGGGTGTCATGTAAGACACTGTAAGATCACCCCACAGAATAAAATACAGTTTTGACCTCAAGTAATTAACCACCACAGAGAGAGAATGGAGGCGGTAATGATGTTAAATATAATAGAAGTTAAAAGGAAATAAAAATCTAGTAGGCACAAAGGACTACAGGAGTGCAAGGGAAAGGAAAATCTCTTTTCCCTGGAGGCAGGAGGGATGCTTCATAGAAGAGGTGACATTTAAGCTGGTCCTCTAAGGTTGACCTTCCATGGAATGGCCCTGTAGACCCTAGGTAGCCAGATCACTTGAATATCTCCACATCTTATGCGAAGCAAGGGAAGCAGGAGGGAAGAGAGCTAAGCCTTACATCCAATGGCTTACCTAACCCTAACCCTCTGATGTCCTGCAAGTTTAGTTCGGTTATAATACTTCCATTTTATAGATGGGGAAACTGAGGCTGTCCGAGGAAAGGAATTTGTCTGAGATCATACATGAAGCAATTGGTCTTGTCAGAATTCTGACTGTGGGAATCTGAGAAAGCTGCACCAAAGAGATGTTTGAGCTGGACCATAAACAAAGGGGAATAATTGAGATAAAAAAAGCATTTGTCTACAGAAATACAAGCATACCTACGTCTCCCTGGCTAGAATTATGGCCTTGGGATTTCATGGTGGGTGAAACAAGGGGAGTGGAGAGGCTGGGTGAGAGAACTGACCAGTGGTTCTGCCCAAGAGAGGAAGTCACTGGTCTCTTTCACATCACCCAGGGATGCTTAATTAATGGGGGAGCTGCTTTAGACTCAGGTCCCAGTTCTACTTGTGGTTCTGAAGGAGTCAGCAGTAGACAGGGATATGGCAGCACAGCGGGGTTCCACATGGGTGGAAGAAGGGCCCTACCAACCATCTGCACCCAAAGAATCGGATCAGCCCTGGGTGGGGTTGAGAGGGTGCTGGAGAAGCTGGGCATACAGCATGGAAAACAGGCACATGATAGCTCTAGCAAGGACTCCACAGACGAACTAAAGTAGGAGGAAAGCATGACAACTGCTCACCAAAGGCCAGGTACTGTCTTAAGAATCCTTACTTATCTTGATTCATCTTATTATCCTAACCCTCCTAGGACCTAAGAACTATTATTCCATTTGCAAATGAGGAAACTGAAGCACGGGTGAAATAACTTACCCAGAGTCACATCTTGATAGCCACCAAAGCCAAGACTTAACACATACAGATCGACTCAAGAGTGTGGATAAATAACCACTACACCACTACCTCTTATAGTTCAGTCTGTGCACATTTTGGTGGGCATTCAAGTAGGCAACCATTGCAGCTACAGGAATGCCTGACTTCCCAGGTGGTCTAGGGTGAGGATAATTAGATGCCATTCTCAGAGCCTCTTCTGGAAGGAATTGATCCCCTTAGCTCCTGGGGCCTGCCACTGGGTGAGCTGAGGCAGGCTCAGGCAGACTGAGCCATCTTCTTGGATTAGTCCCTCACACTCTTGATGCAGACATCCCTTAATTGTTTTGCATGAACCCATCTTCAGATGACTACCCAGTTAAGTTATCTGACATATGACATTCTGCGTTGTTGCTCTAGTTTTCCATTTGGCTGCCTTCCAGGTGTTGATTCCACACCTGCCTCACTCCTGAGGGAAATGAGAGTCTGGGCCTACCACAGTCCTGAGCCCCCCTGAGGTCTGACTCCAAATGGCTTTATGGATTAGCATCTGAAGGGAGGGCAGCCCCAAGGCCAAGAGGAAGAGAGCCAGCACCTTCTCAGTTTCTGAAATGATAAACATTCCTGCCAGGTTACTGAGAACAATAGAGTCCTCTGTAAAAGGGCCTGGCCCCTCCACCAAAGCTAATTAGGTCCAGCTGGTGCTAAAATTGAGGCTTCAGTGTACCTGGATGCCAGAGTATCGTGGGGGCACCTGACTGTCCCTGGGCAGGTAGATATAGCAGAGGTAATGCTCTGTTAAAGCCTCCCCTGTCCCTTCTTGCCTCTTTCCTACCTCTTTCCTGGCACATCTGCTGCCTGTGCCTCCATAGATCTTACATGAAGGAACGTCTCCTGATGTTCATTTGTGGGTGACTTGAAAGATAAAAGCCAGGGGTGAGGTATGTGGAGGCCAGGATGGGTCTCAGCCAAGAGCTGGAGTGTGAGGAGGAATCCAATGTGGTGTCTACTCTTCCTCCCCAGTCACCTCCTCACTTTACCTTCTTCATCTTCTTAGGCTCTGAGCTCCTGCATACATGATATATGCACCTGTATACATAATATTTCCCAATTTTCGTGTGAGGTCCAACCTGTATGGCTGATGGAGGAATTAAAGAAAAATTTCTCATGACACTTGTTAAAGATGGTGACGCAACCTTCATTCAAGGGGTTGTGGCAATAGGTATAGAGACCACTGCAACAGGGCCTTACAATAGGGGAGACAGACTGACTCCAACAAGGATAGGTGGGGATTTATAACCAAGGAGTAGGGTGAGGGTCAGTGAATGGAAAATGAAAAAGAGAATAAGCCCCAAGAATAAGGGGTTTCTGGCTAAGCTGACTTGACAGGATGATTGCTAAAGGCAAGCCACCGTATCAAGATATCCAGGGTGGTCAGCCCCAAAGCTGGGGATTTTCACTAAGCTGACTTTGCAGGATTCTTCCTCAACCCTGACTCCTCAGGGACAAAAAGGGAACTCCAAGGTCTGGCCTTGTTGGAAAGGACTCAAGGACCTGACCAAAGTTTAGGTCAAACAGGAGTTTTTGTCAGAGGATAAGGCACAAGTAGTAAAAGAACAGACTTTTTTTAAGAATTATTTTATTTATTTGAAAGACAGAGCTACAGAGAGAGGTAGAGACAGAGAGAGGTCTTCCATCCATTGGTTCACTCCCCAGATGGCCGCAACAGACAGAGCTGAGCTTATCCGAAGCCAGGAGACTGGAGCTTCTTCCAGGCCTCCCACATGGGTGCAGGGGCCCAAGGACTTGGGCCATCTTCTACTGCTTTCCCAGGCCATAGCAGAAAGCTGGATCGGAAGAGGAGCAGCTGGGACTACAACCGGTGCCCATATGAGATGCCGGCACTTCAGGCCAGGGCTTTAACCCACTGTGCCACAGTGCTGGCTCCTGAAAGAACAGACTTTAAGGTCAGGTAATATTGGGCTTGAATCTCAGCTCCTGATGACTTTTTAAAAAAAGATTACTTATTTATTTTAAAGAGTTACAGAGAGAGGGAGACACACAGAGAGAGATCTTACATCCACTGATTCACTCCCTAGATGGTGGCAATGGCTAATGCTGGGCCAGGCAGAAGCCAGGATCCAGGAGCTTCATCTGGGTCTCCCTTGTGGGTGGCAGGCTTCCAAGTACTTGGGCTATCTTCTGCAGCTTTTCCCAGGCCATTGGTAGGGAGCTAGATCTGATGTGCAGCAGCAGAAACTTGAACCCGTGCCCATATGGGACGCTGGCATCACAGGCTGCAGCTTTACCTGCTACACCACAACGCCAGCCTCTCCTGATGACTTTTGGCAATTACTTTGGTTCCCCTCAGACCTCTCATGTGTAAAATAGGAATGATGTCTCTGCACATGAGGATGCAGTGAGATTGTAAAGGGCCTGGACTTAGTAGTTGCTCAGAAGCTGTGAGGAGCCTGATGCATCACCTCCATGATCTGTCACCTGATTCAGTTCTTCTTTCTACTGAGAGCATCTCAATCCTCTGAAGTACCACCACACTCTGTTGTCTGATCAGAACTTAAGGTATCTATCCTTGCATTTAACTAACAAATCCATTAGCAAGTATCCACAAGGTGTAACAGAGCAGACGGTGATGTATTACAAAGATCAAGCCAGGAAGTGGGACTTCGTTTTGCATAGTCAGGGGCTCAGTGGAAGATACCTGAGAATATATTTGGATCTGGACAAAGCCCTTGGCCCTGAACCAAGCTGCTGTCTTATCTGCAAGCAGATGAGTTCCTGCACATAGGCTAGCAACATGTATACAGGAAATTAACAGTTACCATCCATTAAATGCTTGCAATGCTCATAGCAGGCCCTAGGCTGGGTCATTCATGGACATCATGTATAAGCCCTACAGCATCCATGCAAGGTGCTTGTTATTTTACTGAGATGAAGACTAAGTTAACTTGTATAGTACTTTGCAAATTAGTCTCAAGTAAAAAGGGTGAGGTTGGGCTGCACGGTTTCTGTGACCTCTTCCAGCTCTAACAGTTTAGGATATAACAATCCAGAGTCTATAACCAAGTAAGAAATGAGATCTTTAAGTGAGCCACAGTCATACTGAGTGACCAAGCCTAAGTTTGCCCACCTGTAAAACTAAGATACATTACAAATACCTGGGGAGCTTTAGATCAGAACCCCTGAGATGGGGCCCAGGCATCTTTAGTTTTCATAAAGCTCAACAGCAGGGCCAGGCGCTGTGGTGCAGTAGGCTAAGCCTCCACCTGCAGCGCGGGCATCCCCCATGGGTGCCAGTTAGTGGCTCTGCTGATCCTCTTCTGATCCAGCTCTCTGCTCACGGCCTGAGAAAGCAGCAGGAGATGGCCTAAATGCTTGGGCCCCTGCAGCCACATGGGAGACCTGAAAGAAGCTCCTGGCTTCTGGCTTCGGATCAGCCCAGCTCTGGCCATTGCGGCTGTTTGGGGAGTGAGATGGCAAACAGAGGACCTTTCTGTCTGTCCCTCCTTCTCTCTCTGTAACTCTGTCTCTCAAATAAATAAATAACATTTTAAAAGCTCCTCAGCAGATTCTAATGGGCAGGCAAGGCTGAGACCCACTGAGCTGGGGGATCTCTGAAGTCTCTCCCAGCTTGGATCTTCTGTGATGTTACAGAGTTGATAAACCTGCATCCCATAGCTTTCAAGCCACCTCAGCCTAGACGTATACTTGAAGACTGGGATCATGGTAACATACCAAAGTCTTCCTTTTCAACTCAGCTCTCAACAAGGGAACTCATTGAGCCCCACTGCTAAGTTCCCTCACGTCTCATTCACTGGGTGGGTGAGGCAGGGAGAGACTCCACCTCCTGTCCTCCTGACTCCGAAGTCAGCCCTCTTCCAGACTGCACTCTCGTGTGCTTGACTCGCCCTGGAATTACTCACCTGGTAGGGGGAATAATTTTCTAGCACTTGATTAGATAAGAGCATACATCATACTCAAGGATGACGAATCATTTGGGTGACCATGTGATCTGTGTGGCCTGCCACAAAAGATGAACCAGGACAGTTAAATCCCTTTCAGGAATTTGAACTGAAACACAAAAAAAGTTACGTAGAAAGAAAGTATGGCAGAAAGGATGGTAGAGGATAGACTTTAGAGTCAGATCATGGCGCACCAATAGCAACTACCAGCTATGAAGCAACAGAGGAAAAGAGAGCAATAAGGAGCAGAGAGAGTCTACAGAGAGAGGAGAAAAGGGAACGTGGGAGAACAGTGGGGGAGTAGGGAACAGGGGCAGAGAGAGTGGTCCCTGGAGCTGCCTGAGTTCATGACAGCTTTCCACTCCTATTCCTGTTCACACATTCACAACAAGCCCTCTTTACCCAGAGGTAATGTAAGTGAACCCCTGCCTTGGGCAACTAATGTAAGTGAACCCCTGCCTTAGGTAACTACAACATTTTTTTTAAAAAGGGGAAAGAAAAAGATAAAAGCTCTGAAATCAGATGGACCTGGATCTAACTAGTGTCCAATCCCCTTGTTAATAGACTAGATGGGGCTAACAGATTAAAGTTCCTTATTTCAGTTGTTAGCATGCATTAACATCACTTGCAGTGCTTTTTAAACATAAATTAAGCAAGTCTGGGACAGGGCCAGAGAATTTACACATCTAACAAGGTCCAGGTGATGCTGATGCTGCAGTGTAGGGACCACACTTAGCAAACTGCTGGGTTAAAAGATGGTGGAAGGCAGCTCACTGCAAAATGAGGAGAAACCATGTGAAGGAAGCAGGAATAGATATTTCCAGATCCTGCTGGGCATAAGCAGAAAGACCTGGAACCCTGGGATATGTGTTCTGGTCCCTATTCTCATCACAATTAGCCCTGTGACCTTCTGTAAACCTCTCCCTCTTCCTGGGCTTAAGTTTTCTCATCCATAAAACAGGCGAATTTTACTCGGTGAACTTAGGGACTCCTCCCAATCCTCATAACCTCTATTTTTTGGAGTATATTAGAGCACCGTGGCTATAAATTTGCCTCGCGTTTATGGCACGTAAGAGAGAAAAAGGCAAATGTAGGATAAAACAGATGCCTTTCATTTTCTGTCAATAGAAAGCTTGCAGGCTTATCTGCAGAAGTATCATTGTTTCGCTGAGAGCTCTGATTCACAAATGGACACGTTCCCAGACAGACCAGCTGGGCAGTCCAGGTCTGCCATAGATAGTTTGGAACACTGGCTTGGAAATTGGTGCAGGAATAGGCCTAACGAAGCTGGCATAAGGATCTTTCCAAAGCATGAGGTGGTTCAGTTATTTTTTTGGCATGAATGTCACATGGATTAAGTTAAGTTGTAGCTGGAACCACACTGCTGAAACATTTTGAGAGAAGGAACACTTATTGTGTCAAATTACATGGATTTCATCACTGAGAGAATTGGATTATTATTATCAGAGAGAATTTTGCGGTTTACATACAAATTTGTACCAAATTGCATATGACCTGCCTAGGACTTTAGCATCCAGAATGAGCCACTTGCCCTGCAGGGAAAGAGGACATTTCGCAGGCATTCACAGTTTGGGTCTAAGAGGTTGGGGGCAGTTGGCAATGGCTGGACAGCCTCACAGAAATGCAAAGATTGTGTATATTTTCCTTACTCAAGCTGAAGACAGATGAACTTTACTAACTAGAACAGGATGTTCTGGGTTTGACTTCCTTTAGCCAAAGGCAGCTTTCCCCACAATTTAAACAAACTGATTTTTGTTTCTTTTTTATCTGGCTCTATCCTTTTCCTCCTTTGTTGCTGGCAGTCCCAGCCATGATGATCAAAAGATTAGGTGTGGGGAGAACTTCCTTATCCTAAGAAGGAAATATGTACATACAAGCCAGAGTTGAGTAGACCTTTCCCCAGATAACATTGACCTCCCATTAACCTACAAAATGAACCCCAAGTTGTGTTTACTCACACTAAGTGTAGTCCAAACCAAGTGGAGAAGCTGCAAGCAGGGCAAATATTTTGGAAGGTTTGGGGCTCGAGGCAGAATAAAGGAGCATTGGCATAGATTCTCTTGAGGAAAATGAAAGCTGCCTTGTCAGGGAAGAATCCTACCACCATTTGCCGCAACCCCTAAAGTCCCCTGGTGTTAGTCCATTGCATCTACAGAAACCCCTTCAAACTTCTCATGTACTCTGGATGAGTAACACTGAAAATTGCATCAGTTCATAAATAGTCTCAGAGACCCATAAGCCACTGTTTTCATGACCACAGGGATTGGGATTTATGAAGGATAGATTTTCATTCAAAGGGAGAGGCATGGGAAAAAGCAGGTCGTGAAGGTCCTATCTGGGGTGCTCTAAAGGGAAGTAAGTTTCACAAGGTTACCCTAATGAAGTGTCATTAGCAGTGCACCAAAAATCAATTTAGGAGAGCAATTGCACAGACAGAAAGGACAAAAAATAATACGGGTGGTAGAAAATGGACTTACCCAGCTTCACACAGTTGACACAATCTCTTCTTCTGGATCACAAGTTTTAGGAGGAAGGGACTGTGTGTTGCACTTCCTACGATATTGAGCATTGTGTTTCTTTTTTAAAAAAATTTTTAATTTTTAAAATTTTTTATTTAATGAATGCATTTTTACATAGATACAATGTTAGGAATACAGTGGCTCTTTCCCCCATGCTCCCCACCCAGTTCTCATCCCACTTCCCATTCCCTTTCTCATCTCCTTCTTCATTATGGGTCATTTTTAGTATGACTTTATATACAGAAGACCAACTCTATCCTAATCATAGATTTTAATAATTTGCCCCCATGTGCACCCACGACATATAGAGTACAGTTTGGGGAGAGAATTTTCAGTCAATTCTCTTATTGCAATTCAATAGAGACAGAGGTCCTACCTGGGGAGCAGGTGCACAGTGACTACTGTTCCTTTAACAATTAACACTCTTTTTTATGACGTCAGTGATCATCCGAGGCTCTTGTCATGGGCTGCCAGGACTATGGAGGCCTTTTGTGACCATAGACTCTGTCGGTATTTGGACACAGCCATAAGCAAAGAGGATGTTCTCCTCTCCCTTCAGAAAAGAGTGTCTCCTTCTTTGATGACCTTTCCTTTCCTCAGAGGTCTCACAGAGATCCTCCGTGTGTAGGATTTTTGTTTGTTTGTTTTCCACAGAGTCTTGTCTTTCCAGAGCATTGTGTTTCCAAGTCCCTACCAGAGATAGCACTTAAAAGTTTGCATTCTGATTAGGTTCAACATGCATTTGCTTAGCACCATTTTTCTGGTTGGCCACCATAAGTACATGAAAGATCTAAATGGAGTCATAAAGTTTATTCATAGTTCCTGTCCTTGAGGAATTCATGGCTCACCTGAGAAGAACAATTCTATGCCAATCAGTGAAGTGTGGTATAGATTGTCTGACAAACTTTGTAAATATTCAGGCAATTTCTTATAGTAAGAAATCTTTCCACTAAATTGCTGATTCTTGATCTAAGTCTTGAGGAGACTTTGATTTGCATTGGAAAGATAACCCAGCACAGTGCCTGGCATATGAAGATGTATTGGATGGGTTCCAAGCAGAAGAACTATATAAACAAGACATGTGGCTAGAATAAACAAAGTATCGCAGACTCTGAGAATTGGGAATGTGGAAGACACTGCTGATTTGCCCTTCCTATTTCTTAATAATTCAATTTTTTAATCAGTTAGCCTCCTTCCTCTAAATAGTGCTTTGAAGGAGTCTTGAAACTTCTCATAGCCAAGAAATGGTTCATAATTAATCTCAGCCAATCATAATGGTCTGATTCCTTTGCTGGTGATTAATTTAAGTGTATATATATGGCCGGATTCTGGCCAAAAAAGCTGAAGGTGACCTGCCAAAGGACTTCAGGGAAAGATTGTGCTTATCAGAATAGAGCCTCTCTTCTTCCCTAAACATTTCTGCTTCTGCTTGGGATGCCTGCAACTGCAATAATTGTTCAGGGACCCTGAGGACCTTGAGCCCAAGTATCAAGCTTATAAGGTCAAGAATGATGACGTAGAACCATGGAGAGCCTGGATCTTTGGTGACATTGTTGAGTCGCTAAATAAAATAATCCTTGGGCCACCTATCTCTGTACTTCTTGTTGCATGAAATAAATTTCTCTCTTTTTTTTTTCAGCCTGTAAAGTCAGAGATTTCTGTTACCTGTGCTGAAAGGATTTCCCCTTCTTGATGGGATACTTGAATTGTCTCTCTAATAAATCAGTAGCTCACATATCTTTATCCAGAGCTTCCAATGCACTAGGCACTCTTCTATGTGCTTAACTCATTCGGACCCTATAACATTTCTTGTGGTATGTAATGCATTGAGTCCTGCTTTCATGAAGAGGAAACTGAGGCACAAAGAGCTAAAATAACCTGGAAAAGCTCATACATCTAAAACATTATTCACACCCAGGTCTAGAATCACACACCTTTATCCTCTCCCTGTCATATCCCTCATTTAATAATTTCCTTGTTTAACAAGTTTGGGTTGTGTTAGTCAGGAATCATGATATTCAGCAGGGAGGCCTGTAATGAAAGCATTTCCTAAGGAGAATAATTCTCAGACGACTGAAGAGGCAAGTCCATGGGGGAACTATTACATTTACTGAAGCACAAGGAAAGAAGAGCCTGGTCGGGTTCTGATGTGGAAAAGAGTGAAGCCCAACTCACCAAGAAGGAAGAATCTTCAGTAAATGGAGACTACTTTGATGTGAAAGTAGAAGTACACGAAAGATTAGTCAGATTGTGAACAGTGTTGTGATGCCCTGGCAGTTGTAGAAAGTTTAACTTGGGCTCCAGAAATGGAACACTGGACTGGATTATAACCACAACCACGACTTCCACTCCCTTTTATTAAGTGCTGTGGTAGGCAAGTGGCCTCTGTTATCTCTGAATCCCATAACAGCCCTTCAAAGTCAGAATGTATTGCTGTCCCCAGATGAGAAGTTCAGAAGTTGCAGAAGCCTTGCCACAGGCTGTAAGTTTAAAAAGTGGCAGGATTCAATTCCAAGGCTCCTGCCTCATTCCCTATTGGAACTTCCTCTAGTTCTAAGACATTGTTAACAATCATTATTTCTGAATCATGTGCATTCTCAGAGATATTTCCATTCTCAACAACTAAGCAAACACATTCCTACACTGAAAGAAATCAAGCTTCAGTCTCAAGGCTACAGTCAGGGAGCTAGGGGTATGAATTGCAGAGCCAAGGTTCTATTAAAGAACCTCAAGGAGAAAGCCAGGGCTTGCACCTTGGACAGGTGCTTCACACCTGCACAGAAAGGGCCTTTGAGGTGCATAATCATGACACCAAGCACCTTACAAGAGTTCTGCCCCCATGAACCTCCTTTGAGTCGGTTTTGGACTACTTAATGGCCTCTACATATAGAAAACCCTCTGCATGACTTGTGGCTCACTCTAGCCAATGCAGATATTACCTATGTGCCCCCTGCAGCCCACTCCAAAACACTTCCAGACAGCACTTGCACTGGGTGCCAAGATAGACTGAGGCATTTGCCTCCTAAAAAGTGCTTGAAAACAAAGTCAAATATCTTCAGGAAGCATTATATGGGCCTCTGTCTGTGAACAGATGGAATTTATTAGCTTTTAAGAGACCCATGAGCTCTGCATTTCTGCAGGTTTACCTCCCTCTGCAGCATATGGTGACAGGATCATGGAGCTGTAAATCAACCAGCTCAAACCAAAGCCAAGAGGGGAAGTTACACCCTGCCCACCAGAGACACAAGTCAGTGGAAATGGGAGGACTAGAACTCAGGTCTCTGGCTTCCTATTTTTGAACTCTTTGCACCCTTCCACTTGCACAGAGACAGATATTTCCTCCACTGTTTGAATCAAACTTAACTCATGATTATCATTTAGATTTATATAATACTTCAGATATTTAAGGTGTGTTCAAATACCTGCCAGTTACCTGTGAAAACCAACAATATAAACTTCTTTCACACAAGAAAACAGTAATTCAAAGTGTTAAGTGACTCCTCCTCAATACTGTACAAATAGTAAGAGATAGAACTGAACCTAAGACCTGAAGTTTTTCACTTGCTGTCCAGGACTTTTTCTATTACTGGACAGGAGCCATGTTAGTTTTCTTTCCATTGTATACTTAGCCCTCAGAACAGGGCTGGCCAAATGGTCCTTGTTAGATGGAAGGGAGACTAGAAGGAATGATCAGTGGAGACAGAAGTGTGGAACCTTCTCCTGATGATTTCAAATAGAGTCCCAGAGGAGTGAGCTTCTGTTATCAATGCCTCCTTATCTAACACAAAGAGCTATAACTCTATAACTTCTACAGTATCTTAAATTTTTTTTAAATTAATGTAAAAAGGAATTTGATTCCTTTAAGAATCTTAAGCAATTAGACTTTCACAAGGCATAGTAGACACTCAACAAAGGTTTCTGAAATATAATTGAATTTAATGCTAGGATTGGTAGTTAAAAGTAACTGCAAAGAGTTTCTATGCTACTAAAATAATTAAAGAATAGGCCTTGTCCATTATTTATGATATGGGTTTATCTGCAAATCTAGAAACTATTGAGAAAAAAATCAATGGCAAGAGTGAAATGAGATCAAAATATGCACTTCCAGAATCCTTGGATCTGGATAATTTGAATCAACGTCCATTCTTCATCACAGATGAGGTTCAATAGATTGCCCTTGCCTGCCGGTGCAGGGTGAACCCTGGATGAGCCAGTCAATGCCTCTGATGTGTAGACTAGTGAAGAGACATAGATGTTAAGTTGTCATGGTAACTTTTTATTGATTGGAAGAATAGATGAAGCTAGAGTAAGTCTTTGGATTGTATGGGGGTGGGAGTGGAAGAAGCCAGTAGTGAGAAGCAGAGGAAATTCATTCTAGACAAAAAAGGTTCAGAAATTTTGAATTCAAATAATAGCAGAACAAATGCAAGTAAGGTGCTGGTTATAATAATTAAAATAAAAAATAATTAAAATGATCCTAATGATCAAATCAAGAGGACAGTGTTTGAGAGTAAACATCTACATAGGCTAGTGGTAGTAATTTTCTAAGAGTCTACTTATAACAAATTACAGACTCATATTCCCTTTCCCCAGATTCCAATTCCTTGTGTCTGGAGTGGGGTGCAAAATTCTTCGTTTAAATGCTACCCATAATTTATTCTCCTGCAGGAAGCTTCTGGACCACACAGGTAGCAGATGGACTATATTTTTATGAACATTACCCTGGGTAAACATAAAGCATCAGAGAAAACCCCAAGTTGGAGTCCACTCCACTCTTCGTACTTCATGGAAAAGCTTAGGGAGAACAAAGCCTGCTATCTATTTAAGCATAGCTTAAAAACAAAGCAAAAACAAAGTTTAATTAATCAGTTATTAATAACAGTTGTTTACCAAATACGCCACTTTAGTTTATACTTTGCACTTTCTTTTCATCTTAGTCTACCATATACTTCATCAATTAACAGAAATCAGTAGTTGTTTTCTTTGCCTGATTCTCATCGTCCATCTTTTTTTTTTTTTTTTTTTTTTTTTGGACAGGCAGAGTTAGACAGAGAGAGAGAGACAGAGAGAAAGGTCTTCCTTTTTCCTTTGGTTCACTCCCCAAATGGCCGCCACAGCCGGCGCTGCGCCAATCCAAAGCCAGGAGCCAGGTGCTTCTCCTGGTCTCCCATGTGGGTGCAGGGCCCAAGCACTTGGGACATCCTCCACTACCTTCCCGGGCCACAGCAGAGAGCTGGACTGGAAGAGGAGCAACTGGGACAGAATCTGGTTCCCCAACCAGGACTAGAACCCGGGGTGCCGGTGCCACAGGCGGAGGATTAGCCAAGTGAGCCACGATGCCAGCCTTCCATCTTATCCAAAGACAAACCCTGCTCACTCTTTAAATCCACCTAGAATGCCTTCATCTGTCAGCACCTCCCTGGTCTCTGTCCTCCTGCCCTCACTTGCAGAATACTTTGTTCCCTCTCGATGTCAGTCTACAATGACCTCTCCTAATACTGTATTATAGAATTAATTGCCTTATAGTATGTGCAAGAGCTATTTACAGGCCGGCACCGCGGCTCACCAAGCTAATCCTCTGCCTTGCAGCACCGGCACACTGGGTTCTAGTCCCGGTCGGGGTGCCGGATTCTGTCCCAGTTGCCCCTCTTCCAGGCCAGCTCTCTGCTGTGGCCCAGGAGTGCAGTGGAGGATGGCCCAAGTCCTTGGGCCCTGCACCCCATGGGAGACCAGGATAAGTACCTGGCTCTTGCCATCGGATCAGTGCGGTGCGCCGGCTGCAGTGCGCCGGCCGCAGCGGCCATTGGAGGGTGAACCAAAGGAAAAAGGAAGACCTTTCTCTCTGTCTCTCTCTCTCACTGTCCACTCTGCCTGTCAAAAAAAAAAAAAAAAAAAAAAAAGAGCTATTTACAGATCTTCTTTATCGCTCTGTTCTGTCAAGGAGCTCACAGATATTCACTGCTGAATCTTTGTTTTTTTCCCCTTTCTTTAATTACTATTATGGCATTTGCCATATGGTAAAATGAATGAATGAGTAAACAAATGAAAGGAGTGAGCACAAATTCCATAAGAGCAGACTTTTCTGGTTTTTTTTCCTGAATTAAATATGCCAAGTGCTTAGAACAGTACCACCACATAGAGTGATCTAATATATAATTAATTGAAATAATTAATAAATGAGTGCTTTAACTTACACCAGCCAATGAAAATGAAAGAATAGGTTTATGTTTCCCAGCGTAGTAGTATAAATTTTTCATAGTAGCACCAATATTGTCTCAGTCTTATGAGCAGATTAAGGTTGAGATCCCCATTTGTTTTCTGTCACTGAATATTTTGGAATCTAGCTGTATAGACCTAAAGTATTCTAATCGAGAAAAAGCAATAATATTGCAAGCATGCAGCTTACACATACACAGTGTAGATCAAGTCAACTGTTTCCCTAACTGTACTCATTATATTCTTCTATATGTTAGCCTGGGATGTAAAACAATCTATAGGACAGCTAACTTGGAATAACAACAATAAAAATGTCTCATTAGTTAAGAACTTAATACACGTGTCAGGCACTCCATTTATTTGTGTCATCTTCGGTTTTTTTCATCAGTTTTCTTCAGTGTACAGATCTTTTACTTCCTTGGTAGAATTTTTTTTTTTTTTTTTTTTGACAGGCAGAGTGGACAGTGAGAGAGAGAGACAGAGAGAAAGGTCTTCCTTTGCCATTGGTTCACCCTCCAATGGCCGCTGCGGCCGGCGCACTGCAGCCGGTGCACCGCACTGATCCGATGGCAGGAGCCAGGTACTTACCCTGGTCTCCCATGGGGTGCAGGGCCCAAGGACTTGGGCCATCCTCCACTGCACTCCCTGGCCACAGCAGAGAGCTGGCCTGGAAGAGGGGCAACTGGGACAGAATCCGGCACCCCGACCGGGACTAGAACCCAGTGTGCCGGTGCCGCAAGGTGGAGGATTAGCCTAGTGAGCCGCGACGCCAGCCCCTTGGTAGAATTTATTCCTAAATATTTGCTTCATGCTACTATACATGGGACCATTTCCTTGGTTTCTTTTTAAACAGTTCGTTACCAGTGCATAGAAATGCTACTGATTTTGTATGTTTCTAATATCCTTCAACTTCATTGAATTGTTTACTATTTGTAAGTTTTTTGGTTGAATCTTTAGAATTTTCTACATATAGGATCAAGGCATAAGCAAGGAGAGGTAATTTTACTTCTTTCTTTCTTATTTGGGTGCATTTTATTTACTTTTATCTTTTTTTTATTTGACAGAGTTATAGACAGAGAGAAAGAGAGACAGAGAGAAAGGTCATCCTTCTGTTGGTTCACTCCCCAAATGGCTGCTACAGCTGGTGCTGCGCCGATCTGAAGCCAGGAGCCAGGTGCTTCTTCCTGGTCTCCCATGTGGGTGCAGGGCCCAAGTAACTGGGCCATCCTCCACTGCCCTCCTGGTCCACAGCAGAGAGCTGGACTGGAAGAGGAGCAACTGGGACTAGAACCTGGCGCCCATATGGGATGCCAGCGGCGCAGGTGGAGGATTAACCAAGTGAGCCATGGTGCCAGCCCCCTTATTTTTATCTTTTAATGATTTATTTATTTATGAGAGAGACAGTGAGAGATCTTCCATCTACTGGTTTTCTTCCCAAATGGCAGCAATAACCAAGCCAAGGCTAAAGCCAGGAGCCAGGAACTCGATTTGAGTCTCCCACTTGGGCCATCATCTGCTACTTTCCTGCGCACATTAGCAGGAAGCTGGATTGAAAGCTGAGTAGCCAGGACTCAAACCAACACTCCTATATGGGATCCCAGTGGTGCAAGCATCAGCTAAATTCAGTGTGCCACATGCCAACCCCTATTTTATTTCTTTTTCCTCCTAATTGTTCTGGCTAGGAATTCCAGGACTATGTTGAATGTAAGTGTTGACAGTGGGCATCCTTGTATTGTTCCTTATCTCAGAAGGAGAATTTTCAGATTTCTCCATTGAAATGTTTTAGTTATAGCCTTGTCAATAGGCCTTTATTGTGTTGAGAAATAGTACTTCCATACATAATTTGGGGGAAGGAGGTAATCATGAAAATTTATTGAATTTTCTCAAATGTTTTTACTACATCTGTTGAGATAATCTTCTTGATTTTTGTCAATTCTTTTAGTGTGATGAATCTTGTTTATTGATTTTCATGTGTTGAACCATCCTGAATAATTCTTTAAATGTGCTATTGAATTTGGATGCCAGTGTTTTGTTGAGAGTTTTAACATGTATGTTCATCAGGGATATTGGCCTGTAATTTGCTTTTCCTGCAGACTTTGTCTAGCTTTAGTATCAGGGTAATGCTGACCTATTAAAATGCATGTTTGGAAGTATTCTCTCCTCTTTAATTTTATGAAGATTTGAAAGAAATTGACATTAATTCTTCTTTAAATATTTGGTAGAAATCAGCAGTGAAACCACTGGTCTTGATTTTTTCTTTGATGGGATACTTACTACTGATTTGCTGTTCTTACTCATTAGATTTTCAATTTATTTGTGATCCAGTCTTATCAGGTTATATGTTTCTAGGCATTTATCCATTTTTTCTAGGTCATCCAATTTGTTAGCATGTAATTCTTCATAGTTTTCTCATATGATATTTTTTTATTTCTCTAGTGTCAGCTGTAGTGTCTCCACATGAATTTCTGATTTTATTTGTTTGAATATGTTGTCATTTTGTACATAGTTTTCTGGCTATTTTGTGGGTCTCTTCCTCCTGTATTCTGTTTTTCTTTGTGTTTTTGTGGTTTTCTATAGTGGCATACTTGAATCTTTATTTCAAATTAGATTCTTTCAATCCAAATGCACCGAGATCACTACTTTTCATATTTCATCTATTCATTACCACATACACATTTATTAGAAGTGTTTCATTATCCCTATTTTACAGATGAGGACATTGAGGCTCAAATTTGGTCATTTGCCAAGGTCATTCTTCTACTACCAGAAGACCTGGAATTTAGATCTAAGTCTATCTGAGCCTCTGCAATAACACCAATTTTTGCAAAGTGGAGTGGGTCCAGTTGAGACTTATTCCCAAGCAGAAATGTACACATAAGCATTCCAATACAAATACCCTCTTGGCCTTGAATGTTCCTGATCTTGAGTGTTTTGAAATTCCTTCCTTTAAAGCTATTGATAGTTTTGAGATTAAACTTAGTCAAAACAATAAATTAGGTCAAATGTGTCCTCTGCTTCCCCCTGCTTCATTGCATCTGATGAGTGGCTTTTTCAGACCTTTGGTTTGGAGCACGTCACTGTCTCTTACATTTGCTCCCTGTGATCAGTATCCTTGAGGTTTAAACATATGCTTTCCAAGTGAACTTTTGTCCTCTTTGAAAACTGCATTCTGTTCTCTCTTATTAAATTCCAGTTTTCATGACTAACATGCGATGATAGCTCCAGAAATGTTTATGTGATAAATTAAAGTGGGCAGGGTCTTCCGTTTACAAATTGCTTCAAGATAGGACTCAGATGCTTGCCCATAGAATTGCCTCATAAATGCTAGCACAAAATGAATTTGAGCTTTTCCAATTTCAGCTCGGCCTTGAATTAGAAGCCTATTGTTTCCGTGTGTCTCTATAGGGTCCTGAGCTCCTAGCCTATTTCTCAAACTGAGGCTGCAGAGATTTATGACTTAATAGGAAAAAATATGTTTGCCTAATCAAAGCTGCTGTGGAAAAACAAGCAGATAGGATGTTTTTCTGTTCCTGTCTTTCCCATATGTATAAACAAGTGACTCACCGGCAGTGCTGCTGAGTCAGGGGGACAGCAATTTCAGAATTTCGGGTTTGACGATGATTTGCCTTGGGTATTAGAAGTTTGTGTTAAAAGAGAGGTATCTTCCAAAGAACTTACTGCCCAGGGACCCAGATTAAATAGAGGCCAACTGGATGGCAGGAGGGTGTTTGTTTTACAAAGTGGAGGCATGTGTGAGTCTGTGCCATGTTCCCAGCCATAAACGAAGGTGAAGAGTGTTAAGTGTGACTTCTTAGGGAAAAGGGGAACCCGAAGCCTCTCGGATTATTATTTCTGGAGGAGTAAATGTTTCAGTAGAAAAGAAACTCCTTTGTACCAACTCTGTCTGAGTTTCTTGGCACATGTTAGTGTTTCAACTAATAGCTGAGACTGTTTGAACCTTCTTTGTCCTAATTGGAAGCTTCTGTGAGTTGCAGGAATTTGAACTTTCAAATTCCAAAGTGATTTCCTATTTGGATACAGGTGTCCATGTCAGCTGAAATTTCCATCGATGGGATCTGTCTTTGCCGTCCGGATTAGAACATGCTCAATCTACCACTGACGTGATGAAGATACAGGGCACTCTTCATCAGCCTTTCCATACACTCATGCTTTTCATGAAAGCTGTACTTACCTCTTCAACTATTTGCATACCTTATCAGGATTCTTCATATTAAAAGAGAACAGATGGAGAAATTCCCCCAACCCTGGAATTCGACTCCAGCAAGTCTCTCTTGCCAAAAGGATCTCATAATAGACAAATCAACTGGAGCAGGATATAATATTTGCACATTACAGAAGGAGAAAAAGGAGTAAAAATAATTAGACACGTTTTTTGCTTTTTCTCTATGTTACTACAAGCCTGTCTTTCTAAAGCCTCAGTGTTCTACAGATGTTTCCCAAAACTTAAGAGAGACAGGAAGGCATAATGGCATCTAAGCTGCATTCCCGCACTTTGGCTGCTTCTTATCTCAAGTGATAATATTTCATCTCATTGAGCCTCACTCTTCTTAAGTGTAAATGGAAACAGTATTTGGGCTGGCGCCGCGGCTCACTGGGCTAATCCTCCGCCTTGCGGCGCTGGCACACTGGGTTCTAGTCCCGGTAGGGGCACCAGATTCTGTCCCGGTTGCCCCTCTTCCAGGCCAGCTCTCTGCTGTGGCCAGGGAAGGCAGTGGAGGATGGCCCAAGTCCTTGGGCCCTGCACCCCATGGGAGACCAGGAGAAGTACCTGGCTCCTGCCATCGGATCAGCGTGATGCGCCGGCCACAGTGCGCTGGCGGCGGCGGCCATTGGAGGGTGAACCAACGGCAAAAAAAGGAAGACCTTTCTCTCCGTCTCTCTCTCTCACTGTCCACTCTGCCTGTCAAAAAAAAAAAAAAAGAAAAAAGAAAAAAGAAAGAAAGAAAGAAACAGTATTTGACTTCCTGACTTAGGCAGTGAATAAATGAAGTAACATGTGTAAAATGTTCCCAATTGGAACCAAATAAATGTTGGCTTTATTTCTTTCTTTCTTTCCTACATTTTGCATTTGGCAGCTAAGTTAATAATGACATGATCTACCTGAAGCCAAAGATCAGGGCTTCCAGGAGTCAAGTCCAGGCCTGAGGATTACTATTCTAACACCTTTGAGGCCCCATCCTCTGTGTTCAAAATGATCTCTCTAGAGTGTGGCAAACAGTGCATTGTGGCCTGTACCAAAAACTCATGGAGTGCAAAAGACTAGGTGAAAGAAGCCACTCTGCAGATGCTTCGTATTGTTATTAAAATTTTAACCAATGATTATATGGGAAAAATTCAAAACAATGCCACCAAAGAAATGAGCTTGAGTTTCCATGGTGGGTATCCATAAATGCCCATAGTATTGAATTTAATAGACTAAGCATGCAGATCAGTGAGTTCTGGAGAGTGAAAAAGGAAAATAATTGTGTGAGACACAGGGAAGCCAGAGGATGTGAATGTGGAACAAAATTCAGTGTTAAGGAGAGGGAATTGACATTCATTCCTTTGGCAAACTTTTCTTTTTTTTTTAACTTTTATTTAATGAATATAAATTTCCGAAGTACAGCTTATGGATTACAATGCCCCCCCCCATAACTTCCCTCCCACCTGCAACCCTCCCCTCTCCCCTTCCATTCACAGGGTGAACCAACGGCAAAGGAAGACCTTTCTCTCTGTCTCTCTCTCTCACTGTCCACTCTGCCTGTCCAAAAAAAAAAAAAAAAAAAAAGAATCATTTTCAATTCTCTTTATATACAGAAGATCAGTTTAGCATATATTAAGTAAAGATTTCAACAGTTTGCACCCACACAGACACACAAAGTGAAAAATACTGTTTGAGAGTACTAGTTATAGCATTAAATCACAATGTACAGCACATTAAGGACAGAGATCCTACAGGAGGAGTAAGTGCACAATGACTCCTGTTGTTGACTTAACAAGTTGACACTCTTGTTTATGGCATCAGTAATCACCCTAGGCTCTTGTCATGAGTTGCCAAGGCTATGGAAGCCTTTTGAGTTCACTGACTCTGATCATATTTAGACAAGGTCATAGTCAAAGTGGAAGTTCTCTCCTCCCTTCAGAGAAAGGTACCTCCTTCTTTGATGACCTGTTCTTTCTACTGGGATCTCGTGGAGATCTTTCATTTAGGTCATTTTTTTTTTCCAGGGTGTCTTGGCTTTCCATGCCTAAAATACTCTCATGGGCTTTTCAGCCGGATCCACATGCCTTAAGGGCTGATTCTGAGGCCAGAGTGCTGTTTAGGACATCTGCCATTCTATGAGTCTGCTGTGTATCTCACTTCCCATGTTGGATCGTTCTCTCCCTTTTTGATTCTGTCAGTTAGTATTTGCAGACACTAGTCTTGTTTATGTGATCCCTTTGACTCTTAGTGCTATCATTATGATCAATTGTGGGCAGAAATTGATCACTTGGACTAGTGAGATGGCATTGGTACATGCCACCTTGATTGGGATTGAATTGGAATCCCCTGGTATGTTTCTAACTCTACCGTTTGGGGCAAGTCAGCTTGAGCATGTCCCAAATTGTACATCTCTTATTCCCTCTCTTATTCCCACTCTTATATTTCCAACTTAAAATTTATCAAGAGGCTACTTTATAAGGGACATTGCACATGGTTTATTTTACTTAAGACTAATACCAATTTGGTTTCATTATAACAAATCCATTTTAGTAATGAGAAACTAAGTAATCTGTCAAGACTGCATAGTAAGTAAGGGTTGGATATGGGATTTGAGCCCAGCTCTGTCTAGCTCTAAATCTATGTTCTTATAATTGTTCTACAAATATTTGTGAGTCTTGCTAGATTAAAATAATAGAATTATAGGATTTTAGAGGTTATCTGATTAACTTCCTTTGTTTTCTAGGTAAGAAAACAGGCTCAGAAAGATATAGTAACCTCAAAATCACACAGCTAGATATGGTAGTGAGAATATTTCTACTGCCCTTATGCTAACTGTTCCATTCTCACATTCAGGAAATGAAAGAAGGAATTGATCATCTATTCAGAAATCGTTGAACAGAGCTATATTGGGGAACTCATTAACCTCTCTGAGTGGAGGATGTGCTTTCTGTCCTTCCAATGCTTGAAGTATAATTCGGGAAAATCATCCCATAGTAGTAAGGGGGGAGGCAGAATCCTTTAGACCCAGCTCTGCCTCTTTCTTCTCTGTGATTCAGCCGTTCTGGACCTCCTTAGTCTGTGGTTCTCCTCGGGCCTCCAATAATGTTTCTGTTAGCTTGTTGTACTGTGTTGCTTTTTGGTCTGCCTAAGTCAGAAAGCCCTTCCAGATCAGAGAAAAAGTTGTAGTCATCCTTGTTTCCCGTATGTGTAGTACAACGCCTGGAACCAAGCAGAATGCAGGAAGCCCATGCAGAGTCAAGGCGATTGTTAACCTCAAGCGTGTGAAATTCAGGAAGCCCTCCCCACTCTGAGGTCCCACTAATGCAGTCACACAGACAGACACCACTGTCCACACTTTCAACTTCATTACAAAGACAGGCACACTCCACATCCACTTGTTATCTGAGAAGGTCAAAAGGAAGGGGGGCCTCCACTGAGCAGGGAGGGGGCACATTCAGAGGGAAACAAAATGGAAACAGGATGGGCTGTCCAAGGTACAGGAAATTAGCTGTGGTTGTTCCCTGCATTTAAATAGTCAAGATGTTCCCAGGATCGAAAGTGAGGATTGTGAGCACTGACACACTGAGTTATCTATGGACACCCATCCCCAACTCAGTCACATTGCCCTGAGGATGTTTCACAAAAGGCAGTGTAGGATGTGGTTCTTAAGCCCCTCCAAGGCCCAGGCAATCACCTCTCCTGGTCTCTAAGGGCCCTCTGGGCTCTCCATTTCCAGCTCCTTGGCCTGCTGAGCCCTAGGAAATTTCTTAGGTCTACTTCCTGAGCTGCTTAGCCCTTCTTTCTCCTGGGGTACTGTTGATTCCAGGAGATTGCTGCCAAGCTTTAAAAATAGCCTTTTGCACGTTTTCATAGGACAGGTTCCCGTCCTGCCAAAAATGTGTAGAATGCTGGCTTCGTGGGCAACAGTGAGCCTTTGTTACTGAGCTGAAAGTGCGTGTCCCTCCTCCTGAGCAGGGCCACAGTAGTTTGCCTAATGTCACTGACCTGCTTTAATTAAGCCCTCTTTTTGTGTTGGACTGGGTGCCAAGAAGCTTAAATGAACGTTTCAGTTTCAGTGGGGTTTTTTGTTTTGCTTTGTTTCCAGTTCTATTTTAGGAAATTTCTAAAGGTTGCTCCTCTGCAAGCACAGATAAGGGTTAAGAGTCTTTTTCTCAAGAAATAACATTCTTCTAGGTGAACATTATCTTTGTTTTTCTTTCTCATGTAACTGAATTCTAAAATTCAAGAGAATTTTTCTGGCTCCTGATGGAAACTGGAGATAGTGATGTAATTTACAGGCCTTTGTTGGGGGGAGGAAACCTCACCTGCACTTGCCCTTGTGAAATTCCAACAGCCTCTGAGTTTTAAGAAATGTACAGGGAAGGAATTGTGATCACCACTACCATGGCTACTACACCAAAAAATGCATAGCCGGTGTACTGGCTTCTCGGGGATGCTTTAACAAAATACTACAAACTGAGGGGTTGAAAGCAACAGAAATGTATTGCCTCACAGTTCTAGAGGCTGCAAGTCTGAAATTAAGGTGTCAGCAGGATCATCCTCCCTCTGAAACCTGTAGGGCAGAATCCTTCCCTGCCTCTGCCAGCTTCTGGTGTTTCCAAGAATCCTTGGGTATTGGTGAATACCTCCAATCGCTACCTGCAGCATCACGTGGCCCTCTTCTCTGTGTATCTCTGTTTTCTCTTCTTAGGAGGACATCTAAGAAGTCCTGTTGGATTAGGGTACACCCTAATAATGTCACGGAAACTTGATTACATCTGCAAAGACTTATTTCCAAATAAGGTCATGGGTACCTAGGGTTAGCATTTCAACATTTTTTTTTTTAGCAGAACACAATTCAAATGGCTTGGGATTTTCTATAACCCAGAAATATTTAAATACATCATCGTCTCTAGTGTAAATAACGATCACTTATGACGCATTTATACATGCCATGCACTGTGCCATGAACCTGATTAGATTGATTTCATTTAATCCTCACAGAAACCTTGAAGTATCATTATACGCACAGTTTTATAACCGCAAACATAAAGTTCCAGAGCTGCTCAATTTCAGCACTCATGCTCTGAACAATTACCAAACCTAACATATCTATTGCCTGTGGAGTGGCAGCTGTGTGCCTGGTGCCATTCTGAGCCCTGGGTTACAGCAGTGGGTATAACAGATGCTGTCCTGCCCTCATGCAACATGCAGTCTAGTAGGAGGAGACGTGCTTCGGGGACATAATAAATAACCTAAACATCAATGACTACCTCCCAATGCCAACACCATTTCCAATAAGGAACATTCTCCTTTGTTGTCATTGCCAGAATTCTGTTCTGGTTAACACTGGCTGCGGAGATGAAAAGCAGTGAGCAGTGGACTCAAAGGCAAAGGGCAGTCCTCACCTCTGCTCTAACCAGGGTGCCAATATTGTGTTTCACATATTGGGCATCTGAAACATTTTGCTGAACAAAGTGTACCCCTAGCTAGGTTATGCTGAAGAACAAACGACCTCACAACCTGAATGATTAGAACAAGGTTCATCCTGTGATTCTGCATCATGTGCTCCTGCCCCCACCTCTATCACCCTCACTCCAGGACACAGGCTATCGAAGTAGGCAAAAGGGAAAAAGAAGAAATCGGTAAATCACACACTGGTCCTTCAGCACTTCTACCCACAAGGGCCATCTTGCTTCCTCATGAGACGCATTGGCCAGAGCAGGTCCTCAGGCTCAGCTTCATTTCAGAAAATCATGGAAGGCCAGCCTACCAATGCCTGGAAGAGGGAACAGAACCTAGATGGGAAATAGGACACATCGCTTCCACGCGTGGATAGGAAGAACACTTTGAATCATGTGTCAGGATTAACAGTCCACGCCAAATCTGCCTATTAACTAAGTATGGGAAAGAATCATTAGGTGCCCAATGCGATTTTTGTTAAACACAAATCCATTCCTTTCCCTCCATGTGTATTTGCCTCAAAGCTCCCAGGCAGGAGGAGCCACATCGCACGCATCTCCCGCCACTACCCCTTAGCCTTGGTCAGTGGCCCAAGCTAAGAGAGTGCCTTTGTTGTGTTTTGTTTCTATTAGCTGCAGTAGGAAAGCCCAAACTTCTGAAAGCCACAAAGCAGGGCCAGCGATGTGTGTCCCCTTGCAATGCCCTTCAAGCTTCTTTTAAACAGCATTCTCCCAAGCACATATGTAATACCATGTTGTGCCAAAAATGCCATTTTGGGTGTAAATATTTTATTTACTCAAAACTTCTCAGGAACATACTGAATTTTATGTAGAGCAAGGCATCTGTTCATTTAAACCCTGGATTCCATAAGTAGGCAGCTTGCCATAGTCAATAAATACATCTTTTCTTCCCTCTCAAGTTCCAAAATTACTTCCTGGGAAGTTAACAGGAAAAAAACTTGAGAGAAGTCATCAGTAGCTAAAATTGGTTTTGTTTTCATCCTGTTCCAATCAGTAGCTGTTAGCAGCCAGAATCCCATGACTGCTTCTGTCCCAGATGCCCATCTTACTGTTCTCATTAATTATCCAGAGGCCCCTCAGCCGGGATGAGTGCTAGGTTGCATCAGCTCACAGCAGGATATTCAGCACCTGGGGATCTCCAGCAGCCTGCAATTGGCTCAAAAGCTGGAAGTGTCTCTGTGCCTCAGAGCCAGGCCCAGGCTTCCTGAGGCTTCCCACCTTCCTGCCTCCCTTTGTGCCTCAGAGAGAGATGATAACATTGGCCTTTGAACACGTCACACCAGCTGTCAGAGGAAAAGCTTGCAGGACATCATTCATTCCAGGGGCAGAAACTGGCTCCTGCTCAAGGAGAGATGACTGGAATAGACCCAGCTGTGGAACACAGAGCACGCCTTGGCACCTGAACTACCACCCTAGTTGCCCGTACAGAGCTGCCAGGAAACCAGAGCTGGCTGCAATCCAAGAGCCTCACTTTACCACCCCCTCTCAGACTTACCATACTGTGCAAGGTCAGAGAAACACTAAGCTTGGTGTGTCAGCAGGGCTGTACAGCATGCAAGGATCCCGCGAACTTGCCTCTGTTGAGCCTTACAGTCACTCTAATGGAGAAGCCATGCTCCCCATTTTGCTGATGAAAAAACTAAGGTACAGAGAGGTGAAGTGACTCACTCACATCACACGTCTAAAGGGGCATGTTTCCGAGGCCCGAGAGACCTGTATCTGAATCCAAGAAGTCTCCACCCTCACAGACTACCTCCCGATTTAGCTGTAACACTGTGATGATGCCCGCCCACAAGTGTTGCCTGCGCATTACCGTAATGCACATAGAGGGCAGGGCCCCAGAAGGCCTTACTCGCTGAGTGAAGAATGAATGAATGAATGTTTCCCTCTACGACTTGTTGCCTTTCGGCCTCCTTGGATACTGCTAGCTCTTGCAGGGAACGTGGAAGATTTTCACCCCAGTTGTGCATCACCAAAGACCCTTTCATTTTGTGCCCCTTATCTGAACCACATAATGGGAGATGTTCTACCTGCCCGATTTTATTTACAACCATCTTCCCATTCCACCAGGAGAAGGAACATGTCACTCTAAGTCATGGCTCCTGACAATCACATACACTGGTGAGGTATAATTCTAGTTTTAAAAAATTGATACACTCTTTTGTGATTTTATATAACTTTAGGGTTATTATTCTATTTCTGTAAAGAATGCTATTGGGATTTTGATAAGTATTGCATTGAATCTGGAGATCACAATAACAATATTAATTCTTCCAATCTATGAGCACAGGATGCCTGTCCATTGTCTGTGTCAGATTTTGGTGCGTGGAAACAAAAAAACTGATGCACAATGAGTTACTTTATCAAGCTCTAACTATGAGCCAGGTACCTTGCTAGACATTTTGTCAGCATTTGAATCCAGGCATCTGACCCCCAAGCTGCATTCTTAAACACAAACTAAATCAACAATATTAAAAACTACCATTTGCTGAGTGTTTGCTATATGCCAGCAGACACTGCAGTGTTCTTCTGCACTTGTGCTCTGCCTTCTTTAATCATTGCAATAAAGGCATGAAGCAGGTGTTTTCCCTTCTTCCATTTTCCACACGAGGAACATGAACAAGGGAAGTAACTTGCCCATAGCCACATAGCCAGTGAGTGGCAGAGCCAGGATCTGAGGCCAGGTGCTGTGTTTGCAGTGTACATTTAATACCTGGTCTATGCTATCTTCCCTTGGAAGTTCCTCTGAAACTTCACTTGAGTCTGTTGCAACCTTGTCAGCCTTATCCCTGGTCAGAGCTTTCTCTTCCTGGAAATAACTTGAAAATCTCCGTTCTACTCTCAGGGAAGCATGTGAGTCTGAGGTCTCAGGGTAGGACTCAGCAGGCCTAGGAGGAGCACTCCTGGGATCTCTGGAGAGAAGAGACCCTCAAAAAGTTCATGGAAAATGGAATTTAAAAAAAAAGTTAACTTTAGTACAAAATATTTTCTGAAATGCATGCAGATTCTTCATAATACACATTTTCTATACACATAATACACATTTCTTTTTGAAGACCCCCTCATATCTCTCTGAAGCCACTAAGGAATGCAGAGGAATGAGTGTCTGCATTCCTCACTTGATTACAACCTTGTGCAAACAGATAAGAACCAATCCCATCACCAGTTATCAGTTACCAGTGGAGAGAATTGTATCCCCAAGTGAGTGGTTGCTAAACCCGAGACTAGGTTGCAGAGGGCATGGAAAAAGAGGTTTTCTTCCCTGGGAGTATCCTCTTTCTGAGTTATCTAGATGTGGTTCTGCCAAGGGATGGGTGGATGCACTAGACAGCTCTCTCTACAGTCCTGCTAGGGCCTGTGATCCATTCATCAGCAGAATCCCTGGCCCTGCACATTTTGCTTCCTCACCAACATACACCAAAGAAAATATTTCATCAATGCTCCCAATATGCATTTCTGCTAGGCACTTCATTCTGTGCTTTCAGCTGTTTGTCAGAACAGGCGGTCTGGGGCAGTGGGAGGAGAAGTAAACTCAGGACCCTGGTCCAGTCAGGTGCTGCTGCTTGTGGGACATGTGACCCGGGACAAGTCACCTAGCCTTTCTGGACCTCACCTTTCATTTTTATAAAATGAGTTCTTTGGACATTTCAAAATCCCCATCCACCACAACACTTTTGGAGCCATTTGTAAGTGAATTTTAGGTTCATTTGGAGAAAAGCACTTTGAGAAGTGGTTAAAAGCTCTTAGTACATTTCAGAAGGTGTTTTTGCAGTGTGACCACTGCAAAACATGAAATAATACAAGCAAAAAAATGAGGACTGGTCTTTTGAATTTTTTTTAAAGATTTATTTATTTATTTGAAAGTTAGAGTTACACAGAGAAAGGAGAGGCAGAGAGAAAGAGAGAGAAAGAGAAAGAGAGAGAGAGAGGTCTTCCATCTGCTGGTTCACTCCCCAGATGGCTGCAATGGCCGAAACTGCACCGATCCGAAGCCAGGAGCCAGGAGCTTCTTCCGGGTCTCCCACTTGGGTGTAGGGGCCCAAGGACTTGGGCCATCTTCTGCTTTACCAGGCCATAGCAGAGAGCTGGATCAGAAGAGGAGCAGCCAGGACTAGAACCGGCGCCCATATTGGGATGCCTGTAAGGTCCCGGGTTTTGGCACCAATGTAAGGTCGCCACAAAACACACTAAGCACCGGAGTAAGGAAAAGAGTGTATTGTAGAAAACCCAGCAGACTGGAGGGAAGGGGCAAGGAAGGAGAAAAAGGGAGAAGGAGAGTCTAAGAGAGATCAAGAGAGAGATCAGGAGATGGAGAGGAGAGAGAGCGAGAGAGGAGCCGAGAGAGACAGAAGAGGAGGCTAGAGAGCGCAGAGAGTGAGAGAGCAAGCAAAGAGAGGAAAGAGGAGCAGAGACAAGAGAGGAGAGAGAAGAGGGAGAGGAGAGGGGAGCGAGAGAGAGAGAGAGAGAGAGAGAGATGAGAGAGAGGAGCAAGAGAGAGCAAGCGAGCCGGAGAGAGCCACGTGTTCAGGAACAGATTCTTTTAAAACTTTGCCAGAGGGTGGGCAGGGAAGTAGGGACAGCAAATCCCATTAGGATGGGGGTGGAGCTTGACACTGGTGGTTGGGCCATGTGGCCACCAGGCTTCCAGCAATGGCAGAGGGGGCTAGAGCCTAGGATGGTGCCAGGGTGTAGATCACGCCATAGATAAGACTGAGCCATTTTCCTAACAATGCCAGCACTTCAGGCCAGGACCTTAACCTGCTGAGCCACAGCGCTGGCCCCTGGTCTTTTGAAATTTTAGTAGCTTAAATTTGAATGTAAAAATGTTCCTTTTAAGTATCTTTCCTTTTTCTCATCTTATTGTACCAGACAATCTCAGTAACCACATTTTTTCCTGTTTTTAGAATTAACCACACCAGAGCTTTGCTAAAGTCTACAATAGAAAATTGATATAACCCCTAAATATGTGAGGCTGTTTTTATGTATCTTACAGAGGCTGCGTCTGGGGGATGATAAGAACCAGAGCAGTTTGGATGAGACATTTCCAAAACAGGACCAAGCTAAGAGCATTAAGAGGCCAGGGAGGTGTCAAAGGGATTAGTTAGTGTCAGTTCGGTGACTTCCCCAAAGTCACTCAGTGAGTCATCAGTGAGTTTGAGCCTGGGGCCCAATTCTTCTAGATTAAAAGAATTGATTAAAAGAATCTGCCTCCTTCCTCGTGTGTGGGAGGAAAAAAAATTCTCTCTCGACCCCTCCTAGTTCTTAGTTCAAGTTCTAGTTCTTGGGGATGGACTATTATAACAAAAGACAGACTGAAAAGTGAGAAACAAACAGAAATCTGAAGAATGTGTATACCCATGTATGCATGAGATGCTCAGGGAGTAAGTAATTCATGCAGTCTTGGCTTTGAGGTCAGGCTTTGAAACCATCTTCAGCTGAAACAAAGAAAGAAGGATGTTGAGGAGCACACAGTCCTGGTGAAACAGCCAGGGAAAAAACAGTATATAGATTTAACTTGGTGCCTTCTCTATTGGTAAGAATTTCTAATGATTTAGAGCCACCCATTTTGTCATGATACAGAGAGGGAATAAATTAGACCAGCTAAGGATATTAAGAGAAAAGCAAGACATTGAACATGTGCAGCATGCGTGTCCACACAGGAGCACCCAGCAAAGGGTAACCCAAAGGGATGGTTAGAACTTGGGCTAAAAGAAATTTTTTAAGCTAAAATAAAGGAATGGAGTTTGGGGCTTTGGGGAGTGAGGGGAGAGAAAATCTTAAGAAAGCGATCATGAGAAGTATAGTAAACACGGTTTCCTGGTCTGACTTAAATGCAGATTTAAGGTAATGCCTTCTCCAATGATGAGTCCTCTTCTTCCTGGGGGGGTAGGGGGGGAAGGGGGAGATCTCCTACAAATGGAAAATGTTTTTGATAAATATAAATCACTCCCACAGAAGGAAAATTTGTGCCCCTGGTCTTAGAATTTTTCCTGTGCCTGCCATTCTCAATGGCCTTAAGTTTAAAATAATACCTAAGCTAAAGAGACTTATTGGAGGTGACAAACTTGCTTTCAATTTTATGAGTGAGTTATTTCAAATACTTACTCTGCCCATCCACCACATGCCAAGTGCTCATTTCTCCACTCCAAGCCACAGGACTCAACAGAGTCCAGCATACCCCACACAGCCGGAAGCATGCCTTGAGCAGGATACAACATAACGCACACACTGCCTTTATTTCAACTCTCATCCAACTTATTCAACACTTTTCATTCTTATCCCTCAAGCATTATCATCATCATTCATTTATTCATTTATTAAAAAAATGATGTCTTGAGCATATTTTATGGATTAAGCCTGGGAATATCATGGTGAATATTATCAAAAAAAACATATAACAGACCTTGCCTTCAAAAGGCTTACAGTCTAATGAGGTGGAAAGATATTAACTATGGGGCCAGTGCTGTGGCATAGCAGATAAAGCTGTTACCTGCGATGCCAGTGTCCCATATGAGTGCCGGCTCAAGTCGTGGCTGCTCTGCTTCCAATCCAGCTCTCTGCTATGGCCTGGGAAAGCAGTAGAAGATGGCCCAAGTGCTTGGGCCCCTGAACCTGCGTGGGAGATCCAGAGGAAGCTACTAGCTTCTGGCTTTGGATCAACACAGCTCCAGCCATTGTGGCCATCTGGGGAGTGAACCAGCAGATGGATGACCTCTCTTTCTCTCTGCCTCTGTCTCTCTGTAACTCTGTCTTTCAAATAAATAAATCTTTTTTAAGAAGATATTAACTGAATAGCGAATAGCCACATGAATAATTATAAGTTTGTTTGTGTAGGAATCAGGTATATTGAGCATATATAACAGAGAGTCCCTACTTTGGCTTAGAAATAAATAATCAAAAGAATGAGTAGAAATTCACTAAATAAAGTCAGGTTATATCAGGCAGAGAGAACAGTCTATGAACTGGTAAAGGAATAAAAGGCCAGCGTGGCTGACAACCAGGGAATGAGAGGAATGGATCTTTGTTTTGTCTTGTCTTTGAGTCAAAGTGCTAGAAGATTAGGTCATAAATTTGATCTTAGGAATGTTCAAGTTTGAAGGGCAGATGTTAAGTCTGACACATTCAAAGGATCATGTCAGTTAGGCAGTTAAACATAAAGGTTTAGAGCAATGGCTCTAAAACCAAGGTTGATTCTGTCCCCTCAAGGGGTGTTTTCCAGTGTCTAGAAGCATTTTTGTTTATCACAATAGGGTGCTACTGGCATCTAGTGGGTAGAAGCCAGAGATGCTGCCAGACATCCTACCAGTGCACAAGACAATCTTACCCCTCAACGGCAAAGAATTACTCAACTCAAAATGTCCACAGTGTCAAAGGTGAGAAACTTTGGTCTACAGATATCTGAGTCATTGACCAAATGCCTTAGGCATTGATGACATCACATAGAGAAACAGTGAGAGTAAGAAGGAAAATGAAATAATACAAACTTTCGAGGAATTTTAACATGTAATGGCTGGATATGCCAGCATAAGGGACTGGAAAACTCAAAGAACTGGAGTCTCAGAAGCCAAAGTTTGGGCGAGGGAGTGATTGAAAGTGTCAAGTTCTAACTGAGAAGCAAAAGGAGATGGAGAATGAAGAGACCCCAACATTTAGGGACATGAAGATCACTGTTAGATTAGCAAGAGCAGTTTTAGTAGCAGGTTGCTGAGAAAAGACAAATGGCAGTGGATCAAAGAATGAGTGGGAGATGAAAAAAAATGGAGACTGCTAGTGTAGACAAAGTTTGCAAGAAGTTTGATAATGGGAGGGAGGAGAGAAAAAGAACAGTCTCAGCAAGGAATGTAGAGGTCAAGAGAGTAGATTGAGGTCCAGTGGTATTTTTGTTGATGTTTTATTTTGTTTTCATTTTCTTGTTATGGAAAATTTCAAAGATATATAAAGTAAACTATCATAACGGACCTCTATGCACTTGGGATTCAATGGACTCTGGATTCTGTTTTGTTTCTCAAAAAAACTAATTTTTGTTCCAGAAGGGAGTTAATTTGGCTGGACTCAGATTCCAGCTCTGTCTCTTCTAATCTCGGCTGTATTCTTTCAGCTTCCAGCTGCAGCTTTTTTCCCCCCTGCTCCTCTGTGTGTGCATAGTTGAATGGTCAGTCAATGATTTGGGCAGGTTTTCTGCACTGATTTGGGACTTCATCTCCTCTGCATCTCTATTGATTCCAGAATTTCCTTCCTTTCATGAAACTTCCTGGCTGCTCTTCTGGTTCCAACTCTGTTCTCTGTTACCTCAAGCTAGTAAAACTTTGACTTTCTGCTGCCATGAGTTGCTTGCAGATCGGGCTGCCCTCAGGCCAAAAGCTGCAAACTATCAAATCTTATGATATAATTCCTGCTTTCGAAGGTAGATCCCTCTTCAGCCGCTGCCTGCTTTTGGCCAACCTCCATTGTCTTGACTATATATTCAAGGGAACTTTAAAAAGTCAGTGAAAGGTGGAATTAAAAAAAAAGTTTATTTTGGTGCAAAAATATTTTTAAATTCATGGATTTTTTTCATGATATTATGTTTTTCAAAAGCTTTTTGAAACCCCCTTATATGCATGAATTTAAAAACGTTTTGCACCACAATAATTTTATCTTTGTGGTCTATTTCATGGGCTTTCTGAAGTGCCCTGGTATATAATACATATTTTATATCTATGTACAAAGAAGATTCAACAAATTCAAGAAAATTCACATTATTTTAATTCCATTTTTCTATGAACATTTTGATGCTCCTGTGTGTGTGTGTGTGTGTGTGTGTATGTGATAGGTAGGCAGATAGACTCACCTATATCCACATTTTATAATATAATAATAAATTATTTTAAAATAAATAATTTTTTAAAGATAGAATGCTAGATTCTTTTTTTTTTTTTTTTTTTTTTTTTTTTTTTTGGACAGGCAGAGTTAGACAGTGAGAGGGAGAGACAGAGAGAAAGGTCTTCCTAGGCCGGCGCCGCGGCTCACTAGGCTAATTTTCCACCTAGCGGCGCCGGCACACCGGGTTCTAGTCCCGGTCGGGGCGCCGGATTCTGTCCCGGTTGCCCCTCTTCCAGGCCAGCTCTCTGCTGTGGCCAGGGAGTGCAGTGGAGGATGGCCCAGGTGCTTGGGCCCTGCACCCCATGGGAGACCAGGAAAAGCACCTGGCTCCTGGCTCCTGCCATCGGATCAGCGCGGTGCGCCGGCCGCAGCGCGCCGGCCGCGGCGGCCATTGGAGGGTGAACCAACGGCAAAGGAAGACCTTTCTCTCTGTCCCTCTCTCTCACTGTCCACTCTGCCTGTCAAAAAATAAAAAAAAAAAGAAAGGTCTTCCTTTTTCCGTTGGTTCACCCCCCAAATGGCTGCTACAGAGGCGCCTTAAGGCCAGCGCACTGCACTGATCCTAAGCCAGCAGGCAGGTGCTTCCTCCTGGTCTCCCATGTGGGTGCAGGGCCCAAGGATCTGGGCCATCCTCCACTGCCCTCTAGGGCCACAGCAGAGAGCTGGCCTGGAAGAGGGGCAACCGGGACAGAATCCGGCACCCCAACCAAGACTAGAACCTGGGGTGCCGGTGCCACAAGCGGAGGATTAGCCTAGTGAGCCATGGTGCCAGCCAAAATAAATAATCTTATTATGTGATCAGCAGGAAGGATATTCTGTTCAAGTTATTCTGTTGCTACCAGAAGTCTGGTTTTACTTTTAGGATGACAAAGACTTAGGTATGTTTTAGGAAAAATGAAGGCAGGGAAGGTACAGTGGGGTAGAAGGGATAATCAACCATGTAAAGCCTGCAATTTTCCTGGAACAAAAGAAACGATGGGGACAGCTGAAGTTGCAGGGTCTGTAGGTTTGTTGGTGGGAGATGACAGAGAATTCACCTAATGGAGTGAGAAAGAAGGTGAGGCAGTTGTAGGTTTGAGGAGCACAGAGAAGTTTTGCAGAATAGAAAACAGTGAATTGACCAGAGAAACTAAGAACAAAGACTGACCAGTATTGGGAGTCTACCAGGTTTGCCTTGATGAATTTGTGGTGGTATCAATCAGTTTGCCCTGTGAGTTTTAACTGAGTTCTTTCTCAGTTAACTTTGCGTACTCAGGTGCAGGCTCTTGGGGAACAGAAAAGGCATTTTTCCAGGATTGGGCTCGGGGAGACTGATGAGAACAAAGAGTTTGACCAAGCGATGTGTCAGTATTCACTAGGGCATTGTTGGGATAGTAACTCACGAAATCTGAATACTTTGTGAAGCCATGAAAAGCAGTCTTTGGAAGCCCTCTCTGATTTAGATAAGCACCTAAATGAGGAAGAAACTTCTCCCACATAACTCTATACCTAACACAGACAAATCGATTTAACTGTGGACATTTCATGAGCAAAAGAAGCCTGTGTCTTTGATGGACTGGACAAAAAAATTTGAACAAAAAGGGAAAGAAGGAAGTGGAACAAATGACTTGCTGCCTTAGTATCACTATCCCTCCTCTGACAGGTACATACACATATTCTCTTACCCCTTAAGACTCGGGTTCACATAATTAGATCTAAATATTAAAAGTGCTAAATCAATCTAATAAACTCAAATAAAATATGTTGCACCAACCTTCTTTGCAAATATACCCTCAGGATGCCTGGAAGGTCACTTTTGAATTTGAAATTTGCAGACTCCAGGGGTGCAGAGAAAACTAGCTCATGACTGGCACCCTACCTCTCTTCCCTTGCCAACTCCATCCCCCACTGCAGGGACCTCATGCACATGTCTAGACATCACAATCCATGTGTTACAGTCTCAGCCCTAGATCTGAAGGTCTAGCAAATGCAATATAGTCTGTACTCAGGAGGAGGAACTGGAGGAGAGGTTCCCATGGTTCCAGGAAGCAATCATGGGGCCATTTGGTAAGGAGATTGTGGGGCCCTACTACCTGATCTAGAGGGAGGGAAGAGGACAACAACTCTGGTGTACACAGCCTCTGTGTGGGCACACCTCTTGATCCCAGGGACTCTTGACCTGTGGAGAGGAGCAATTGGAGGAAGTTCCAGATCAGGGCCATCAAAGCTCAGGGGCTTTGAGTAATGTGATAATCAGGTTTTCATTACTATAACGAAACAACTGAGGCAACTACTTTATAAAGAAAAGAGGTTAATTTAGGCTTACAGTTCTGAAAGTTCAAGACCAAGATCAAGTAACCCCAATGACTGGGCCTCTGTGAGGCTGCAGATGGCAGTGGTGGAGTACATGTGGAGGAAGGGTCACATGGCAAGCCAGGAAACAAAGGAAGTAGCTTGAGCCCAAATTCAAGCTTTTATGAAAATCCACTTACAAGAAATTCCTTCTGATGTCACCTCCTCCCCCAGTGACCTAAAAACCTTCTGCCAACACCAGAATTGGTTTGTTTCCACCCTCTTGTACCATTGACTTATGGCTTTGGTATTTAAAGTCCTGCATGAGTTCAGGTAACAAATAATGTTCAAATTATAACAGGCAGGGATCTCTCCCCCTCTAGGTCTATGGGTAAAATTAAATGATAGGGTGATACAGTACCCATGATCTTGGCTCTATTCCTGATCTAACTGCCTGATTACTCTGTATGTGTTTTTTTTTTTTTTCTCTTAGTGGGCTGTTTATCACTATCCATGACAAGGGTCACCTTGCAACAATGCTGAACTCTTGGCCAGAAGATAATATTAAGGTATGATTCTAAAAAAAAGGGGGGGGGGAGATGATTCTGTTTTCATTGCTGTGGCTCTATTGTTGAGAGGATCCTTTCAACTTGCACCACAGTAATTTCCAGCCATAAAATGAGCCATTATCCTAAGCCCAGATCATGGACTTTCTACAGCCAAGCAAAAACATACCACAGTGTAGTTTTTGCATTAGCCAAGCCCTCTTGAGAAATTGGCTTATTCTTTATTCTTATTCTTATTATTATAAAGACTTGTCCATCATGTATTGAGCATCTACTAAATATACAGTGCCAGTTTTCATGGTAGATAGAGGGAGCAATCAGATGTAGATCCTCTTCTCAAAAAGCTGACATGTTGTGAGGAAAATAAGACAGAGACACTAATGACTGATAGGGTGGAACTTTATCAGAGATGGATGAGATATGTAAAAAGAGTTTAAAATGTTCCAAGAGGCAAAGATGACTTGAAGGGAATATGGGAAGACTTCATGTAGGAAGTGACATTGGACTAGACCTTAAGTTAAGGTACAGAGTTTGGATAGTCAGGCATAGGAGAGACTAGACTACAAGTGAAGACATCCTGCACCATGAGGAAAAGCTGATGATACACAGTATCTTCACACTTGGGTATGTTCACCCCAGATCTAAACAGTGAGGGTGGGGGCAGTATATATACAGAATAACAAACCCAACACCCTTTATTGGAGAATTGATTTTACTAAAAAAATCTTATGGAGAAAACATTTGTATATAACAAACAAGATATGTCATGGAATATAGAAGTTGTATTTTTTTAAATATAAAATATGTGGCTTTGTAGAAATTTATCAGCTTATGACTAACTCCTCAGATATTTCCCTACTATCAGAATTTCTATGGAAGAGTTTAAGGGTATCTGGCATCTAAGATTCTTGTCATTTCTGGAAACAAAAACGAGTGATGCAAAAATGTGAAATACCTGCTGGCTGCTGGGGCATTTGGAGCACATGTCCTGGAGAGGAGTTGGAGCTGACCAGCTACAGTATATAAGTAACTCTCAGGTCCAGCACGCACACCACCCCGCCTTGCCTGGGAGGCTGACGCACTTCACCATTGTTCTCCCTCCTGAGCCTTCTCCCTCCTTCCCCGCCAGTTCCTTGAGCCTCCCCACTCATCTTGCTGGACACCAAATACAGTTTTTTCCTACATAGCTCTTTTTTGTTCCACTGAGTTCTGGCTCTCTGCAGGAGTATGAACACTGAGAAACAGAGCAGGGGACAGAAACCTTGACTTTCAGGCTTCAGGCCTGAGCCACAGCCAAGGCAATGGACTTCAGTCCTGGCCATCATTTTGTACATCTCTGCCTGAGTGTGATTTGCTCTCTGCTTCTCCTTCCTGCTTATCTGCTCAGACTCCAATTATGTGCAGGCCTTGGCCCTGCAGGATTAGTTCCCGTCCCAGAGAAGCAAGTTTCCAGGGTGTGTCTAGGATGAAACTATAATAAAATCTCAACAATATTTAGGAAAGCCAGCTCACTCGATGAAGAGTTAACTCCAGGCTAACCTGAGTGGACATGCTGCTGAGGTCCTGAAAACAAGTCTTTCCTATATTTGTGGACAGGTCAATCACAGGTACGCATAGTAGGCACTCAGCAGATCCTTGCTGAGTGCAACAAACTCAGTATACAGATGTGTTGAGCATCTTCCATGTGCGGGAAACTGTACCAAGAACAAAGAAACTGAGTCTCCACAAGCATGCAAAAGATCAGAAGTTAGAGACAGAGTAAAGGAGAAGTTACCCCTTCCTCCAAGCTGGCACAGGACCTTGGTGAGAAGCTCATAGGCTGGATTTCAGGTTTCAGTTGCTCCTCTCATCAGGGCGCAGCTTAACACAACTGTACCCAGGGCCCTGTTGCAAGGGGTAAAAAATTCAAAAAACGTGGACCCTGCTTCCAAGTTACTTCATATTGTACCTGGGAAACCATGATATGCATTCCAAATAGGACCTTAGGAACTAAATATTCCTTAACTGAATGTAATAAACATGTCTTGAGAACTCTCGAAATACCAGAGGGCTAATTGTCAGAGAGAAGGACACGGCAACCACTGAGATTTTAGAGGAGGAGAAACAGGGGCTCTGAGGTTATCCAGCAGTAAATGGGACCCAAGCAGGTCCCCATATAATAGAGACAGACTTACAAAGCCTCTAAGATTAACCTAAGTTACCCAAGCAGATCTGAGTTGGTGGCATCCAATGTAATTACATGCAACCATCATTTACTAAACATCTATTCTGTTAAAGTTCCCTGGGGGTTGGATAAAGAAGGCACATAGGCCCAAACTCAGGGAGCTTGCAATCTCGTTAAAGAGACTGAGCTGGAAACAGTGACAGCACAGTGTTGGTGCTGCCAAAGAAAGAAGCCCAGAGGATAAGGAACAGACAGGAAACTGGCTGCCAGCCACATTGCAGTACCCTGGCATGAGCAGGTGAATGCCTGGGGTCACTGCCACCCTTTATTCCTATCTCACTTTGGAGAAACACGGGGTTGGTCCCAGTGATTAGGTAGAGGAACCAGCCTTGGCTTTGCAGTGAGACAGATCTGGGTTCTGGTCTTCATTCTTCCACTCATTTGCTGTGTGTGCAAATAACCTCTCTGAGCTTTGTTTTCCTGTTGTAAGGATTAACCATGATGTAGCCTATACACATTGAAGGGCACTTGAAGGGACACGGTCATGACTGAAGGTGGCAGAGATGGATGTGGCACACACACCGTGGCATGTCTTAAGTGCAGCTGTGGATCCCCTGACCTGGGGATCATGCTTCCCAAATCAGCAGTCAGATGATTTGTACCCTTAACTATATTTGATTTGGCCCTCAGTGGTTTTAAAACTTCTGAATTAATGGGCAACATTTTTAAACAAGAGACTTTGTTTAATAAATAAATATCAAAACACTTGGATCTTCAGGTTCTGTGCAAAAACCAGAAGCTCTAAATATTGAGCCTAATGTTTGCCATGGGGACAAGAGCACTGGAGTGGACTGGACAGCCCTGACTAGCCCCTGCTCCACTCATCTGCCTTTTCTGGAGGTTCCCCACCACACCCACCACCCACACCCCAGGGTATCTTTCAAAGGTTCAGAGTGTTCCATGCCCAAGCCCCAGTCTTCCCTGTGTCCTGATGTGCTCTCTCCAGTTGCCTTGAAAAGTGAAGAGGAAGGTCCCCCTACTGGATAGTCTCTGCTCATTGTCCCTCTCAGTTCCTTCAGAACTGATGAGGGATGCCTTCACTATTGGATTTAATGCATGCAGTCCCTTAATCAGAGTGGAATAAGGATTGCTTTGGGAACCCCTGAGACAGGTCTTGAAGCTGGGTAGGAGTGTATCTTTTCTCAGGTAAGCAATCCAAGCTAAGTGACTTGCTGGCGCCACCCACATGAAGGGCTGGTGCCAAGCCAGAGCCTTGCTGCTGAGCCACCAGTCCCCAGCTGATGAGGGTGAGGATAGAGTGTTTTTTTTTTTTGTTTTTTTGTTTGTTTGTTTGTTTGTTTTTTTGACAGTCAGAGTTAGACAGTGAGAGAGACAGAGAGAAAGGTCTTCCTTCCGTTGGTTCACTCCCCAAATGGCTGCTACAGCCGGCGCACTGTGCCAATCTGAAGCCCGGAGCCAGGTGCTTCCTCCTGGTCTCCCATGCGGGTGCAGTACCCAAGCACTTGGGCCATCCTCCACTGCACTCCCGGGCCACAGCAGAGAGCTGGCCTGGAAGAGGAGCAGTCGGGACAGAATCCGGAGCCCCAACTGGGACTAGAACCCGGGGTGCTGGTGCCTCAGGCAGAGGATTAGCCTAGTGAGCTGCAGCACTGGCCTAAGATAGAGCTTTTCAAGGTGCAGGTAGGTTCAGGCCCTGAAAATGCTAGCTGTCCAGCTGGTGAGAAGAGGGAATGCAGAAGAGCTTAAGAATCAACATGGAAGTTTTTTAAAAAAAAAAAGACTTTCTGTGATTTCCCAGCTGGAAAGCAAAGATGCAGACTGAGAGATAAGAGAAATAGGAGGGAGGAAAAGGGGGCTGGGGAGACCATGAGCTTTTGTGGGCCCCTCTTGTTCTGAGAGGAGGAGGCAGGCCAGGCTGGGCCAGGCCACCCTGAGCTGTCCAGCATAAATCACAAAGAGGAGTGAGAACTGCTTTTCCGAATCTCTCCCACAGCAGCCATTGCCCAGAGCCAGAAGAAGGCTTATTTGAGAACTTCTCCCTCCCCAACCATTTTCCCAAGCTCCTAAATCTCTCCAACACTCAGGCCAAATGCTCTGGGAAGAGAGGTTCTGAGAGATAGCTGGGGGTAGGGTCAAGGGAGCATCTTCTGCCACTGGGCACCAGCCACTTAGGTGCCTAAACTTGGACCAGACTGCCAGTGTTTACTGCCTGCCTATGAGGCACAAGTCCCCTTTGCACTAACTTCACACCATGCTCCATGTCAGAGGCTGGATTCCCTCAGATATTCTGATATAGAAATTCACATGTAAGGCATTTTCTTAGGTCAACATCTGTGGAAGGGAAGAGAGAAAGACAGCCAAAGGAGAGAGCAGGCTGCTTGAGGTCTCCAAAAAGACTTGGCAGACCCCATGAGGCTCTGGAGCTGGTTTTCCAGGTCTGAGGAGGTGGGGCAAGAAAGCAGAGCTTTGCATCCCTGAATTTCTCAGTCATGATTTGCAGGACACTCCTGGAAGAAACTGTGACTTTGGGCAAGGCAGCTGTCTTCAGTCAAGGAGATTCCCAAGTGGGCTGATAGCTGAGGATATAGCTGAGTAAATAAGTCCTTCATTCTTGAAGTGGAATATGGGCCACACATCACCATATCCACTTCATGTGGTAGTGTGCCAAGTGCTTTATGTAGATTAACTCATTGGATTCTCCTGACAGCTCTGTAAGAGGTAGGGATTTGATAGACAAGGAAGCTAAAAGGCTGAGTTCTTTGCAAGTGAGGAGTGGAACCAAGATTTGAAACTAAGGAGTATGCATTATTTATGGTGTGGGGAGAGAAGCAGAGGAGGAGGATAAAAGGGAAGATGAGAGGGGATGATGAAACAGAAGAGGAGAGGGTTATATAGACAGTGCTGTGGGCAGCCCATGATCATAACTACTCCTAAATAATAAACATCACTATTATACCAGCAACCATTCACTGTCACCCTACGTTGTGTAAGAAACCAGGGTAAAATGAAATATATTTTATTTTATCTTTAAACAACCTGATGAGTTGCATACCAGTATTATTATTATTATTATTACATTCATTTCATGGAAAATGGAAGCTTAGACTTGCCCAAGACTTCATGTGGTATTTCATCAAGGACCCTAGATTCAAGTACCAGTAGCAGACTCCAAAGCCCTCGTCATTAATCTTTGACTGTTGGGTGAGATGAAATGTGCCTTCAAAAAATGTTAAATAAGAATACATATGCTATCACCATCAAATTTTAAGTAGTATCTTTGATGGGTCTTGGCATGTAGTAGGTACCCAGTAAATGTTTGTGGAAGCAGGCAGGCAACAGGAAGTATGTAGTACATATAACAAGTACTAGCAGTTCAGGGGAAGAAGAAATCACATTGCTTTGTGATGGGTAAGGTTGGCACTGCTGGAGAATGGGGATAAAGTCCCTTGGAAGAGAGGAAAACAGAAGCTGAGAGGGAGAGATTGTGGGAGGATGCGGAGTGTATCTTGGAGGTGTGAGGAAGCCAGTTTGCCAGAAAGGGGCAATTGTGTGGAGTCCTGTAGTAGAAGGTGAGCTTCAGGGGTACATTGGGCCCAGGTCATTCTAGAGTTAAGCATTTTGGGCTCTGTTCTACAAACAGAAGTCTTTGTAAGTCTTTAAATCAAATGGCCTTTTGATTCAATGAATCTGATGTTGGTTAGCAGGGGGCATTGCAAGAAAGAAAGAAGCTAGGTAAAGGGTCTGATTGTGAAACTGTTGCAAGAACAAATAGGCTAGGATCTAGGAGGGACAAGATGTGGAGATGAGGCATTCCCTCAGAGGAGACAGGTGCACAGTCGAATGCTCCAGTACATTTCCAGGCTGGGAGGCAGCATTGCAGAGCCCTGTCCCCATCTTGGGGTATCAGGGGAATAGCTGGTTTCCTGTTTTCACTTCATATCATTCACTCCACCATCAGCAGAAATAATGGGAGCCACACTAAGGAAGCTTTGAATAGGTGGGATAGCAGGAAAGTGCCAAGTTTGGGCCCCTCATCCCAGAGGTCTTCAGAGGCAAGGAGAGAGTAATACTGGCTCCAACAGGGAGAGCTGCCCAAAGGAGGCCAGAGGCAGGTTAAGGAAGGGTGATGCCCAGGCAGAGCAAGACTGTGCCAGGAGCACAGGTGCTTTAGTCCAGCCCAATGGGGTGGCAGAGCAGCCCTGAACCAGGAACCCAAAGCCTTGCTGGAATATTAGCCTACTGCATACACAAGCAAGGTGACCATGTTAAGTCATCTAATCTTTCTGTGATAACTGGTGTGCAAACATCCAGCTCAGTGCCTGGCATGAGGCTGATACTTAAATATGTGCAGAACATGTACACTTCAAGTTTCAGTTTGCTCACCTGTGAGACAGGGACAACAGTCTCAGACCTACCTCCCTTCCTGGGAAAGATCAGCTGAGAGACATCTGTGAGCAGTCTCTCCACTGAGGCAGTGTTCCAATCTGGGAGTGAATAGCATGAATTTAACAATTTCTTGCACTCTCCAGATCGCCCTTTCTGCAAGTGGAGAAGTGTTCTTAAGATCTCTGTACCTATTTATGTAAAAAGGCAGCACCAGCCCATGTGTGCTGTCATCCCAGAGAGACAGAGAAGTGGGAAGATACCATCCATGGACCCTTTGAGTACTTAGTCATATACTCTTCTAGAGCCAGAATGGGTCTTCATCTCTTTATCTCCAGTTCCCAACATCATCCTTTAATGGAATGGATGAAATCCTTGGGCACCATGCTTGGAGCCAACCACGTCATCCATTGCTCCAACCTGGTTCTAATCCTGACCCAAAGCCAAGTTCCAGTGGATGGATGGGTGAGAGATGGAGGGAACCCCTGATGGCAAGCAGGTTGGGATGAGTACAAACAATTTCACTGCCCCTCTTGACAGAATGTCCTTGGTCTGACATTTAAGGCCATTCACAGTCTGACTCCTGCACAACTTCCGATTTTTTTCCTACATGAAAAGTCCTGTGAAAGAGTCTTCTTTCCTGTGCCTCCTCATGTGCCTTCTTTCCTGTGCCTTCATATGTCCTAAGTGAATGAATACATGAATCCATCATAATCATGTGATAAATGCTGCCCTTTCCTTCAGTTTCATCAACAGCTGTTAATTCAGGTAGGCTGTGAACTATATATCATACATGGTTGGCCCTCTGTTATTTTTTGCCAAATGCAAAAGGTATTCCCAGCTCAGTATGAGGCTTTTCCTGATTTCCCATAAAACTGATCCTAGAAGATGTCACAGAAGCTACAGCCTTTGCACATTGGACTGGAGCAGGCTGAGGAGCACTTGGTTTGGTTTCTAAACCTTGGAGCTGCAGCAGGAACACAAACACTGTTTTTCATTTGTTCCTTTCATGATGTTCCTCCCTTCCTGCCTTCCCTGCACCCAAGTCTCAGGCTGACCCTATCTGAGGTTCTCTGAGGGTGAGTGAATAGTAGCAGTTATCTACCAACTCTTCTGTTTCTCTGATTTCCCCTGACCCTGAATCTCAGTATGCAGGGCAGGTGTCTGCTGTCATCTCACCTCAGTGGAGTTTCTTCCCACCTGCCAGAAAGGACTGGTCACCTGCTGTTGAATAAATCCTTTGGCTTTATCCTAAATAAGCTGTGCCAGCCCCAGGAAAATCAGTAGGCATTGGGTTGTATTGCTATGCTTTTTTTAAAGATTTATTTATTTATTTAAAAGTCAGAGTTACAGAGGGAGGGAGGGAGGGAGGGAGGGATAGAGAGAGAGAGAGAGAGAGAAGGAGGGAGGAAGGGAGGGAGGGAGGGAGTCTTCCATCCACTGATTCACTCTCCAAATGGTTGCAATGGCTGGAGCTGGGCATATCCAAAACTACGAGCCTGGATCATCATCCAGATCTCCCATGCAGTTGCAGGGATCCAAGGACTTGGGCCATCTTCTATTGCTTTCCCAGGTCATAGCACAGAGAGGTATCGGTAGTGGAGCAGCCAGGACTCGAACTGGTGCCCATATGGGATGCCAGCACTGCAGGTGTTAGCCCCTGCTACAGCTAGGGCTTTTAAAAGGAGCCCTTTGTCACAGGAGGTGCAGACCTTGATTGACGACACCCTGCTGTGTTTTTCAGGCTGTGGTGGTGACTGATGGGGAACGCATCCTGGGCTTGGGAGACCTGGGCTGCTATGGCATGGGCATTCCTGTGGGCAAGCTGGCCCTGTACACAGCATGCGGAGGGGTGAACCCACAGCAGTGCCTCCCTGTCCTGCTGGATGTCGGCACCAACAACGAGGTAACATCCTGCCCCTGCCAGAAGCTTTAGGTACAGAAGGGGCCAGAGAGTGGAGGGTGGAGGAAATACCTTTGTGTGTGTGTGGAGGAGGGGGGAGGGTTATACCTATACAGCAATGGACCATTTATTTCCTGATGTCCCCTTGACAAGAGCACACCCCTATGCACTTGTGACACAGAGGAGATTCTGCCTGCCTGGCAACCCTCTCTGGTACCTTAACCTCATTCTCTTGTCATTCCCTCTTTTGGGACCCCTTGCTCCTCTACCTCCATGAGGTGTAAATGATGAGCCCCATTGAGTATGTTCTTCCCTGTATCCATGACCCCACACAGCTTCCTTTCCCATCAAGGCCACTCTGAGCCATCTGTAGAAAGGGCAGGTGGAGTGGGAGTGACTACTGGGCTGCATTTTTAAGCAAGATCAGGGCAAGCTGCCCCCATGGAAGGATTAAAACTCAAAGCACCAGGCCAGGGGCTAAAATTTCTGAATCAGACAGATGAGCGCCTTGCAAACTCAGTGAGAGAAACTGAGCTAAGCTGTAGGTGAGATGCAACTGCAGATTTCCAGGGGCTTTGTGAGTCGGGAAGCTCACAACTCAGCCAAGAGTTTGTCTTTCCTGGGCAGGCACCGCAGTATTTGTGCATTTCTGCAATTTTCAGCTCTGTGTCTCTGTGTAAGAACACATGAAAAAAAATCCAGATATTCCTTACTAGTGACATTTATCTTTGAGTTTGAGACCAGTGCATGATCATCATTTAAAAGCTGAGAAAATCCAAGGAATCATTGTGAAATCAGTGCTAATCATTGTTTACATTTTGATATGTTACCTTCCAATATTTTCTGCCCAAAGCACTTATAAAGCCAAAATGGGTTCACATTGCATATACAGCTTTCAACACTATTCTTTAAAACTTATTATCTGCATGAATTTTCTCCATGGTCATTGGTCATTCCTTCACAATGCCATTAAAATAAACGCTTGGTATATCATAATTTACACAAGAAATCCTCCAGAATTGTACACTTAGATTATTTCTAAATCATACTCTAATATCCATTTTTGCAGATGATTCTTAGTTACCATCTCTGATTATTTCCTTAGGATAAATTCTTTAATATTGAAATACGAAGGCAGAAAAAGTCATTTTTTAGATTCTTGATTTGCATTGTCAAAAAATTAATAGCTGTTTGGATTCTGCATTGATCTTCTGAGGCAAATTTGCCAAGGCTCTTTGCATGGCCTTCCTCTTCTCTAGACACCATATGTTCCATTTCTAAATAAGAATGGGCACTGTAGCTCCTAACGAGGAAGGATTCTTATTCAGGCTTCATCCCTAGATCCCATCAAATGGGGGAACAGTGGGAGGATCTTGATTAAGGGCTGGGAAATTATGGGGGTAGTTAAGAAGAGGGAAAGAAAGAGGAGGAAGAACAGCACTAAAGTGATAAGCAAGGGCCTGAGGTCACAGAACCACTGATGAGTCAGATGAGTTATTGTACCTCTTTGAACTTGATCCCATTGTGGTACAAAGAGAAGGCACAATTTGGAATGTCCTTCCACCTCTTCCTCTCCCCATGTTCCACATCAGTATTAAAGCTACTCATCAACACCAATGCTCAGATTTTACTCTGCACACATTCCCTTCCCCCAACCAGATGTCTGGGTTTACACCAGGCATTATTAAAATTTCCCTTCAAGGCCAGTGCTGTGGCATAGCAGATAAAGCCTATGCCTGCAATGCCAGCATCCCATATGGGCATTGGTTCCAGTCCTGGATGCTCCACTTCCAATCTAGCTCCCTGCTAATGTGCCTGGGAAAGCCGCAGAAGATGGCCCAAGTTCTTGGATCCCTGCACTCACGTGGGAGACCTGGAAGACATTCCTAGGTCCTAGTTTTGGATCAGCCCAGCTCCAGCCATCGTGGCCATTTGGGAAGTGAACCAGCAGATGGATGATCTCTCTCTGCTTCTTCCTCCCTCTCTCTGTAATGCTGCCTTTCAAATAAATAAATAAATATTTTGTAAAAATTACCCTTCACCTCAAAGAGTTTGTATGCACTGATGAGTGTAGTTGTGTTCCAACTGCATTTAATTGAGATATTCACTCTCCATGCTAAAATCTGACCCTATGCAAGAACTGGAACATCTTGAGTTTGATTCTGAGAACACTTCATCCCCTAGAAAGATGCTGGTGGCCTCTAGCAGGTGCATTATATACTTTGTCACTGAAGGTCCCATACCCAGCAAGGATGAGCTGATGTTTAGGGCAGACCCCAACTTGTAACAATTCCACAAGAAAAGATGGCTGGGAACAGTGGTAATAATGGGCAAGCCCCCTTTCCCAGACCATCTGGTGAAAGCCTTTTAATAACCCTATGAGTGGCACATCTATCATTATTCTCTTCTTACATTTGTGGAAACTGAGGTCCAAAGAGTTTAAATCACCAAAAAGATGTGCTGCAGGTGGCAGAACCTAATCTGAGCCTGTGCTCATCTTCCCACATCACTCACTTACCTGAGTTTCTGTTGTTTTCTCAGTAAAGATCACTTCTTGACTTTAAAATTTTTATGACTAAAAGTAACATTAAAATATTATCCAAAAGTTTAAAGGCAAAAGGAAATGGCATTTCTCCCACAATGCTATATGTGTGTTTTAATATTTATCTCTGCCTACACATAGATGGAATTATTACCTAGTTGTAATCATAATGTGCCCATATTCTGTTCTAATTTTTCCAATTAAGATTATTTTGTGAACACTTTCTCTTCGCTTATTTCATAGAAGTTTATTGAGTGTTTAGTAGGTGTCAGGCACTCTCCAGGCACGAGGGAGATAAATGAGAGCCAGGCCTGGGTGGAATATCCTAGCTGTCAGCGTTTCAGCAATGCCACCTACTTGATCATTTTAATGGTCATGTGTTCCATCTGCACACAAATCCAGAGTTACAAAATGACCAACACGTGGAAGACAGTGATTTATCTCTTTATAAGTAGATTTACTATGTAATCCCCTGCACTATAGTTTTTTTTCAGAAAATGAGTCTGTTTGCTAGAATTTCCCTCCAGAAGTCTTGGAGCGCATCTTTTGCTCAGAGCAAAGCCAGAACTGCAGGAGACAGAGGTTCCACCTCGAAACTTTTGTCTCTCACGTCGGTGCAGGGAAGGATGCTGTTGTGGGGGCTTCTAATACCAGAATAGCTGGGCCATCTGTGTGTACATCCCTATAAAATCTCCGAAGCCAACAGAAGCTTTCATCAGAGTCGAAGGAAACACCCTCCAGGTTTCCTGTTGAAGGAAAATACCTGTCTACAGCCCTGAAACTCTGAGTCACTTCTACCTGCCAACACCAAGGAGGTTTGGAAAATTAAATACGCAGTTCCTGTAAAGAAGTAACAACCCATGGTTAAGTTCTGAAAGGGATGGCGTAGGAGACTCCTCCCAGCTATGGATACATACGGTTTGGTTTCTGCATTTTGTTTTGTCCACGAGCTCCCAGACACTCACACTTAAGTTGAAAGTTTGACTGAAATATTCTCATTCAACAACCTTATTTTACATGGGTACAGAGGCCCAGAGCAGAAATGACTCTCCTAAGGACTGACCCCATGGCCCATGCTCATTCCATACTATGCTGAGATTCTGAAGGGCACCCCACAGGCCATGGCTTTCAAATGGCCCTTCTTGTGTCTTGATGGCCTTCTCCGGGCAGAGCCTTGAGCCTCTATGATTCCTTTTGCAAAAGAGATTCTCTGTGATGCCTTGGAACTAACTAATTGGAGAGGAGCAGGAAGCATGTGCTCAGAGAGGCAAACCCAGGGGCGCAGCCTGGTCACATTGCCTCAGGGGAGGAGGTGGACTGCTGAATGAGCATGGGGCTGGTATCTAAGCTGGGTGTTACAAGTTTCTCCTTACCATGCCAGATTATCATGCCTGTGACTAGTAACTACTCAGCACTCACCCTGTAGTGCCATCAGAGGACTTACTCTTTGCACATGTGTGATTCATGAGGATGCCCTTTTTGATTTCTTTGTAGCCTACCACTGAGCTTAACTGATCTTCCAGAAAGAGGAGTGGGAGGCACAACTGCCACTCTGAGGGGAGGACGCTGTGTCCACAGTGTGACCCCAAACCCATGGCCTTGCAGATCCACAGGTACCCTGAATAACATCTTAGGATGCCTGTTGCTATGCAAGATAAATATTTTTCAAGCAGAAGCTTTATTTATTTTCCAGCGTACATCCAATGCTCACTGATATGCCTGGTGAAGAGGAGGATAATTTCCTCATCTGTCTTCTATGACATTTTATCTCCAAGAAAAACCTTAGGAAGACAGAACTGGGCATCCAGCCACACAGGGAGTAGTCAGCCTTCTAACTCCCATGGCAGAGGAGAAAGTTCTGGTTCACCTGCTTTGGATAAATGCTTTCACTGAAAATTATAGTCACTAACTTACTTAGTTTCAGGGGGGTTTGTAATAACAAGAATGAAAGATTTAGTCCCTCTATTAATATTTATGTGCTAGGCACCCAGCTGGAGACCAGAGATAGGAAGTATTGAAGTCAGGTTGCCACCCTGGGAAGAATTCCTGTTTTAGAAACCATGTGTTCTGCCCTGTTGCTTCCACTAGTGTATTTTGTGACCTTAGGCAACTCATTTAACCCTTCCAAGTCTCAAAGGAGGAAGCTGACCAACTGATTTCCAAAGACCTCTTTGTTCTTAATTCAACATTTCCTTAGCCCAATCCTGGGACTCTTGCAACTCATAACCACAAATGCTTTAGTTAGGCTTACCATCAGAAAATGCAAATCTCTGGGGAAATGCCAATGAACAAGCGGTAGATCCTTTCCTCAAAGATCTTGCCTTATATGATAGAGCTAATTATCATCCCTGCTTAACAGAGAAAAAAATGATGCCGAGATACGTGAAATGCCTTGCTCAAAGTGACAGAAGTAGTTAAGTGACAGCATCTGAATTAAAACCCAGGTCCACCTACTTCCAAAGCCTGAGTCCCTTCTGGAACACACCAATGATGCTCAGAGGACAGCATCTGGACCACAGTGCCCCTTTCTTGACTGTACACTGCTTCCTGGCTTTACGTTCCTTCTGTTGATAGGGTTATCAGGATTATCACATTTAGCAGATAAAAGTACAGCAGGCCAGTCAGATTCAAATTTCAGATAAACAGGGCCTGCACTGTGGCAAAGTAGGTTAATCCTCCACCTGCGGTGCCGGCATCCCATATGGACGCTGGTTCTAGCCCTGGCTGCTCCTCTTCCAATCCAGCTCTCTACTATAGCCTAGGAAAGCAGTAAGAAGACAGTCCAGGTCCATGGGCCTCTGCACCCACGTGGGAGACCTGGAAGAAGCTCCTGGCTCCTGGCTTCAGATCAGCGGAGCTCCAGCCATTGCGGCCATTTGGGGAGTGAACCAGCGGACAGAAGACCTTTCTCTCTGTCTCTCCCTCTCACTGTCTGTAACTCTACCTCTCAGATAAATAAATAAATAAATAAAATCTAAAAAAAAATGTTCAGATAAGCAATTACTTGGTTTTTCAGCATAATTATGCCCCATGTAACGCTTGGGATGAACTTGCACTAAAAATAATAACAGTAGTAATAATAATAACAGGGAACAGCATTGTCGCACAGGGGGTAAGCCACCACTTGCAACATCAGCATCCCATGTTGGAGTGCCATTTGAGTCCTGGCTGCTCTGCTTCTGATCTAGCTCCCTGTTAATATGCTGGGAGAGTAGCAGATAAAGTACTTGGCCCTCTGCCATCGATGTGGTAAACCTGGGTGGAATTCCAGGCTCCTAGCCTCAGCATGGTCCAGCCCTGACCACTATAGCCATTTGGAGGAGTGAACCAGCAAATGGAAGATTTCTTTCTTTGTCTCCCTATCTCTGTCACTCTTCCTTTCAAATAAATAAATCTTTAAAAAAGAATTTATTTGAAAGTCAGAATTACACAGAGAGAAGGAAAGGCAGAAAGAGAGAAGTCTTCCATCCTCTGGTTCACTCCCCAATTGGCTGCAACAACCAGAGCTGCACCGACCCAAAGCCAGGAGCCAAAATCTTCTTCCAGGTCTCCCATGCAGGTGCAGGGGCCCAAAGACTTGGGCCATCTTCCACTGCCTTCCCAGGCCATAGCAGAGAGCCAGATTGAAAGTGGAGCAGCCTGGACTTAAAACTGCCCTTATGGGATGCCGGCACTACAGGCAGCGACTTTACTGGCTATGCCACAGCGCCAGCCCCAATAAATTCTTTCAAAAATAACAAAATTATTACCTGAGATTCCCATTTAAATAGAGTACCCTGTATTTTATCAGGCCAAACTGCCTGCTGGAAACTTCTCTTCAAATGCAGACTGCTAGAGAGATACCACCTCCTGGGCAAAGGTGTGAAGGTGGGAGGTCCAGCTGGCTTCCTATTCCCTCCTCTCCTCCCATAGCCTCACCCCCAGTTCGTCTCGCTAAACAGGCAGAATTGTCGAAAAAAGTGAAACAGAAGCACTGGGAGCAGCTTTAGTAAACAGGTGCTGTCTGTTCCAGGAGCTGCTCCGAGACCCTCTATACATCGGCCTGAAGCACCGGCGCGTGCGCGGGAAGGAGTACGACGACTTGCTGGATGAGTTCATGCAGGCCGTGACAGACAAGTAAGTGGGCCAGACCTTTTGAGAGAGGATTCTTTTTTTTTTTTTTTTTTAGGCATTACTCAAAAACTATTTTTTTTTAACTTTTATTTAATGAATATAAATTTCCAAAGTACGGCTTATGGATTACAATGGCTTCCCCCCCATACCGTCCCTCCCACCCGCAACCCTCCCCTCTCCCACTCCCTCTCCCCTTCCATTCACATCAAGATTCATTTTCGATTCTCTTAATATACAGAAGATCAGTTTAGTTTACAGAAAGTAAACATTTCAACAGTTTGCTCCCACACAGAAACATAAAGTGAAAAATAATAGATGATTTTTTAAATGATGCTGAGATCAGATCAGACCTATTGTCATGTTTAATCCCAGTGAGAGTCAAGTTGGGAATTGATAATTTCTTTTTTTTTTTTTTTTTTTACAGAAGATCAGTTTAGTGTACATTAAGTAAAGATTTCAACAGTTTGCACCCACATAGAAACACAAAGTGAAATATACTGTTTGAGTACTCGTTATAGCATTAAATCTTAATGTACAGCACATTAAGGACAGAGATCCTACATGAGGAGTAAGTGCACAGTGACTCCTGTTGTTGACTTTACAAATTGACACTCCTGTTTATGGCATCAGTAATCTCCCTATGCTCCAGTCATGAGTTTCCAAGGCTATGGAAGCCTTTTGAGTTCTCCGACTCTTATCTTGTTTAGACAAGGTCATAGTCAAAGTGGAGGTTCTCTCCTCCCTTCAGAGAAAGGTACCTCCTTCTTTGAAGACCTGTTCTTTCCATTGGGATCTCACTCACAGAGATCTTTCATTTAGGTGTTTTTTTTTTTTTTTTTTTTTTTTTTTTTTTTTTTTTGCCAGAGTGTCTTGGCTTGAGAGAGGACTCTTAAGAGATACCTGGACTGAAGTCAACACTGGTTTTGGCAGATACACAAATAAGAGGCAGTTGTGTGCTTTTCCAGGTAGTCTGAAAATTCCAAGGGGAATCAGAGTACTTGGTTGGAAGATTAGGAACTAGATGAGCTCATTCTCTGGGAGAGTCTTTGGGAGCTGAGGGAAGAGGAGAGAAAAGAAGGTTGATGGCTGCTGGCTCTGTGTCCCAGAGGTAGGGAAATATCTGTTTTCCCAAGAGGAACCCCTCGCCCCTTGGCTTGAGCTGTTTCAGGGTTCTCTGCATGAACAGGGTTGTCTCAAGAAGAGGTGGAAACATGTGTGCCCTTCTGATGAAATGGCTTTGGCAGGCAGTTTGTCATATTTTTCATCATTTCCCAACTCTTGTGAGGACGAGACAGTGTTAATGAGCCCCTGAAGTGGACTACACGGGCACTAGGCCTGCAAGATTTATGAGGTGTTAGCTTTCACTGAGGCGCATGATATTGCAGCATCCATTCCTGTCCACCACCCCAGCCACCTGATCACTCTGCTATGGCTGGCATGCAACAGCCCTCAACCACCCATGTTTCATCTGAAATGCAAACTGACCAAACTAGAGATTCAGCAGCTCCTCAGGCCTCTGAGGACAATGCAGGTCCCATTCTTACTTGAAAATCTCCAGCCTTTCCTGCTGTCCCATTATGCCCAGGTAATGGCAGAGCTGCCCTCCTGTCCTCGGCAAAGTACTCCCTTACCCAAGCTCAGCCATAGCCACTTGGACCAAACAGTGGGCTGGAGAAAGAGCTGCTCTAGCCTCTACAGCCTATTAAGCCTCATTTGAGTGGTCTTTGGGGGGGGTGGGCAAAATGTATTTGACCCTTGACCTTTCCAAAGTTTACATGTATGTGACTTTGGGCAGCTTACCATACCTTTCCAAGCCCTTTATCTGGGTTTTTAAAAAAATGAGTATTTTTCTTCTTATTGTATTTATTTTTGTTTTTTAAGATGAGAGGAAAAAATAATGTGGCCATACAGTATGGGAATGATCCTGAAGAAAAGAGGACATTAATGATGGAGTACAGAATGAGGGGCAGAGTTCTTGAGTAAGTGAGAGGAGAAAGCATCTAGTGCATACCTGGAGAGCTTAGTCTTAAGAGCACAGAAAGGGCCGGTGCCATGGCTCACTAGGCTAATCTTCCACCTGTGGCACCGGCACCCCGGATTCTAGTCCTGGTTGGGGCGCTGGATTCTGTCCCGGTTGCCCCTCTTCCAGGCCAGCTCTCTGCTGTGGCCCGGGAGGGCAGTGGAGGATGGCCCAAGTCCTTGGGCCCTGCACCTGCAGGGGAGACCAGGAGAAGCACCTGGCTCCTGCCTTCAGATCAGTGCAGTGCACTGGCTGCAGCGGCCATTAGAGGGTGAACCAACGGAAAAAGGAAGACCTTTCTGTCTCTCTCTCTCTCACTGTCCACTCTGCCTGTCCAAAAAAAAAAAAAAAAAAAGCACACAGAAAATCATAGGCAGGGCTGTAGATCAGGCAGTGGAGCCAGAGCTCCAGGCGCAGATGGGGCAGGCAGGTAGATATGGTGGTGGGAACATGTGGGAGTCCTAGATGAAGACAAGGTCATCAGGTAAGACTGACGATGGCGGCGGGGTGTGTGTGTGTGTGTGTGTGTGTGTGTGTGTGACTTAGTTATCTAGATGAGTGATAGAATCCCAGGCTAAGGAACTAGGGAATGATCACTGAGCAGCTCTGGGTCCCCCCCTGATGTTAGTGGTCATGAATTTAACTAAAGTCAATGAACCTCTTGTCTCTTGCCAGGTTGAATTATCCAGGGGCAGGTCAGGAAAAGGTAGAAAGTAGAGTGTAACCAGAGTTAGGATTTTGCCAAGCAAGAGAGAGTAGGAAAGGAGTTGAATATTTGAGAGAATGGTTATAATGCTGTGTCATGAGGTCTAGGCTGGGTAAGGAGGTACATGAAGATACGATGGAGAAGAGGGTTAAGGGATAGTGGAAAGGTGGTAGGATTCATGCATAGTAAGTTCTGATGAGGTCTGAAATTGATTGAGTTGGGTTCTTGATGGAATGAGCTAGGAAGAAAGGAGATGATCAGCAAGCTGCATATTCACTGCTGAGATTATGGAGGAAGTACTGCTATTGAGATGTGACCACCAAAGGAGTCCATTCAAGAGTCCACTGCATTACTAGAAGTATAGCATTGAGAACAAGGGAGGTGAATGTCCCACTTCATTGCCTCCCTTTCAGGCCATCCTAAATACCACATTCAGTTCTAGACTAGATACTATAAATTACCTAAAGCACCTTTGGGCAACAATAACCATGGAAGTGATCAAAATCAAAGGCTTAACTTGGTGGAGAAAAACTCAGAGACTGGTCGGTCTGTATCAGGAATGTGGCACTACTTCCAGACATCTGAAAGCTGTTCTTGCAGAAAAGGATTAGACTTGTTTCTGTAGATCTACGTTTGGAAGAACCAGTTGATGGAATGCCATTTGAAACAAAATCAGTCACAGCCAGCATCCCCCACCCCCGCCCTGCAATGTTCTGCACTCTCTGTGGGAATGAGTTCCCTGTCACAGAAAGAATTCAAGAGTAGGTTGTGTGGTGTGGTGTAAGAGTGAATTCAGACATCGGATGGTCTATAACATGCCTTTCCCACCCACCCCCTTCATTATTCTATTCTGACTTAAGAACCTGTGTCATGGGCAGGATAGGAATCATTATTCCAATTTTATGGAAAACTAACACACAGTCACACAGTACCTGGCAAGACTGTGAGTTGAACCCTGGTCTGCTAACTCCAAATCCAGATTGCTTTCTGCAATGCCAAGTTACCTGTAGATGAGAAGAGAAGGGGTTGAAATTGGCCTTGAGAGTCCATTTTTAGCTTCCTGTTTCCAGGGTTCACTGCTTATCTAATGAAGCAGTAGTCATCCCATGATTCCCCAAAGAGAAGTCTTGCTATTCATGTGAGAAGGTTAAATAAACTAGGATGTAAACGGCTCTTCAAATTATCATCAAAGTCAGTTCACAGTTTCAAAAACACACACAGGCAGTCCAGGGTGAACCCTTGGTGGAGGCATGACTCAGCCAACAGGAATGTGTCCTTAAGTGGGAAAGGCGATGGGTGACGTCTATGGTTTTGACTTTCTAGTAAGCAAAAGCAGATGTTTCTGTGGATACTGTAGGCGCAGAGTGAACTGATCTCCCCAAGCACTGTTGGAAATTTAGTAGCCCCAAAAAGGAGTGCTTTGTCCCAGGGGTGGATCAGGAGCTCTAAAACCAATCACCATGCATTTTAAGAAAGAATCTTGGAAACACTGACTCCTGCCTTCAACATCCTTGTCTCTGCCCAAACATCCTGCTGATTAAAAAGCTCCACCTTCTTGCCCCACCCACAACTTGGGATGTGTCCTCTTGATATCTTTTGGTCTCAACAAAACTCTCTATGGCGCAGTATGGAGCTTGGCCACTGAGGAGGAACCACTAGGGCAGAAGGAATCTCCATTTAGGTCTGCAAAAAGCAGCAATAGATAGTTGGGAATGTTCTCAAAGCAAAGACACAGAGCACTGTTCCATGGCAAAGATTAGTTGCCCCATCTCTGCTCTTTGCCATCCACATGGTAGAACTGGATTGAATTCCTGCCTACAGGCTTTGACCTGGCCCAGCCCCAAATGTTGTGGGCATGTGGGGAGTGAATTAGCAGATAGAAGATGCTCTCTCCCTTTCTCTCTCTCTCTCTGGCTCCCTCTCAAATTTTTTTATAAAGATAGATTTATTTATTTATTTGAGAGGGAGAGACACAGGCAGAGAGAGATCTTCCAGCTACTAGCTCACTCCCCAAGTCCCCAGGACGGGGCCAGACCTGGAACTACAAAGCCAGAAGCCTGGAACTACATCCAGTCTTCCACATGGGTGGAAGAGCCCAATACTTGAACCATCTTCTGCTGTTTTCCAAGCACATGATCAGGGAGCTGGATCAGAAGAGAAGCCGCTGAGAGGTAGCACAAGAATACAAATACCAGAAGCTTGGCTCATTGAGGAGGCCATCAATATAACAAATGACCACAGCCCATCCAGCATAGGAAGGACAAAGAATGGAGCAGCCAGCATTCTAGGAGGATGTGACCTGAAAATTCAAGAAGGGAAGAGAAAAGCATAACAGTTACACAAGTTAGCGAGGAAATATGCCATATAAAATTGAAGGACATTTTTACAGAGTACCAGCTGCAAACCAGACACTTAGCCAAGCATAGTGAGCCATCTGCAGAGAAACAAGCAGTCCTGCTTTTAAAGAGCTTTGCAGTCGGAGAGGCTAAGAAGGCATAGAGGGTCTGGTTATCTAAACTCCAATAGGTAAATGTTCCTGGTCTCTATGTAAGCCAGCACACAAAGACTATCCACTGGTCTTACCAACAGGGACCTACAGAAGGGAAGACTTGGCCCATGCTCTGGGCTCATCCTACTGTGGTGCTCCATCTTCACAATACACTGGCTGCACAAGCAGCTTCCTTTCCTATCTGGAACCATCCCAAGTGGGGTTTGTGCCCCCTGGTTCTATTGAAATCCTCTTTATCCTAAGGAACTTGGGCTGCTTTTGCTTCTGGCATAATTGCATTTCCACCAGTAGGGGAAATTCCCACACATCTGGACACCCCAACTTGAAAGATAGATCATGGGCTGGAGTCAATCCTACCTTTCCCTATAAGCTAACCTGTGCCCAAGCCTGATTCCTTGTCCTCAGCTTTGACTCCCTGACAACTAAGGAGCTAGGAAAGGGGACATGTAGAAAACATTAATTAAGTAAAGACAGTGGTGACTGCTTTGTTCAGGGAATTTCTTCTAAAAAGTTTCCTGTGAAAAAATAGAGAACCATATCATCCTCTAAAAACATATGTTGGTTTTTTTTGAAATTTAACTTTTTAAACTGGAACTAGTAAACTTGTTCCACAAGGGGATCCATTTTGCTGGCAAAGAGATGGGAACAGTAGGTACTGTAACCAGAACTCAGGGAACTGAGCTTTATTTTCATTCTTGACACAGAGAAACTCATTACATAAGCACTGAGCGAGCTAGGAGCAGCATAAGCAAATCATATATCTGATTTCCAGAGCTTTTGAATAATGGCTGTATGCCCAACACTCCTAGGAACTGCAGTGAGAGTCAAAAGAAGTAAGACATGGGCTGCACCCTCAAGAACTTTATAGCCAGGGGCTGGTGCTGGGACTCGGTGGGTTAAAGCCCTGGCCTGCAGTGCCGGCATCCCATATGGTCACTAGTTCGAGTCCCGGCTGCTCCCCTTCAGATCCAGCTCTCTGCTATGGCCTGGGAAAGAAGTATAAAATGGCTTAAGTGATTGTGCCTCTGCACCTATGTGGGAGACCCAGAAGAAGCTCCTGGATCCTGACTTCTGATTGGCTCAGCTCCGGCCATTGAGGTCATTTGGGGAGTGAACCAGTGGATGGAAGACCTCTCTCTCTGGAACTCTGGAACTCTGCCTTTCAAATAAATCTTTTAAAAAAAAGAACTTTAAAGCCCTTCCAAGGAAACAACTTTTTTTTTTAAGTTTATTTATTCACTCAAAAGACAGAACAACAGAGAGGAGAGAGAGAGAGAGAGAGAGAGAGAGAGAGAGAATATTACATCCAGGTTTCCATGTGGATGGCAGGGACTCAACCACTTCAGCCATCACCAGCTGCCTCCCAGAATCATATTGGCAGGAAGCTGGATTGGAAGTAGAGTGATCAGGACTTGAACCAGGCACTCAGATATGTGATGGCGGTGCCCCAAGCAGCAGTTTAACCCATCTGCACCACCAGACCTACCCCAAAAAGACAAAATTTTGAATAGAAAATAGAGGGAAGTTATATACTTAACTTTTTGGTGTTGACCTTCAACTCGATGAAAATGCAGCAAGAAGAGTAATCAGAGATGACTGGGAAGAGATAAAATTGTAGGGGCTGAATTTGAGAAAGCAATAGCAGAAAGAATGGCATTCCATATAGAAGATGGGAGGGGGCTGGCACAAGTCCTGGAGTCAGATGACAGGAGAACCTGAAGTTCTGATGTTCAAGGGCAGGAGAAAATCAGTGCCCCAGCTCTACCCAGAAGAGAGAGCAATTTCACCTTTCCTCAACCGTCTTGTTCTATCTGGTCACTCAACTGATTGGAGGATACCCGTCCATCTTGGGTGAGCTCCCTTCCTCACTGGCTCACTGGGAATCTCTCAGACACACACTCAGAAATTAGGCTTTATCAGCTTCCCAAGTACCCCTTAACCCAGGCAAGTTAACATCAAAAATTAACCATCACTCTAATAGGTCTCCAGACCCAGGCACAAGGTTGTAATTAGTAGAGCTGGAAAGTAAAAAGGATTTGGGGGCTGGCGCTGTGGCGCAACAGGTTCAAGCCCTGGCCTGAAATGCCAGCATCCCATACGAGAACCAGTTCTAGTCTTGGCAGCTCCTCTTCTGATCCAGCTCTCTGCTATGGCCTAGGAAAGCAGTAGAAGATGGCTCAAGTCCTTGAGCCCCTGCACCCACATGGGAGACCCAGAAGAAGCTTCTGGCTCCTGGCTTCAGTTCGGCGCAGTTCCGGCCATTGCGGCCATCTGGGGAGTGAACCAGTGGATGGAAGGCCCCTCTCTCTCTCTCTGTAACTCTGTCTTTAAAGAAAAAAAAGTAAGTAAAAGGATTTCAATCATCTAACCTGTTTTGAAATCAAGCTCCTTAAGCCCACAGTTCTACAGATGGGCATTGAGTTCTAGAAATAAAATATTTTATACTAACCATAAAAGATTTAAATTACTAAACACTTTGTCATTCTAAATTGCTTTCTGTATTATGTTTCCTCTCAAGATTTCATTAATTAAAGAATTTTTCTGCAAAAAAAAAAAAAAGCCTAGCCATCCACCCAATATCTCATTTGAAACTTCATGAAGTGAATAACAGTTAGACATTGTACTTTCCTGAGCAACAGAAGTAAAAAAGGACTTCAAAAATTTAGTGGAAAATATGAGATTAAAAGGTAATGTGGGGGCCAGCACTGTGGTGTAGCGGGTAAAGCTGCCACCTGCAGTGCTGGCATCCCATATGGGTGCTGGTTCAAGTCCCAGCTACTCCACTTCCATTCCAACTCTCTGCTATGGCCTGGGAAAGCAGTAGAAGATGGCTCAAGTCCTTGGGCTCCCAAAACCATGTAGAAGACCCAGAAGAGGCTCCTGGCTCCTGGCTGTTGCAGCCATCTGGGCAGTGGATGGAAGACTCTCTCTCTCTCTCTCTCTCTCTCTCTCTCTCTGCTTCTGCCTGTCTGTGTAATTCTACTTTTCAAATAAATAAATAAATCTTTTTTTTTTTTTTTTAAAAAAGGTAATGTGAGGGTGGATGCTGTGGCATAGTGGTCTAGGCCAGCATTTGGGACATCTGCTTCCCATATTGGAATGCCTGGTACAAGTCTCAACTACTCCTCACTTCCAATCCAAGTTTCTGTTGATGGTTACCCTGGTAGACAGCAAGTGATGGCCCAAGTGCTTGAGTTCCTGCCACCTATGTGGGAAGCAGATGGAGTTCCTGGTTCTTGTCTTCAACCTGGCCCAGCCCTGGCTGTTGCAGCCATTTGGGGAATGAACCAGCAGATGGAATATTCATATTCATTCTCTCTCTCTCTCCCCACCCCATCCCCTGTCATTCTATATTTTAAATATTTTTTAAAAGATAATGCAAATTTTCTGTGGACTTTTAAAAACACCCTTATATTGCTTAAAATTGGCAGAATCTGGGAGGAAATTAGAGGCAGAAGCCATAGCAATGGCCCTATTCAAATTCCTCCTTCCATAGGGAAACCCTTTTCCTGTTTGTAAACATATTGACCATACAGTTGATTTGCCAATTAATCATGCACTGCATTGTGACATCTATTTTATAATAGCAGTTTTCCTTTTCCTTTAGCACTTTTCCTTTAAAACTGTTGTTGGTCTTTAACCTTTCACAGTCAGAGACTCGAAAAAGACCTACCTGGACTGTTATAAACGGGTTCAAATATTGATGTGGTCTGAGTGGGTGTTAATTAATGAATTAATTAATTTGAGAGAGAGAGAGACAGATAATGTTCCCATCTGCTAGTTCACTCTGCCAAATGCCTGCAAAGATTCAAGGCCAGACTGAAGCCAAGAACTTGGATTGAGTTCTCAATCCAAGTCTTCAGGTGAGTAACAAGAACCCCAATTATTTGAACCATCACCACTACCTTCCAGGGTCTGCATTAGCAAGAAGATGGAAACAGGAGCCACAGGCAACTAGCAAACCAAGGCACTCTGATGTGGGCTACAGGCATCTTAACTAACATCTTCATGACTAGGCCAAATTCCTGCCCCAAGAGAATGAGTTTTACAGTTCACTCCTACTTCAAGGTCTCTGACTGTAGTGATTCTACTAGGCTGGTAGTTTCCAGGGAGCATGGCTTTCCTCATGGTGCACCCACAGTTACCAGTGAGACTGGGACCAGCTGGTTGATTGGCGGGTTGTTGGTATATGAAAAGCCTTCACCAGGCCCGCTATCAGTTAAAATGGACTGAAGTCTATGAGTTGGACCACTTTTGAGGAAGCTCAGGGGAAGGAACTCTGGAACTCATTCATTTTAGCTTGTCTGGCCTCTGAAACAGCAGGGCATTTTCCACTCAGCCTGACTTGGCTAATTGCTGGCAGTCCAGCTCCAACATGTTCCCATACAAATAAGAGCCAGATGTTGCATGGCGATAGACTCCCAGGCCTGCAAGGACTCTGTCTTGGGTCACAGAAAGGCCTGAGAGACTGTATCAAAGTGGCCACACAGACCAAACAATTGAGAGGGCTTGCAGTTCATGAGTTAGGGTCCAGCCTCAGGACTGAAGAAACCAAAATGTTCTGGAAGAAATTCATGGCTGAGGAGGTGGATTTGGTGACATCAGCTGGCTGTTTCCTTTTCATTTTTTCTTAGCTGCCTGATTTTACTGCTAGGTATAAAGAATAGGAACAAAATTATGACTAGATCTGAAGCTTTCGCATTATGGTAGAGGAGAGGAAGGAATAGAAGGGTGTCCAGGGAGGTTCCAATTCTCCTCTATGCAGTAATAGTGACAATAACAACAATTTTTATTTACCTAACTGGTTACTATGTATGGACACTGGCATAAGAAGTTTATGTAACTATTAATTCATGTAATTTTCCAAAGAACCCAGTGAAGTAGGTACTATTAGTAACTTCATTTTAAGAAATGAGAAACTGGAGCCGGCGCCACGGCTCACTAGGCTAATCCTGCACCCGCACACCGGGTTCTAGTCCCATTCGGGGCGCCTGATTCTGTCCTGGTTGCCCCTCTTCCAGGCCAGCTCTCTGCTGTGGCCCAGGAGTACAGTGGAGGATGGCCCAAGTACTTGGGTCCTGTACCCCATGGGAGACCAGGAGAAGCACCTGGCTCCTGCCATAGGATCAGCGCGGTGCGCCGGCTACAGCGCGCCAGCCATGGTGGCCATTGGAGGGTGAACCAACAGCAAAAGGAAGACCTTTCTCTCTGTCTCTCCCTCTCACTATCCACTCTGCCTGTCAAAAATAAATAAATAAATAAATAGAAAAAATAAAAAAATAAATGAGAAACTGAAGGTTATAAAGTATGAATACATTGCCTAAGAAAGGGGACCCTGTTAAGACTCCCAAATACTAACTATGGTTGTTAAAAGCACTGATTCTAGAGCTCAAGTATCTATGTTTGAACCTCTCAATTTAAAAAATTTATTTACTTATTTATTTAATTTTACTTAAGAGACACAGAATGGGAGGTAAACACAGATCTCTCATCCACTGGTTGACTATGCAAATACCTGCAACATCAGGGACTGTGCCAGGCTAAGTCCCCAGACCTGGAAATTCAGTCCAGGTTTCCCACATGGGTGGCAGGAACCCATCTACTTAAGCCACCCTCTGCTGCCTTCCAGAATATACATTAGCAGGAAACTGGATTAGTGAGTGAAGCCAGAACTAAAACTCAGGCACTCTGATATGAGATGCCAGTGTCCCAAGTGGTAGCTTAACCATTATGCCAAATGCCCACCCCTGAATCTTTTATTAAAAAAATATTTATTAACACTTATTAACTACTTAATTCATCTATACCTTGGTTTCCTCATCTCTAACATTCATTTTTAAGATTTAACTGACAGAGCACTTAATATGGATAGATGAGACCATCCATGTAAAATGTTTAACATTACCTGAATGACAATAAACACTCAAATATTATTTACTACCATTAGATATTATTGTTCATTTAGGCAAGTCCCAAAGTCACCTTTAGCAGTACATTAATGGTGCCCACATTCAAGCTTGAGTTAGCACATCCATTTTTATATCCCTCACTGCCTTCCACAGTCCCCTCCCATCCATCCTCTCCATTCCAGTATTATTTTCCCTCTTTTCCCCAATGAACTTACGAAGGAAAAAGGTAAAACAGCACTGGGTGTGACCTATCTCCACTTTCAGTCCCTGGAGCATATAATTAGTAAATACTTTGCTCCCTCCCATCCCACTCCCCCGCGACCAACCCAGCATTGGAGAAGCCTTGTGAGTATTTGTGTGTACACAGCGGTGAAGTCTTCTCCTGTTGTCTGCAGTTGTTTCAGCTGAGTGCTGTTTGGGACACAGAGACCCAATGCTCTGAGACAAATTGTCCTCTGGCACAACCACATCTCTTTTTATGAGATACATTGTCAGAAATGAGAAACAGAAACTTCCCCAAGATCAACCCACTGATAGTGATTTATTGAGCGGTCATGCATAGAGCAGCCTTGTATTTTGCTTGTGGAGCTGCAAGGGAATCTTTTTGAGAGCTTCGCTTCCTACCCTTCTCTTCCTTGCTGCTCCTCAAACAGATTGGATGACCTGTGTTAACAGCGGCAGAACCCTTGTGCTCGCTAATTCCCCAGCCTTGAATGTCCTTCCATTTACATGGCTGTTCCCTTCTCACCATTCAGGCCTGGGTCCACACTCAGGCAGGGTCAAGTGTGGTGGTCTGAACAAGGCAGGGCATTGAAAGTCCTGAAAATGGGGAAAGCCAAAGGTTGTACCTTTCTTGAAGAAGTTACAGGCTTGTTCACCAGCCCAAGGAAATGACAAAGAGCTTGGGGGGTGGGGGTGGGGGGGAGGATGTGGAAGAAACTCAAATGTGGATTTATAGTTCACAGTTATATGGTTTAAAAATCCCCATAAAAAGTGAGGATACAAGGTTGTCCCCTGCCATTAATATTGCTGGGAAATCTGCAGAAGGAAAAGTAAAACATCTCTGAAAGGCCATTTCTATAGTCCATGCAGTGTAAGATTCAATCCCCCAGTGAAAATGAATTCATTATGTATAGTATTCCACATGGAAAAAATCCTCAATGTGAGAAAATAAGATACACAATAGAAGAATTAGAACCTCAAGAAAAAGGACTATTCTTGGAGACTATAAAAAGTTAAACTTAAATTCATTAAAGACATGGTTGAAAGAAAAGAATGGAGTAATAAGGAAAGTAACCAAGACTGCAAAAAAAAATGGCAGAGAGTTTTGAAAAATAAACAAAACTTCTGAAAATGAAAAACAGAGTCATGGGAATCCAAAAGAATACACTATTTCCAGGGCAAGATATCAACAGAAGAGCCCATCTCCACAAATGACCATCTGTAGGCACTTCAGAGAGACCCTTTTTCTACTCCTCATTGTCTAGAAAGGAACAAGAAGTTCTATCAGGAAAGATTTTACTAAGGTGCTTCCATAGAACAGAGCATTTCTGGAGGGAAAGAAAGGATGGATAAGACTGGAATCCCCAAATCCAAGTCTGGTCAGAAAGGAGCAAATTCCCAACAATCCTATGGAATGGTGTGTTTATTCCCATTTTCTCTTTTTCTTTCTCTCATGTCTTATTAATACACATATGCACAATCTTTTCTTACTCTTAGTTCATTTTATCAGGCTTTCCCAGATTGCTTTTTAATACAGTTGGATAAGTGGGAAAAATCATAAGAACAAATGACTCCATCAAGATAAATCATGTAAGGGAAAAATGCCTGGATTTATACACACCAAAGTATTAAGCGGTGAGATTGTCAAGGTTTTTTTATTTTTTTGCTTTCCAAGTCATTCATTTCTATAATGTGTATTTATATGCAAGCATTTCCTTTGTAACTAGAAAACCCAATCAATTTTTAAAAAATTATTAGTTCAGCAGTAATTCTTGCCCAGAGACAATTGTTTGCAAAAACAAAACAAAGCAACAATAATATCATTCACAAAGTAAATAATTAAAAAGTAAGCAAGCTCCCCAGCCTTCACCCTCTTGTGAGTTCAGTATTGGGCTCCTTTATAGACAACACAGCGAATCAAACATCCACTCATTTAATACAACAATCCTATTCTGTGGATACAGTTATTGCCCTTGCCACTAAAATATAAGTTCCGGGAAGGATCTTTATTTCCTCTGTTCACTGTTATTTCTCAAGCTTCTAGAACAATGCTTCATGCAGTGTGGGTTCTCAGTAAGTGTTTATTGAATGAATGCACATTTTGTAGATGAGAAAACTGAAGCACAGGACAGTTAAGAACCTACCCAAGGTTATGCCTTTAATAAATGGTGGAGCTAAGCTATGAACCTAGGTGGTCTAACTCTAGAACTCACCATCTAAATTGGATACCCACTATGCTGTTCTCCTACATGAAGAAAAGATAGTCCAACATATGCTAGGCTCATCTTGATATAGTAGACCAGGATAACAAATGGTAGGAAGGTCTTGTAAAACTAGTCTAGTGAGCTCACTTATGTCTTTTCCCAGCTTGTTCAATGTCCCACTTGCCCTCACCACAAGAAAAGGAAGGACTGAGATATACAAGCTCTCGGCAGCCAATCTAAAGCTCTCTAGCTTACAGCATCAAAACAGTCATCCTCTTAATTCACCATCATCCACGTGAGTTGGCTGACCCTTCCTGGTTTCTTCCTTCATAGCTGCATAAAAGCCAGTTGTCCCATTGCATCATCATTTACCAGAGCTGGACCCCCACTCCTTAGAGACCTCTCATTAGAACTCAGCTCCTACCAGGGAAGCCCACCTCCAGGAGAAAAGCCAAGGCTCTTTGGCTCCAAACTTCTCCTGTTGGTTTAAATGCAATATAAATGAAGGAAAATCCCCAGGCTCTTGGCATCACCCTACAAAGAAAGTTGGAGGATTTTGTTTTAATTTTAAAATATTGTAAAAAGATCACACTGGTAGCTGTAATCCCTGATTGCAGTGTCTCAAGGGGGTGGTCACATGCTGAGTCCCTGTCATTACAGACAGTCCCTGCTCTGGATTTTGACATACATGGAATTTCAGGAATGCCTTCGGTGGTTCAGTCTCCATCTTACTCTAACCCATTTCCCCACCCCTTCCCACTATAGGTCTGAAATCTCACAGCCTTGGAATACCTAAGCAGAAAACAATCTCCTTATTGGATTTAGCTCCCTCATTTTATAGATGGGAAAACCAAGGCCCAGGGTGAAAATTATTTCCCCAAGGTCAGAGAATGAGAAAAGCAGTGGGAAATTAAAGAAAATCTATCCAGTTACTTGCTCTCACTCACAAAATTCATGAAAATTTCTCCAAGTTTCCACTCAGCCCGTATTTATCATGTGCCTTCTCTGTATTGCTTTACATCATGGCCAATATAAAGAAAAGATCTATCCTGAAGAATTCAGTTTTCCCTGGGATTTTAATATGGACAAATAAAATAGTAAGAAAATGGTTCAAGACAGTGTTCAGTTATTTGATTTTTTTTTAATTTATTCATATATAAATCTATCCATTCATTCATTGATATTTATTAAACAAGAATCCAGAAATAAGTGTTGCTATCAAGGAACTTACAATCTGCTGGAAGTGGGAGGATATTCTCAACAATTATTGCTGGGTTTCTTTACATTGAACAAATACCTAGCTAATGGCCCTGCTTGCCATGCTGATGAAGGCCAACAGGGGACATAAGATGGTCGGACCTGGGACATTTAATTGGATTTAAAAATTCAGAGCCTGATTTCCAGGAAAGAGCTAGCACCTGATTTTATAGAGTGCCAACACTGTGTGGCTGCTTTCCATTTGAGAATCACAGCAACCCTTTAGACATCAACAAACAGTAGTTCAGAAAGGTTAAGTAACTCACCCAAACTCACTCAGCTAGATTTTATCCAAAACCTGAATTCTTTGACTATGGACCCTCCACTTGGCTACTTTCCCAGCCTAGCTGGGAAGACATTCCCGTAGTGGTACCTATTCTTGTTAACTTGAATCCTGGGAAAAAGGAAGCAGTCTCAGATGCTTTGATAATGAGTTGCTTTACCACTGTGGCCTCTAGCAGAGGGAAGTGTGGCTCCACAGGGTGCTGGTGATATCATACGGGATGCACACCACTGGGTACTCCTGTGAGAGAGACTATTCTCTAGCATTCTTTCATTCATGCTTTACTTTGTTCAACAAATATTTACTGAGCTAGGCAAACACAGAGCACCAGGTTTACAGTGGCATCTTTAGTCATTCAAAGTGAACCAAAAACTGACTTGTCCAGAGCAGTGGGCAGGAAAGGGAGTAGTTAGAGCTCATTCTTCAGCTGTTACGACACACACTGGAAATCAGATCCAGTCCATTGCCTAATCTTGGCTGGCCTTTTTCCTTTCTTTCTTTCTTTTTTTAAGAATTATTTATTTATTTATTTGGAAGCCAGATTTACAGTGAGAGGAGGAGAGACAGAAAGAGAGAGAAGAGATCTTCCATCTTGTGGTTCACTCCCCCAAATGGCTGCAACAGCAAGAGCTGGACCAGTCCAAAGTCAGGAGCCAGGAGCTTCTTCCAGGTCTCACACATGGGAGGCAGGGGCCCAGACACTTGGGCCATCTTCTACTTCTTTCCTTAGACCACTAGCAGAGAGCTGGATCAGAAGTGGAGCAGCTGGGATACAAACTGGTGCCCATATAGGATGCTGGCATCACAGGCTGCGGCTTTACCTAGCTAAGCTACAATGCCAGCCCCTTTCCTTTCTTCCTCTCTGTAACACTGGTTCATTTAGGTCCTTAATATTCACAAACACAAACTGGGTTTTCCAATACTACCATCTTCCACCTGAGTCTGTCATCATTCAGGGCAGAATTTAGCCAGTTCTCTAAGAGAGGGTTAGTTTATAATCTGAAGAGATTTGAGATCTGATTACCTGACAACCTGCATAGTGCAAACACTAGAGTAATACAGCTAAACAGAGTGATTGGGATGGGACAAACTAATCAGAGAAGCTTCCTGGAGGACATTCATGGCCTCGTGACAACTCAACACACTTGATCTGTGGGCAAAAAAAGAGCAGACATCAATGCTGAAGTCCCCCCAGCCAGATGATGTGTTGATGACTAAGAAAATAACATGGGCTTTATATAGGATGTTGAAGAGTGAGTTGCTGTCCCAAAAGGAAAAAGTCAGTACTAACCACTGACCCCACCTTTGAGGGGTCAAGAGGGCAGCAGATCAGCTACCATTCTTTTCCCAGTCTTGGAATTTCTGGTGCCATTTGCGTGCTTTCCCCAGAACTCAGATAAACACGGAAATTCAGGAGGAAATCGAAACCGTTCCTAAAGTATTTTCTGTCTGGCCTGGGCTTGCCATCAGAACAGTGACTGAGGAATGACCATATTATCATGGGACTTTTGCTTAGAAACTGCTGCTTCCTGTGACTGTCTAACTAGTCAATGGAGATTTCCACCTTGGGCAAGAATGCCAGTCACAGGAGCCCGCCAGTCTGGCTTGCAGGCCCAAGCACTCCAGGGAACCTCCCAGTGTGGGGCTAGAAAGGGAAGGGCCTCAGAGTTCCACCCTCACCTCTGGACTGAAACTCCTTCTGCAACTTCTATGCCAAGTGGAGCTCCCGTGACCACAGAATCTCCTCATCTTCCCATTCTGTGTTTGACATCTCTGCCTTATAAAACACTGAAATCTGGGCCCTCTGCCTCCTTCCATTGGTCTGCTCTTTCCCTCAAGGCCACACAAAATAAGCACTGAATTCCTTATCCACAGAACAGCCCTTCATATGTGTAAATACAGCACTGGGCATCACTCCACTTGCCCTTCTCTTCGCCAGGCTCAATGTCCCCCTCTTTCTCCAGTCCTTGATATTTGTTGTCCTCACCTACCAAACAATTGCTCTGCTCCTGCCCTCTTCACCCCCAGCAGAGTGAGTCACTGAGTTGGCTGAGTTGGGGTGTGACAACTCACATCTGTCTACAACAGCTGCCTGTGTCTGCTTCACATTCCAGCTGGGCTTTCACTCCCACCTCCTCCCAGCTCCTCAGGTTCCCCACTCCCAGCCCCATCCTCTCTCTTCCATACTGGCTCTTCTATTCCTTATACACACCTCCCACATGCAAAACAAATCTATCTTTCCATCCTACTGCTCTTAAATAGCAGTCACCTTCCTCTACTTCATGGCTGACCTTGAAATTTGAAATCCCTAGCATTTGCTTCCCTTCCATTTGTTCTTGAACGCCATGCAATATGCTTCCCTGCCACCATGCTGCTGTAGGTAGTCTGTAAACGTCACCCATGATCTTCCCCATGCTGACACCAATAGGAACTCCTGCCTATTGTCTGCACTCTGTCTTGCAACAATTAGTTTTCTTTGCTGGGCTCTCTTCTCAGGCCTCTCTCTGCTCCTTATATGTGAGTGTGCTCCAGGCTTCTGTCCTAGGCCCTGCTCCCTGCTCACTACACATATGCTACCTGAGGACTGTCATCCAGTCCCATGACCTCAACCATTCACAATGCCCTGATCTGCCTTTCTCTTTGCTGAACCTTACACATAGCCCTCTGCTTTATGAACATGTACACTTGAATATCTTCAGTGCCTCGAACTCAGCATGCGCATACCTGAGTGTAAGTTTGCATGTCTTTCCTTATCCACATCCATATTTGGTTTTCTCTTTGTTTTCTAGCAAGGACAGCCACTTATTCAGAGTGAATATGTTTATTAAATTAAATTTTTATACTGTACCTAGTATAATTCCTGGCACAGAGGAACTACCCTACCTAATACATTCCTTTAATTGAACTAGAATAGATATTTCAATAATTGTTATATATAGTGTGATATATGTTATTATAGATATATTCAGAATATCATGGAAACCTATAGAAGAAAAGAATTAGCATTATCCTAAGGGTAGAGAAAGTGATGGGTTGTCGCTCCCCCTCTTCATGGAGGAACGACACTAAACCCTGCCTAGGCTTCATATCCGAGTCACGGCACCATTATGTCGCTCCCCCTCTTCATGGAGGAACGACACTAAACCCTGCCTAGGCTTCATATCCGAGTCACGGCACCATTATGTCGCTCCCCCTCTTCGTGGAGGAACAACACAGGACCCTGCGCTGTTCTTTTGTCTGCTCGGCCCTCCCCCGGTTTGCTGCTGGTTCTTCCCAGGTTGGCTACCGTCCCTTCCACCTCCGTGGAAGGGCGGTTCCCCCTAGCCACTTTCCCCACTTCCGCGGGGGAGCGGCACACCGCCGGCCGGCTCTCTCGGGGGCTGCTCAGATGTTCCTCAGGTGTTCCTCTTAGATGTTCCTGGTGCATGTTGTCTCTCTCCTCCTTTATAGTCCTCTTCCGCCAATCCCAACTTGGCTGCCCACACGCCGAGTACGCTGCTCTCCTCCAATCAGGAGCAGGATCAGCTCCTGGAGGTCATCACTCAAGTTGGCAAGAGGCAGCTGCATAGAAGCTGTTTTCTCCTCTCCCAGCGCCATATTGTGGGAAAGCAGATGCATAAAATAAGTCTTAATTCCAGTAACAGTCTAGTCCGAGTTGCTCCCCACAATGGGTCAAGTAAGGCTTCCCAAGAAAAGTAACATTGAGCTGGGTCTCACAGTCTGAGTAGGAGTTAGCCTGAGCAAAAAGGGGCATTCTAGGCAAAAACATGGGACTAAACAAGGGCCCATGGTGGTTGGAAAGCAGTAAAATGTACCAGGAACATCCAAAGATATGTAGATGTTCAATGATAATGAACACTGCTAGAATTTGAACATAACTCCAAAGGCAGTGGAAGTCTTTTGAGAATTTTCAGGAAACAAGTAATTTGCACAGATTTGTGTTTAGAAAGATGCAGAGGATAGTTTGGAGAAAGGGAGGTGAGAGCCGGGATACTGATGGCAAGCAGCAATTGCAGTAACTATGGGGAGAGATAGCTTCACCCTGAATCCACCCAGCCCATCTTATACAAGTTCTTGCTACAGAGTCATGTCTCTCCAACCACACTCTGCCAAGGCAGCAGGGTAAGGTCTCTGGCCAAATAAAATTATATAAAGTGTCAGATTAAATAGGTTTCTTAATACAGGACTTTTCAGAGGCTTTAATATGCAATGTATATGCTATATGCAATTCCTGGAGTTTTCCAAACTTATTTAACCACTGAACCTCTTTGTGATAGCACCTCACAGGACTCAAGTGTAGTGGAATATATAGAATAGCAAAATGCCTGGAGTTTTCATGACTCTGTCAACTCTAGTTCCTGGAAGGAAAATAATAATAAAGAAATAATTTTCTGCTGGGTAATAGCTGATACTCTCACTGAACACTCAACAGTGGGAAGTGTGTGTTTTGTTGGGGAAACAGAGAAGATTCCCATGGAAATATGTGTGGTGGCTTGAGTCATTCTGTTTGGAGACTGGCTGAGCAAGTTCACCTGCTCCTCTCAGGTCTCTCCTGTTTGTTCAGGCCTGAAAGAGGTCAGACCCAGGTGTTTGAAAGAATGGCAGGTCTTGACCTCCAGAACAAAGAAATGGTCTACAGCCCCTGGGATGTTCTAGTCTAACACCCCCTACTTGGCATCTAGTCAGCTTGTTCGGGGGGAGGACAGAACAGTCACCTCCCCTGGGGAGGCTGTATCTCGAGTGGCAGGTGCCTGGTTCTGTTGGTCATAGTCTAGGTTTTGTGTCACTGTCAGGTTTCCAGGCACAGGTCCCCATTTGCAGACTTCCCCTTGCTTGAGCACTGCAGGAAAAATGAATCAAATATCCACCCATCAGCCTTGTGATTTAAGTGAGTTCTGGCCTTGGAATGCCTTCCCTGGCAGCTCCATGTGTGGCTTGGGGAGCTGCCTCTTCTCCTTTGCAGGAATTCTTCACTGGAGAATCATCAGATGTTTTGCTGCCGCTGCCAGGGCTACAGGGTGAAGAGTTCAAAAGTGCGGAAGGGGACAAATAAACAGGAGTCTGCTGGGTAGGGGATGGCCTCTGGTGGGACAGAGGACAGGAAAGACACTTCCAGTGCTAAAATCCCAGCTCTGGGTATGGGTCTGTGAGGGGCCCACTGCTGCTCCAACAGTGTGTCCTGGGAAGGTAGCTGCTGCAGCCCTGTTCCCTCAGCTGGCCTGATTTGTGTAAGCACCTGAAGAACTCCAAAGCACAAACTCTTCAGGCTTTCTTACACCAGGTTGTTTTTGCTAAGAATGGTCACGTCCCTGCTTTGGACTTACAGAAATATTTGAGTGATGCTCTCCATGTATCAACACCAACCCCATATACGTTAAGTACCCCCAAGGTTCTCAGGCAAGGAAATAGAGACTCAGAGTAAGAAAGGGGACTTCAGCCAAGACTCGTTGTGTTTGTCAAAAACAGAGAAAGAGCGTGATTTTTCTGTCTCCGTGTTCAGTGTCTTCTTCACCACATGAAAATTGTTCTCTATCTCAATGGAAAAACTAATTCAGCTTCATTAAGCATTTAGTTTCATCTTTCATAAATCCATGTTGTTATGTGTTGTTATTAAAAGCAAATTAAGGTAGGTTTTAGAGTCAAATGGAGCCAAATTCAAATTGCATCTCCACCACTTACCAAGTGCAATATAGTAAATAGCCCCCTGGGCAAATAACATCTGTAACTCAGGATTCCTTCTCTGGAAATGGCATCCATTTCATAAGTCACACAAAGATTAATTGAAAGAGTGTGTATAAAGAGTTTAGCATGGTGTGCACCAGGTAATAAACACTCAATAGAGGCTATTTTTTTAAAGATTTACTTTGAAAGGCAGGGTTACAGAGAGAGGGAGACACACACACACAGAGATCCTTCATCTGCTAGTTCACTCTCCGGGGCCTGGAAGGAAACTCCATCCCCGTCTCCCAGGTAGGTGCAGGGACCCAAGGACTTGGGCCTTTTCTGCTGCTTTCTCAGGCAAATTAGCCAGGAGCTGCATAGAAAGTAGAGTAACTGGGACTTGGACCGGCACGCATATGGGATGCCAGTGTTGCAGGCAGCGACTTAATCAGCTGAGCCATAGTATCAGCCCGAAGGTTATCTGTTTTTATTACCATTGTTACTAGAGTTTTAATGAATGTATAAGGAAATTCATAAATGACATAAATTAGCATTGCTGTGAAAAACCATTGTGTGTGATTTGAATATACACGGATAAATTGAGAAAAGTTTTTCTCAGCTAAGAGAAATTTAGATTTTCACTTTTGTTTCTAATCGGCCTTTTTTTTCTTTTTTCTTTTTTTGACAGGCAGAGTACAGTGAGAGAGACAGAGAGAAAGGTCTTCCTTTGCCGTTGGTTCACCCTCTGATGGCCGCCGCGGCCGGCATGCTGCGGCCGGCGCACCGCGCTGATCCGAAGGCAGGAGCCAGGTGCTTCTCCTGGTCTCCCATGGGCTGCAGGGCCCAAGCATTTGGGCCATCCTCCACTGCACTCCCTGGCCACAGCAGAGAGCTGGCCTGGAAGAGGGGCAACCGGGACAGAATCTGGCGCCCCGACCAGGACTAGAACCCAGTGTGCCGGCGTCGCAGGCGGAGGATTAGCCTAGTGAGCCGAGATGCCGGCCTCTAATTAGTTTAGCAAGTTGTCAGACCAACTTACAACACCGTGTTTCCTCTCAGCTCCTTCATGAATCCACCCCCTCCTAAAGCATTACTGAACTGCAGTATCAGCTCCTCATAGGCGCTCAACAGATACCCTTGGAAAGATGGATGGATGGATGGATGGATGGATCCATGAAGGATGAACAAACAGATAGGTGGATGGATAATGAATGGATGGATGGTACTAAGACAGTGACTGAAGTAACCACCCTAGATTCAGGCTTGATAGTGGCTCAGCTTCATGAAAGGCCACAAGAGAGAGGTTGAGAACTTGGAATAACAGGGCAAAAGGCAAAGTGTATTGATGCCAACAAAGAGTAGGTGAAGGGGCCGGCGCCATGGCTCACTTGGTTAATCCTCTGCCTGCAGTGCTGGCATCCCATATGGGCGCCGGTTCTAGTCCCAGTTGCTCCTCTTCCAGTCCAGCTTTCTGCTGTGGCCCAGGAAGGCACTGGAGGATGGCCCAAGTGCTTGGGGGCCTGCACCTGTGTGGGAGACCAGGAGGAAACACCTGGCTCCTGGCTTTGGATCAGTGCAGCACCGGCCGTAATGGCCATTTGGGGGTGAACCAATGGAAGGAAGACCTTTCTCTCTGTCTCTCTCTCACTATCTAACTCTGTCAAATTAAAAAAAAAAAAGAGTAGGTGAAGTAGCAGTGAGGGAAAGTAGAAGGAGAGGCTGTGGTCAGATACTGAAAGGGAACAGTGTGAAAATCTAGATTAGGAGTGCTTCTTGATTATGAAAGATCCAGAGAGCAGCCATGGGCATGGGTGTCCAAGATGGACAGGAATCTGGAGGTTCTTAAATCCAAGGAGCTCTAGGATCTCTCCATCCAGGTGATTGGATGGTGGTCCACAAGGTCTTTTATGCAGTTTCAAGTAAAGATTAAAGTGATCTGCATTAATGAGGTTTTCTTCAATGTGGCATCAAATTGCTCCATGGGTTGGGAGAGAGATTTCCTATTTAAAACTGAATTAAATATTAAACATTAATTATACACTGAACAAAGGTATTTGTTTATAATTCTAACTTTATTTTAATCTCTGCAAATGAGTGGTGGTATTGCTTAAAGCTTGTGTGTGTGTGTGTGTGTGTGTGTGTGTGTGTGTCAAAGAAACACAGACAGAGACAGAGGCAGAGAGAATAAAAGCATGCATGACTTGTTTTGTTTTCTGACCTTTTCAGCATTTTAGCTCCAGGCCTGTTCCAGAACAGCACTGGGAGTCTTGTGGGAATTATTTATAACAAAATGTCACCAGCATCCAAAGACATTCTGTTCCCCTCTCCCAATTTAAATACTTGAAATTCACACCATGAAAAACACTTACTGTAAATGTTGGCTTGGCAAGCATGGAGTTATACTTTTGCATGGTTTTATCTATCATTTATATTCCTAGTATAAAAAAGAGGACTGGGTGGTGGGGCAAGAAACACAGTGAGCCCCCTGCCTTACCCTCCACCCTCATCAGCACTTACTCTGTGATTGTGAATATGAATTGTCCCCAGAATTACACTTGTACTTAGCACTTTACAGTCTATAAATCACCCTCAGAGTATAGTTCATAATACAGTGTTATATACTTGAGATTTGCTAAGAGAAGAAATCTTAGGTTCCCATACCACACATGTAAACAACTATGTGAGTGAGAGATGATGGATAAGTTAAATAGTGTGACTGCGGTCACCATTTCACAATGTGTCCTTTTACCAAATCATCACATTGTATACCTTAAATATCTATAATTTTTGTCAATGATACCTCAGTAAAGCTGGAGAGGCCAGCATTGTGGCTTAGCAGGTAAAGCCAGCATACAATACGGGCACCAGTTCAAGTCCTGGCTGTTCCTCTTCTGATCCAACTACCTGCTAATATGCCTGGGAAGGCTGTGGAAAATGGCCCAAGTCCTTGTACCTCTGCACCCACGTGGAAGACCCAGAAGAAGCTCCTGGTTCCTGGCTTTGACCTAGGCCAACCCTGACCATTGTGGCCATTTTGGGAATAAACCAGCAGATGGAAGCTCTCTTTCTTTCTCTGTGTAACTCTTTCAAATAAATAAAATAAATCTTCAAAAAAATAATAATGAAGCTAGAGAAAATTACCCTCAGCTTTTTTAAAAACTAGACGTATTTATTTATTTGGAAGTTGGAGTTACAGAGACAGAGGGAGAGATGGAAAGAGATCTTCCATCGATTGGTTCACTCCCTAGAGGCTGAAAAAGCCATGGTTGAGCCAGGCTGAAGGCGGCAGCCGGGAATTTCATCCAGGTCTCCTACGTGGGTGCAGAAGCCCAAGCACTTGGGCCATCCTCCACGGCTCTTCCCAAGCCATTACCAGGGAGCTGGATCAGAAGTGAAGCAGTTGGGGTTTGAACCACTGCCCATATGGGATGCTGGCATCATAGGTGGCAGCTTTACCTGCTACACCACAACACTGGCCTCCACCCTCAGCTTTTAATCCTCTCAACCTCTCACAAAAGTTGGCCGGCATGTATTATTGTGCCCATTAACAGAATAGAGTGGTAACAGACATGTGCAAGGTCACTCAGGTGTAGGTGGAGAGCCAGGTCAGGCCTACCAGCATGTTGACCCAAGTCCAGCCCTACTAGCACTGGGCTGTGGCAGGTCACTACCTCTCTGTTTCTGCCCCTGAAATGTTCCCTCATCAGAAGCAGCACTGACTAACAAAGGCTCTGGAAGGACCAAGGCAGGAGCAAAGAGTTGTTTGTCCAGTGCCATTTCTGCCCACAGGGTAAGCCATGCACAAAATTATTAGGTTAGCAAAAATGTTTCCTGGACCAGCCACATCAGAAAGATATGCCCAGGAGTGGGCATTTACCAAAGAGGTTAAAATGCAACCTGGGACACACACATCCCATCTCAGAGTACCTGCGGTTGAATCTCAGCTCCACTTCTGGCTCCAGCTCCATAATCATGTGCTCTCTGGCAGACTCCAGGTAATGGCTCATGTGCTAAGGGGTCCCTGCCACCACTCATGGGGGAGACTTGGATTGAGTTCTGGGCTCCTGGCTTTGGCTGGGCCCAGCCTAGCCCTCATTTGGAAGTGAACCAGCAGAGAAAGAAACTCTCACTCTCTCTCTCTCTCTCTCTCTGAGTTTCTGCCTTTTGAATAAATAAAAATAAGTAAATAAATATTTTAAAAAGAGAGAGGAAAGGAGCCCCCAAGTGCGTGGCCCTCCCCTCTTCTAGCAAAGTAATAAATCTTTCCACGGCGAGTCACAAGCTGGCAGCAAGCCTGAAGTTCATACCAGGTTTAAATGGCAGGCACTTCTCCCTACCCCTGCCCTGACACCCCTTGTGGATCAGTCAGGACACATTTTCCCTCGGTGAGCAGGAAAAATGTGAAAAAGAAAAAACCAGATGGCAGTTTCTCAATTACGTAGTGGCCCACAAGATGAAACCTGTTTTTCTGTGCATGTGTTAATTAATTTTTTAGTAATTACTACCATGTTTGCTTCCAGAAAGAATAAGAGACAGCAACAAAATAATCAAATACCAGGAGCAAACAGCCAGAAAGATGTGGGCAGGAAAGCCTGGCTGGGGTGGCCTGGTACAAGTGAGCAGTGGCCTTCATGCTCTGCTGCCTAACAGACAGCAAATGTCAAAAGGAAAAATTGGTTACAAAACTCTAATGAGCCCGTCATTTTTTAAGAAAACTGTAAAATCTGGAGCTGTCTAAGCCTGATTTTAACTAAGGCATAGCAAGTAGTATACTAGGAAAGACAGTGTCTCTCAGAGTTCTCCAGACTGTCAGAATCAGAACCCCCTGGGTTTCATGACAAAAAACACTGATTCCCAAGCCCCACTCCACTGAGAGCGGGTCTATGTGATCAGCGTTTTTAAAAAACTCACTGGCTGATTTCTTCTGTAAGCCTGCACTTGGAAAAACACCTTCACCGAGATAGCACATGGCAGTGACGTCATGCCACGGCCTTGCCCAATCTTGTATCCCATCATGGAACAGTCTAATGGTGGAAGTTCAGGCCTCACAGTCCAGCAAGGGAGAGATCTGGAGACTGTGGAGGCTCCCCAGCTACCCGCACAGGGGAAGCCAGCCAGCCTGCAAACACTTGGTTTTAGAGTAAGCCTTCTATTGCTCTTGGAAGGCCACTGGCTGCAGAGAGGGCAGGCCCATCTCAGCCTTCCCAGCACTCCTGGCTCTGCCATGGCAGCCCATAGGAGCCATGAACCACTTAGATACAGTGATGGTGGCCTAGCTGACCACCAAATCCAGTGTCCCCTACTCTCCCTCTTCCTGGTCCTCATCCATGATGGGGCAGGCAGAGTTCCAATCACAGGAGTTCCAGAATCAGCTAGGTGGCAAAAAGCCCACACGAAGAAGTCATCCTACTCTCGTCCCTGGCCAACACCTCTCCACTCCCAGGGCAGGCTGAGATCTGCCAGAGATCTGCCTTGGAGAGGCAATCATGGGTTCTCCCCACTCTCCCCACTAGGTTTGGAATAAATTGCCTCATCCAGTTTGAAGACTTCGCCAATGCCAACGCCTTCCGCCTGCTCAACAAATACCGCAACAAGTACTGCATGTTCAATGATGACATCCAAGGTAAGTTTCCACCCCACCTGACAAAGCCTGAAGATGAATGCCTTTTCACAAGACTCATTTGCATGTGAAAGTGGGGGAGGGGTACCACCTCATAGCTGGTTGGCTGCCAGCAGCTGTTAAAGAAAGAACATCAAACTTGGATTCAACCTCCACTTGGCTAACTCTTAGCCCTGTAACTTTGAACAAGTCCCTTAACTTTGCTAAGCCTCAGGATCCTTATCTACAAAACGGAAAACATCACTACTACTTCAGAGGTAGGTAAGAATTTTGTAATTTACTACTGTATGTAAGAAATTCTAAACAATGCGCTGTTGTACTAGGTGATTGAGCTTGGACAAACCACTTCTCTAACTACAGTATCATCATCTATTCAACGGACATAATAATCACTGCCTTGAAAGAGTATTATGAAAATTCAAAGAGTAAATACACTCATATAGAAAGTACCAGTGCATGGGACTCATCAGACCAAAACATCAGTCACCATTAAAATGACTTTCCACAGCCCATAATAACTTACTCTTGGGTTTTCCCAACACAAGGTTTATCCCTAGCAAGGAATCAGGACAATTTCTTCCCTGATCACGGCTGGAATGTGTACTGCTGAGAATGATAACCCTCAAAGACATTAGCATCAGGAACGTAGAACACTTTAAAAGCCAATGTGAAGGAGGGCTTGGGCCTACCAATTAAGTCTATAATTATGATACATACGTCCAGTATTGGAGTACCTCGGTTTGAGTTCTAGTTCCAGTTCTTGACTTCAACTTTCTGTAATGCAGACCCTGGGAAGCAGCAGTGATGGCTTAAGTAACTGGGATCCTGCTATCCATGTGAAAAGATCTGGATTAAGTTATTAGCTCTTGGCTCCTGGCTCCTGGCTCAGCTACTACGGGCATTTGGGGAGTGAATCAGTAGAGAGCTTCCTGTGTGTGTGTGTGTGTGTGTGTGTGCGTGTTTACCACTTAAACTTAAAAAAAAAAAAAAAATCCCACAAGAAGCATCTTCACTTGGTCACCTCCTATCCTAGAGCCCAGAAACAGCAGAAGGCACTTGCTTCCTGACATGGAGGTGCCAGTATCGGAGCTGGAATGGAAAGTGGCCTGTCAGGGATTATCTCACCTGATTCAGGAGTTTTCGGTATGGAACATTTTGAGATATTCAAGAGACACCTTGTGAGGCAGCATAAGTTATAGTTTAATAAATGAAATTTGGCAAACAAAATCCTTTAAAATCAAAGATCTGTAAAGATCTGTAAGATAAACATAATGAGCAGGTGGGAGACAGTTCTTGTCCTTGGAAATAAATGATTGACTACATCTCATTTCACAGAATATTCCTCTACAACCCCAGAGAAGTTCCAACTTGTCATCAAATGAACTAGGAACACATTCCAGAGGACTCAAACCTGGACGATACAGCTAAGGTTTACAGATGAGTATTCATTAGGTAGGCACTGTTCCAAGCACTGAGGATAGTTAACACTATGAGATATTAGCTCCTCGGTCTTATGAATGAAGAAACTGAGGCACAGAGAGTAAGTAACTTACATAGCCATTGAGTATGCAGTTGAGACTTGAGCCCCAGGCACTTGGACTCCAAATCCCAAGTTAGTTACCACTCATCATACTGTACCCAGGTCTTATACTCATTACAAAACCTAGTGCCCCTTCCTTTCCTTGTGGTCCACATTATAGGGAACAAGAAATGTGATTAATAATGTTTTGGTATTTGTCTTGAATTTTCAAGAGGTGGGATAGCACTGTTAGATGATGAAGTTCAAAATACATGACTCCAGTGTCTGCAGAGTAGGTGTCCAGAGAGAGAGAGGAAACTCCTAGCCTTTCATTTACCTCCCCTCACCCTGATGCCTGGGCCTGGGACAGGGCCTCAGCCAGCCAAGGCTTACCCAAACAAGTACATTCTGCAGACTGGGCAGTGCGATCCAGGAGGACTGGCTGGGGGAGGGAAGCATTCTTCCACTGTCCTCATCACCTCAACGTCAGCCCAGTGAGCTGGGGTGTGCCTCTGGTCCTGCAGGAAGCACCTGCTGGCCAGCCCCTGACCAGCTCCCCCGTCACACCACATACCCATGAATCAGCAGCAGGATGGCCACCCCCTAGGACCCCCTGGGCTGCCAAGGCCAGAGGATGGAAGTGGAAAATAAGTGCATGTGGGCGGCACACCTGGCGCACAGGCTCCAGATGTATGAGCCACAGACAGCCCCATATGCGTACATCCTCACAGATCATGCAATAGAACGTATCAGGCCATGCAGCAGGCAACCCTGTCCACCCCCACACTGCTGCCAGAGTGTGCCTCTAAGATGTAAGTATAGCGACTCTGCCACTCTTTCCTTGTGAGAGAGTCTACTCTCCTTCCCTGAAGGCATAAGGCTGCAGGGGTCTCTCTTCTGCCCCCTGAGCCTCCCTTCACTTTTAGCCCTGCGACCTCGTGACCAGTCGCTTCTCTCTGAATGTGCACATTCTGCCCAGCACACTTTCCCATCATTTTAGTCTGCTTAAGTCCTGCTAACCCTTCAACACGCAGCTTGAGGGTCTCTTAGCCCAGGAAAGCCCCCACACCATCCCGTGCTCCCCAATCTGAGTGAAGCACCCACCCGCCTGCTCCCCTCTCACTTCTCTTACCTCACTGTACCCCACATACCTCCATTGTGCTGCCTGCCTCCCAAGGAGGTGATAAGAAGCTCCCAGAGTGGGAATCAAGCCTCACCTTTGCTTGTGCCCCAGCTCCCAGGTCACATTATAAATGTTTTATAAATGTTTGAAGAGTGAATGAATGACATCTACACAAACTGCCAGTCACATAAGCATACTCACCCACACATGTGGGTGTGACTACACTGGACGCCTGCCCCCATGGCCTGTCTCTTGTTCAGATCCTCATACTTATACGCACATACAACTGCAACCCCACCTGTGCTCGGACACTCATATATGTGCATATTTACATGTGCATGTCTGCATGCTTATACACAGAACTACTTTTTTGGAAAGCTTATATTTAATAAATATAAATTTATAGGCACAGCTTTTGAAATACAGAGCTACTTTTTAAAGCAAAGCAATTCATTTGTTTCATTTTTTATGTCCTACCTATAGACCCTCCAGGCAAAATCTGATATAAGAGGCTTGTGGGTCCCACAGCAAATGAAAGGGAAATTTCCCATTTTTCTCCCAGAAACTAAATTCATGATTCTAGAACTCATGAGGAGAACTGGCAAGCAGTTCCAGAATGACAGGAGCCCTGTAATACCACTGCAGCCTTTGCAAAGCACAGTCTGACACCAGGTGTGATATACAAGTAACAATAAAGGGGTGGACCAAGAGGCTCCTTCCAGGAAAGATTTGTTGCCCCAATTGTCGGCAGAGCCTCTGCTACAGAGACCCACCTCACCCACAGTCCTCTCCTGCCAGGGCTGAGGGAACGCAAGGCCTGCTGTTGGCTCCATGCAGGACCGAAGTCTCTGGAGAGCTGGCTGAGGTTCTGCAGTCTCCATCACAGCTCAACTTCAGTTCAACTGCCCCCATCCCATCTGCTTCCTTCCCCTTCTTTCCACAAGCACACTTCCTAAAAACACCCCGAGCACTCTGTTAGATTGCAGACTATGCATTCCAGGGGACCCAGATGGAACATTTGCATGCACTGGAGACCTTAGGCCTGAAGAGCAGTTTTCAGTCACACTATCTCACCAGTTCCTGCAACGCCCTGCTGCCCCTCTGAGGGGACACTCAAGGCTGCCCTGTGTCACTGATGAGAAAACGCAAGTCCAAGGGGGTGAAGGCTCGCTCAAGGTCACCTGGCCAGACATGCACCAAGGTGGAAGCCACTTATTTCTGACTCTGAATTCTCCACTCTGTCCGTGACACGGCGCTGCTATTGCACCCGTGTGTATGAGGTGATGGAGCAGGTCTTCCCATCATGGTAAGAGTCAGACTGCAGACCCCACCTGAGGGTGGGTGTTGCTGCTCCCCACTGTTCTGCTGCTCTCCCCCTCTCCTCCCCATCATTGCTACTCCCTCCTCTAACTCCCATAGTCTTCAGACCTGAGAGTGAGGCCCAGAGAGGGGAAGGGGTCACCCATGGCCACAGGATGGTTAGTGATGGGCCCAGGACCTGGGATGTGTGTTCTCATAGATAAGTGGGCAGTACCAGCTCACTGCGGATAGTGGATGACTGGTGAGGAGTCCCGTGACCACAGAAGACTCATCCATTCTGGAAGTGTCCTCTCTAACTTCCAAATCCTAAATGAGGAGAAATGAAACAAAATCACGTAGCAAGGCTCAAAAAGAGCAGGGGAGTTCTCTATCAACAGAAGGGATGAGGGTTGTGAATGAAGCAGAGAGAGAGAGAGAGAGAGAGAGAGAGAGAGAGATGGAGAAAAGAAGAGAAATGCTAGCCAAGAGGATTAGCAGTGAAATGCAGAAACCAAAACTACACCAATGATGTGAGCTGAGATGGGCCCTGGCCACCCAGTAAGACCTGGGGATAGATTCTGAGGATCTCCCTGGGAGCCACAACTGCAGAGATGCAACCCAGTGGCCCCTTGAAAATGAGATTGGGGCAGTGCAGCTAGCTTTGAACACTAGCCCAGCCTCATACCCTCAGTGTGACAAGGAAAGACATAACTGATATCCTCAGAGGCCCAAGCTCATGAGGTCAGGGCAACTGCCTGGAGCTGGAAGGAGCTCAGGGCACATTATCTGAACTGCCTCCCAGCCAGCCCTCAGAATCACTAAGCCTTCAGAGCCTCAGCACTTGAAGGGAGAATAGTTCCCCAGGGCTTCTGATTATTTCCTCAGACCTACAGAAGCCTCTGCCCAGGCCAGTCTGGTCCATGCAGGACAGGGCTGCCAATGAACTGACTCATCACTGGCTGCCAATGAACTGACTCATCACTGGCTGCCAATGAACTGACTCGTCACAGGAATTCTGGAAAAGGCAGAGGCTCAGGTGACTTTGTTATTTCAGCTGGGACCAGACATGCATCTGAGCTTTTGGGGGAAGAAAGAAAGACCTGGAAGGGGAAAGGTAATGGGAGTGGTCATGCTGGAGGCCAGGCCAGGTTTATCCTAGGGAAGGAGACTCGCAGGCGCCAGGTCCAGGATGTTACCAGCCTAGTGGCCCCAGGCCCCTGACCTCTGCTTACAGGCTGACCACACAGTGAGCCTGGAGACAGGAAAGTCCAGTTGATGCCTCAGCTTCAGAGCATCCTGCACATACCCACCTACCCCAGCCTCACCTAAACCTGCACTGCCCCCAGTCCTGCCACATCCTAGGGCCAGAAAGCTTGTCGGGTGCCTGTGTGCTGGGACAGGCCATTGTCACCCCTATAATTTAAGTGTTAATTTGTGAGCTAAAGTGCTTAACAGTCACCCATTGAGACAAGTCTGAATGCTTACTTCCCTTCTTTGTTCTGTGACCACATGGCTTAAATTCCCAGAGCCTTCTTTTCCTTACCTGTGAAAAGTATATAAAAGTACTAGCAGCCAAGACGGATCACCAGCCTGCACCACCAGAATGGACAGGGTGCTTCCATAGGGCCTTCTACTCTCAGTGGTTGGAGGCTGCCCCTGGTTCTCTGTTAAGTGTTTTCCAGCAGTGTCCTGCCTGTAGCCCTCAGTTGTCGTAAGAACATTGTTCACGTATGAGGAGAGGCATGCGTAGTGCTCACTACATGGTTCCTGTTGTTAATGTCTTTGGTGCATAGTAGGCTATGGACACACAGAATGGGAAGGAGGAAGTAAGAGTTAAGAATTGAGACAAAGAGGTTTTGATGATGGGGAGGAGAGGGCCTGGATTTTATGAACACTTGTGCTGACAACTAAGTCTTGATACATTCACATCCTACTACAGCGAATGCTCTGAACAGGCATTCAAAAGACGCTGAAGACAAAATGATAACAGCTGCTGACTGCTGGGCACAGGTGACTCTTGTGGATCACGGAAATAGGGCTGACATTATCGGAGAGGCTGTTCAGTCCTGCAAGGGCCAGGCCTCCCAAGCCACCTTGACCAGACCCACTCCAAGCCTAACTCTCCTGCCTGCCTCTCCGTCTGGGTCAGCAGTTTTGCCATCACTTGATAAAGTGGTGACTTCTTTCCCTTTCCTCTAATAATCTGTTGTTCAGCATGGAAACACCTTTGATACGGTCAAATGTGACCATTAAAAGCAGAGACTACATTTTTAGTTTGTCCTTTTGTGCTTTTTCCCAAACCTACAGCCTCAAGTACTCAGTTTACAGGAAATATAATTATGGAAAAGTCCCTCTGCAAAAGAACACTTGTTTTCCTTTCATTGTGAATGGCAACAACCAGTCATGCTTTCAGCTGCCTGTGGCATTCAGGGACACAAGCCACATATCCCAGTGCATCTCTGGATCCCCAGGGCTTCTCAGGATGGTTACCTCCAAGACCTAAGCTTTCTTCCTCCCTGTTTTTTTTTTGTTGTTGTTGTTTATTTGTTTTTGTTTTTGTTTTTGTTTTTTTGACAGAGTTAGACAGTGAGAGAGAGAGACAGAGAGAAAGGTCTTCCTTCCATTGGTTCACCCCCCAAATGGCTATGCCGATCCGAAGCCAGGAGCCAGGTGTTTCCTCCTGGTCTCCCATGTGGGTGCAGGGGCCCAAGCACCTGAGCCATCCTCCACTGCCCTCTAGGGCCACAGCAGAGAGCTGGACTGGAAGAGGAGCAACTGGGAGTAGAATCGGCGCCCATATGGGATGCTGGCACTGCAGGTGAAGGATTAACCAAGTGAGCCATGGCACCAGCCCCCTTCCTCCCTGTTTTTAAATCCCCAGTAATAACCCAAGAGCCTACCTCCTCCACCCCTCCACCCAAAAAATGAACGTTAATGATGGAGATGACAACATTATTTGCCAAACTTTATAACTAGGACTCAAGAACTGCCATTCTTCCTGCTGAATTCTACTTTTTGCTTAGTCAGGATAGCTTGCCATCTCAGAGCATGGCCTCCAAGGAGGATCCCAGAGGGAGACAAAGAAGAAGTAGTTGGTGAAGTAAGCAATGAGTGTGACATTCCAGGAGCCAAGTGCAGAAAGAGTTCCTCAAAGGAGAGAATGAGCAGCACTGTTACTTGGTGCTGAGAGGAAGGATGAGAAGTGACCACTGGATTTGACATGGTGGAGGCAAGTCATGTCATTTGGCTGGGTTTCCGGCAGACTGAGAAGGAAAGAAATGGAAGGAGTATATTCCGCTCTTTAAAGGAATTTGGCAATAAAGGGGAGTAAGGAATAAAGTGCTAATACATGGGTTCCAGGGAGAGGTTATCAAACAGGGAAACTTTACAACATATTTGCAGTGATGGGAATGATGCACTAGAGAAGAGGAAATTGAGGCTGCAGGAGATGGGAGAAAATAACAGAAGAAATTCCTTGAGAGGAAAAATGATGGAATCTAGTACACAAGCAGAGGTGGCTTTAGGAGCAAGGAGAATGTATGGATGCCAACGGAGAAAGGGCAAAGTATACAAACAGAGGCAAAGGGTTGGTAGACTTGATGATGAGAGGATTCAGATGTTCTCTCCTGATTGTTTCTACTTCCTTCCTTTGAGCCTCGCTTTTCAAGAGAGAGAGGGAAAAAGAGAGAAAGAAATAGAGAGAGACCACAGTTGTGGGAGTACATTAGTACCTTCTTCATAGAATTGTTGTAAAGAATTAGATGAACAAATGCAGGTGGGCACCTAGCACAGGTCAGTAAGTAGCGGCTGCCTGCACATCCTTTCAGAACAAGTTGAAACTCTTTCCTATCAGATTTCCCACCTCTCCCAGAGTCACAGCTGAGTGATATCCACTGCCCAAGCTCAGTTCCAACACAGTGAAATCCAACAATGTCCCTCCCACTGCCTTCAGCTCCAGTCAGGACAGGCTGTCTGAGCTTCACAGACCATGAAGGGTGGAAGCTGTGCCTCAAGCTTTCCTGCGTTTGCTTCCAACTGGGTGACTGACTAGGGCAAGCCATCCTCTCTCTCTGGCCCTGTTTCCTCATCTGCACAATTATGGGACTGCGTGATCTCCAATCCACATCCAGTTCTTAGTGTCTACAGGTGAGCCCAGTGGATTCAACTCTCAGATTCTAACTCTGGAAGACATTTGATATCCCAAAAAAGAAAAGGCCCATCAAAAGTATGGTGTCTTTGGGAACATCTGTGGTAGAATACCTTCACCGCCATCTAGTGGCACATGCTTTTCACAGTCCTGAAAAACAATTGGATGAGCAGAAAAGAATACTGCACCTAGAGAAGTCACTAGTTCAGTGTGTCTCAAACTTGAACGGGCACATATATTCATCTGGAGATCTTCTAAAGTACAGATTCTGACCCATTAGAAACAAAATGAAAGTGAGTATTGAGAGGTAGAGTAAGAGGTTTGGAATTCCTTGTGGAGAGACAAAGAAGTGGCAAGTAGGCACCAAAATAGACTGGTGAAACTGATGAACAAAGGATATTGGGGATTTAGGAGGTGGTCATACAGTGCAATTCTCCTAGCACCATTTTAAGAGATTTAAGTAATTGTTTAGATTGCTTTTGATGATTTCCTGGGTGTTAGTTTGGAGTTTCTGTTGAAGTAATTCGGAGATGAGGTTGGCTATGACATAGCCCAGCTTTCTTCAGGTTAAATAAGAAAATACGGGGAAATAAGGGATGGTTAACGATGCCTGGGAGAAGCAGATAATGAATCACAGAGGCAATCAGTTGGGCTGAGTCTTAAGGAATAAATCATGGACTGCAACAGGGTCCTACAGAGTGGGAACACAATGGGCAAAAGCACATAAGTGTAAAAGTGCATGGTGGCCGGCGCTGCAGCTCACTAGGCTAATCCACCTTGCGGCGCCGGCACACCGGGTTCTAGTCCCGGTCGGGGCGCCGGATTCTGTCCCGGTTGCCCCTCTTCCAGGCCAGCTCTCTGCTGTGGCCAGGGAGTGCAGTGGAGGATGGCCCAAGTACTTGGGCCCTACACCCCATGGGAGACCAGGATAAGTACCTGGCTCCTGCCATCGGATCAGCGCGGTGCACTGGCCACAGCACGCCGGCCGCGGCGGCCATCGGAGGGTGAACCAACAGCAAAGGAAGACCTTTCTGTCTCTCTCTCTCACTGTCCACTCTGCCTGTCAAAAAAAAAATAATAAATAAAGAAAAAAAGTGCATGGTGTGTTTAGGGGACCATGAATAACATGATGGGTACACAGAGTGTGTAGGGAGGTGTCGCTCCCCCTCTTCGTGGAGGAACGACACTAAACCCTGCGCTGTTCTTTTGTCTGCTCGGCCCTTCCCAGGTTTGCTGCTGGTTCTTCCCGGGTTGGCTGCCGTCCCTTCCACCTCCGTGGAAGGGCGGCTCCCCCTGCCAATTTCCCCACTTCCACGGGGGAGCGGCACACCGCCGGCCGGCTCTCTCGGGGGCTGCTCAGATGTTCCTCAGGTGTTCCTCTTAGATGTTCCTGGTGCATGTTGTCTCTCTCCTCCTTTATAGTCCTCTTCCGCCAATCCCAACTCGGCTGCCCACACGCCGAGTACGCTGCTCTCCTCCAGTCAGGAGCAGGATCAGATCCTGCAGGTCATCACTCAAGTTGGCGAGAGGCAGCTGTGTAGAAGTTGTTTACTCCCTTCTCAGCGCCATATTGTGGGAGAGCAGATGCATAGAATAAGTCTTAATTCCAGTAACTTAGTCTAGTCCGAGTTGCTCCCCACAGGGAGGCATGAATCTGCAAAGCTCAGTTGATAGTGGTGATATCTGGAACCTTGTGGAATAGTGGAATTAAAAGATAGGGTTGTTTGGGAGCAGAAAAATGAAAATCTATGCATAGTTTTTTCATAATATTCATTCTCCATAAACTTTTCAGAGACACCTTCATAGTTTTTCTACATATAAATTAAAAAACTAAGAAAGATATTAAAAACAACTTCTTCATAATGGTCACCACACTTGCAATCATTTGATAACCTGGTCTATTCTGCTACCAAAGATATCCTCAGTACCCCAGAGTCTGGTTCATATGTGATGCTGAATAAATAAAGGAAGGAATTTCCAATGACCTTTAACTACTGATTTTCTTATATCATTTGTGCCCACAGCTTGATAAATTGGGTGTTACCTGATGGCACGTTTGATTCATCTGTGTCTTTCACCATGCCTGGCATGTTGTCTGTCACTTGGTAGGCCATCAGTAAACACACATTGAGCACTTTGGGGATTCTCAATAGTCCATGGTCCCGCCTCTGGGACCCAACTGACAGTTCAGCAGCCACAGCTGTGTGGAGATGGGAGCACTAGCCCCTTATCTCCTAGAGAGTGTGTTCCTGTTTATAGTCCTACCTTCTGATGCCCTGAATAATGAATGTTTACTTACTGAGCTCCAACTGTTTGCTATGCCCTCTACCTCAGCCCAATACACAGCCTCTAGGCAGACATAAATCCAACCTGCGTTTTGGGAGAGGGCCTCACCCAAGAGCCAGTGAAAAACAAGCACCTTCTTGAATAGAGAACATAGAAAATTCACTCATACTTTCATTTGGAACCATTAGTATTTGATAGTTCCTTCCGAATTCTGTGTTTCTTTGCAATCAGAATCATTAGATAGACAGACAGATATACTGTTTAAGTTTCTCTTCCAACTAACTTGGTGATGAATGTTTTAGTGTTAAGAACACATGCCCTAGCACCTCATTCTCCAGGTTCTGATATGAACAACTGAGCAAACTACTCTGTACCTCACTTTTCCAATATGTAACATGGGAATGGTGATAGTGAGGATTAAATAAATTAAGAAATATAAGGCTCTTGGCATGGTAGTTTATGTTAGTAACTTCATAGCATATGCTGTATTGCTACACAATCTTCATAATGATCTTTTTTTAAAGGATTTATTTATTTTACTTGAAAGTCAGTTACACAAAGAGAGAAGGAAAGGGAGACAGAGAGGTCTTCCACCTGCTGGTTCACTCCCCAATTGACTGCAACAGCCAGAACTCCGCCAATCCAAAGCCAGGAGCCAGGAGCTTCTTCCAGGTCTCCCACACAGGTACAGGGGCCCAAGGACTTGGGCCATCTTCCACTGCTTTCCCAAGCCATAGCAGAGAGCTGGATTGGAAGTGGAACAGCCAGGACTTGAATTGGCAGCCATATGGGATGCCAGCACTGCAGGCAGCGGTTTAACCCGCTATGCCACAGCACCGGCATAATGATCATTCTTAGGTGCTGTAAAATTTCCACTCAGTGTCCATACTACTCTCTGTCTGGCTTTCCTTCTTTCTGTGTAACTCAGAGTTTCAAATAAATAACTGAATCTTAATTAGCATTAATACTTAATGAGCATTAATACTTAATTATCATTAATCATGCTACTCGTTTAAGTGTCAAGGTTATTTCCAGTCAATCTTTATTATAAATAGCATTATTATAAATATCTTAGTGCATATATTTTGGGTTTTTTCCATGCAGATTCTTAGAAGTAGAAATATGAGGTCAGAGGGCAAAAATTTTTTTTGTGTTTTTGATTATATTGGGAAATAGTTTTCCAAAAAAATTATAGCTCTTTAAAATCCAAAATACACTAGAACTTTTTACTTTCCATTGCTCCCTCAATAGCCCTGGATAACATCAATTTTCCTTAATTTGTACAAATTCAATAAGCCACAGACAGTCCCAGTTGAATTTCCTTTGCTTTGACCCTCCTGGAGGCATTACTTTGCCAACTGTGATTACTGTGAACTCTATCAGTCAAGGCCTATATCAGTTGCTTTCACAGAGAATGCAATATAAACAATTTTTAATTATGTATTAAGGAATTGAAAAGATGAAAAGAAACACAAAGGCTCTGCCAGCACCCCAAGGCTGAGGGAACAAAGGAAAGAGGAGGCTCCAGCTGGCCACCATTGATGTCTCTGAGGTGTGTGCTATGAGACTGGTTCTCTAAATGAGAATTGTTCCAGGAGCAAACTGCTGCTTGATGAAGAAGCAAGGCTGTGAGGCTGCCAAATTTAGTAAAAACAAAATGCAGGGTGCCCAATTCAGTTTGAATTTTAAATAAACAATAGATAACTTTTAGAATATTTATACTAAAATTGCATGGGACATACTTAAGAAAGATTGTTATCTAAAATTCAAATTTCTCTAAAGTGTTCTACATTTTATCTAGCAATCCTGTAAGATTGGGGTGATGCTGGAAAAAAAAAGTATTCTGTGTCCTTCGTGTAGTCTTTCAGTCTCTCTCTAGCACCACCTTTTGGCAGTAAGACCAAAGTGTAGAATTAACCTTCAACAAAAAACTTAAATAATGAGAAACAGAAGGGAAAAGAAATAAACTATCCCACTATATATAGTAATAAGCAAGGAAGAAAATTTAAGGGTGTATGCTGCTACATTCTTCATTTCTACAATCAGTCATGAGGACACAGTTGATATATTTTTTAAAGATTTTATTTATTTATTTGAGAGGTAGAATCACAGACAGTAAGAGGTACAGAGAGAAAGGTGTTCCATCTGCTGGTTCACTCAAATGGCCACAGTGGCCGGATCTGAGCTGATCAGGAGCCAGGAGCTTCTTCCTGGTCTTGCACACAGGTACAGGGGTCCAAGCCTTTGGGCCATCTTCTATTGTTTTCCCAAGCAATAGCAGAGAACTGGATCAGAAGAGGAGCAGCCGGGATTAAAACTGGCACCCATATGGGATGCTGGCACTGCAGGCAGAGGATTAACATACTGCGCCATAGCACCAGCCCCCACAGTTGGATTTTATCAGTATCTTTCTCAGTGTCACAGTTGTTGTTTTGTCCTCAGACAGGAATTCAGCTAGACAATGTTCTTTTCCCAGGAGAGTGAACCAAATCTTCATTTCTGAAGGATCTGAATCCTCAGTAGTCTTGACTCTCCTTAGCTGTAATAATATTCATGAATATTGAGCATGAAAGGAGTAAAACACACCCAAAGGATCACTTGGACTCCACATATAGTTCCCCGTGCTCCCAATTTACCCTTGGCTATTCAGACAAATCACCACAGTCAGAAGAGTAACCCTTTTCTTTGCCCACTGGCTTCATAGCATGAAGAACCCCAAATGGCCAAGTGGCAGTCTCCCATTCAATAGAACCACACTTTAAATGCTAATTGAAACATTTCCCTTTTGGAGACTAAAACCTCTAATCCATTAGAGCACAAAGTTGAAGAGATAGGAAACAAAAATTCTACAAGTGGTTTATTAGTTGAAATGGTGAGAGGAGCTCATCCCATTTCTACCTCTGGATTTCCAGATCATATATTCTGTCTCTAGGGGAATAACACAATGTATTCTAAACTTGGTTTACTAAGTCAAATCAGATATTGCCTCTTGTAAGGCAGAATCTTATAATCCCCAAAGAATACTGCCTCAACTCAAGACTTAGATAAGTGATCAGTAGGCTGTTCTATTTATTTATTATGTCAGTTGCCCCTAGATAGGGCATATGCATTAAAACAAGTGAATTCCATAGCATGAGCCCATTGCTCCACTTCTTTTACTCTAAAATGAATTGTTTGATTAGAAGTCATGTAGTCTGGAATAGATAAGGATGTTGAGTAGGCATTCCAAACAGATGCTCTATAGATGACAAATCCGTGTCCAGAATATGTATCTGTTCCAGTGGGAAAGATCTCTCTTTCCTGCCTATGACAGAAAGAGTCCAATGTAATCATTCACACAGTGACCAGTCCCTCCAGAAACTGGTGCCGTGGCCATTTTGTTATCCTTATTAAGATTCTGTTCTCATTATGTCTTTTGGTGAGCTTTATGTCCTTTGGTAGGGAGAAAATATCTTCATCTCCTTTACCTATTCCAAGAAGTCTATACACATATCCCTTTCTCAAACCTCCTCATCACCAACCTTACTGTTTTGTTCATTTCAAGTCCCTGACCACACAGCTAAATCATTAGCAACTGCTCATGAATCTGTGTAGATCTAGCCATCTCTTGGGCCAAAATGCACAACCAAATTCACTACATGAAGTCATGTCAATTGTCCTTCACAATTTAGGGATTGTGGAGCCGAAACCTTACACTTCTAGTTGGTGTGAAATTGAGAATAATCTGCAATCCAGGCCTCATGTTTTTCTTCTCCTGGGTCAGCTGGTTTTAAGCAATTCCTAGTGAGGCCTTAAATATGGAGGAAGAAGTCATGCAGCAATGGTTCAAGTGAGTCCAAACCACCTGCTCACGCAGCTTACCTACCCCTTTTGGACACGCTGAAGCCACTTGATGATGACCTGCTTCCAGGTACACTGATCCTTATGACTCTGTGGGCAGCTCACATCACATGGCTACTTAATGTCTATGGTTGGCCTGTGTTCTCATTTTTAATGTGTTTTAAACCATTTATCTCCTAAACAAATCATTCTGTGAGGCAGGCTCACACTCTTTTATTTATTTATTTATTTATTTATTTGACAGGCAGAGTGGACAGTGAGAGAGAGAGACAGAGGGAAAGGTCTTCCTTTGCCGTTGGTTCACCCCACAATGGCCGCAGCACGCCAGCCGCTGCGCACCACACTGATCCGAAGCCAGGAGCCTGGTGCTTCTCCTGGTCTCCCATGCGGGTGCAGGGCCCAAGCACTTGGGCCATCCTGCACTGCACTCCTGGGCCACAGCAGAGAGCTGGACTGGAAGAGGAGCAACCGGGACAGAATCCGGCGCCCCGACCAGGGCTAGAACCTGGAGTGCCGGCGCTGCAGGCAGAGGATTAGCCTATTGAGCCGCAGCGCTGGCCAAGGCTCACATTCTTTTTGGCTTCTATTATATTATATTCATCACTGTCATTTCACTTATGAATGATGGTGGTAATAGCACCTGAATATCCAATCCTCTCTCCAAGGCTCAGTTAACAACCTGTGCTGTTTCTCAGATGAAGAATAGTTACCTATGAATGAAAGCATGGATTTGCTCCAAATTCTGCATGCCTATAGACTTGACTCCTGTAATGACTAAGGAAAATTTCATGTTCCCCCATAGGTCCTAAGTGTGGTAACTCTCCCAAGAATCTTCCATTGGATACTGAGTACAAATGACCAGAGATTGATCACAGACCATTCTGTTACAGGCACAGCATCTGTTGCTGTGGCAGGGATCCTAGCTGCTCTGAGAATCACCAAGAACAAGCTCTCTAATCACGTATTTGTTTTCCAAGGTGCTGGTGAGGTAGGTGCCATCATGGGGTTCCTACTGTTGTACCAGTGGGAAAATAAATAGAGAAGTATCAACCATGGGATAGGTGCTATTGTGTGAAGAAGAAGTAAAACATTGCGATCACTGCAGCTTCCTGAACCCCAAAATTTGGATGTCTCAAGAGCAAGGACTCAACTGAGTCTCCTGGGAGCGGGGAGTTGGGGAAAAGAATGACTTCTTTCATTTAGCATCTGATAAATGTCGCACAGCTATTTGCCTTGTGTATGAACATTCTCTTTATGATATCTTCCAGGCAGCTATGGGCATTGCACATCTCCTTGTCATGGCCCTAGAGAAAGAAGGTGTACCCAAGGCAGAGGCCACAAGGAAGATCTGGATGGTGGACTCCAAGGGGTTGATTGTCAAGGTACTGCCAGTCAGGAGACCTGGAGGTTTCCTGACACCTACAGCTCCCACAAACCGGACTCGAAGAAGTTTCCAAGGGGCAAACTGTTCAGAATAAAAAAAAAGAGGGCAGTGGCCTAAGTCTCAAAGCAAATATCCCAAAATAGCTTTAATTGTTCTTGAACAGAAGTTTTGAATCTATGTGTGTGTGTGCCTCCTTTCAGTCTTTTTTCCCACCACTTCCTGCCTTGTACTAACCTCCATATTGAATCTTAATTCTTCAAAAGTCTTATGCTCTCTGTCCCATATCTTTGCACATTTTGTTCCTCTACCTGAAATAATCTTTCTCCTTCCATGTGCCCACTCAAAACCCTTAATATCTTCCCAGTTTTCTCCTTATCTTCTTTTAAAAGTTTGTCATTGGTTCGTTTTTCTTATTTCAGAATAGTGTTAAATTTACAAGACAAAAATTATGATGTAGGAATACAAAGAGTTCCCATTTATCCCTCACCCCATTTCTCCTATTAACATCTCATATTAATATCTTTGTCACAATTAATGAACCACACCCAGCTTCCACTATTTATTATTTGTTTCATATTCTTATTAAAAGCAAATGTTACCTCCTCTGAGAAGCTTTCTCTGTATATCTGGGTCACAATTAATTTCCTACATCTATATTCACGTGGGCCTCCCCTCCTTATGTTACACTCTCCACTTTGTAGGGCAGTTTCCCCTTTACCTGCCTGTTTCCTTACTAGGCTACATACTGTAGTCTCAGTGTCAGTACCTAGCACATGGTAAGCACACAATGTGTGAAGTATGAGTAAAAGAATGGATGAGAGTGAAATAGTCCAACTTCTTAACAGAATGTGGTGAGGGACACAACTGGCTGACCCCCTTCCTTGGGACTTTATTCAGCGTGCCATGATTTAATTCTCATAATTCCATTAACACAGAAAGTTAGTGGGAGATGGGGAACAATGGTAGAGATGGAAACAGGGAAGTACATGGGGTCATTGACCAAGAATAGCAGAGACCTTCAACAGAAACTGGCCTTTCTTTTGCTCCACAGGTACATAGATTCCTGCTGTTAAGATCTTGGGCCTAAAGATTCCTTTTCCTATCCCAGACCATTCCAGAGCACAGTCCCAACAAGTATAAGCTGTCAGAGGCATCACTATTTATTCCCTTCTACCCATATTTCCATATTCATTTTTCTCACCCCGCTGAGCTCATCTCTTCCCAAGGAGCTCCCAAATCTGAAATCTTCACTCTGGTTCTCATGAGGTCAGATGAGGATTCATCAGAAACACCTGTACCCAGTTACTAGCACTCATGCCAGCCTGCTACCCACTGACTTCTGTTTGAATAATGGAAGAAAGCTGGAGCTGTTTGGGCATAGCTGACCATTCTAAGCCTGTCCTGGATCTCAATTTAGTATCATTCACAGGAAGGTTAATGACTTTTGTAAAATACATTCAAATTAGCTCAGACGCCCCATCTCTCAACTAAGCCTAGTATGGGATGCCTTGGGACCAAAGGACTTAATGAGGCATTTCCTGAGACCATTTCTGTCCAGGCCTAGGAGGCCTTATCCCCAACAGCTCAAAGAAATTCTTTTTTTTTTTTTTTACTATTTTTATTTTTTTGACAGGCAGAGTGGACAGTGAGAGAGAGAGACAGAGAGAAAGGTCTTCCTTTGCCGTTGGTTCACCCTCCAACGGCCGCCGCGGCTGGCGCGCTGCGGCCGGCGCACCACGCTGATCCGATGGCAGGAGCCAGGTACTTATCCTGGTCTCCCGTGGGGTGCAGGGCCCAAGCACTTGGGCCATCCTCCACTGCACTCCCTGGCCACAGCAGAGAGCTGGCCTGGAAGAGGGGCAACCGGGACAGAATCCGGCGCCCCGACCAGGACTAGAACCGGGTATGCCGGTGCCGCAAGGTGGAGGATTAGCCTAGTGAGCCACGGCGCCAGCTAGAAATTCTTTATTAATTCTCCCTATGTAGTCTGGATTAAGTGAACATACACACACACACACACACACACACCTTTGGTTTCACCTTAGGTTTTACCAGGAAATCTGACCCAGAGGACAGGCCCTAAGGCTTCTGATTTCTTAAGACTAGAGTGGGCCCATCAGGGAATATTCTTGGAGTTTCCAAATGCATCCATTCCCTTGCCCAACAGGCCCTTACCACTACAGCTGCTTCGTATTCCTTCTTTTCCCACAGGGAAGGAGCCACCTCAACCATGAGAAGGAGATGTTTGCCCAAGACCATCCTGAAGTGAACTCCCTAGAGGAGGTGGTGAGGCTGGTGAAGCCTACAGTCATCATAGGTAGGAGCAGGAAGGCAACCCACTGCCTCGACCACTTAACCCTCTTGACTTGCAGATGGAGAGATGGGGGCTCAGCCCATGGAAACACAGCTCTGTCCCCTATCCCTTGTCCTTTTCAATGCCAGAAACTTTTGATGAATGACTACTCTATAAAAACCATAGAACTAAGGCACTAAAGTTGGGGTTTGGTGGTGCAGAATTACACAAAGCAATTGAAAAACACAGGGCTAACCAACTTGATATGAGTACTTCTGCCCTAAGGCAAGACCCTGGTGTCTCTCCCCAACTGGGGAATTGGGCCACTCTCAGTGCCAATGTGTAGGATTCCTTCCCAGATGCATCTAAACTGACAGGTAACTGAAGAGGGCCAGTGGTACCTTAGGAATGAACAGGAGGTCTCAGTTCAAGCAAGAAGACCCTTTTCCCTTGTGCTCCCTCAGTCCCTGTGGCAGATGCAATCCCCAAGATTCTTGAGTTGTTCATAGTGTACCTGATCCCCCCTACCTGCAGAGGAATGGGTTGTTTATACAGAGCAGGCATCCCCACTACCCACGCTTTTCCCTGTAGGTGTTGCTGCCATCGCAGGAGCCTTCACGGAGCAGATTCTGAGGGACATGGCCTCCTTCCACGAGCGCCCTATCATCTTTGCCCTGAGCAACCCCACCAGCAAAGCCGAGTGCACAGCTGAGAAGTGCTACCGGGTCACGGAGGTCAGAGGGGAGTCCTTCCTTCCCCTGGCTGAAAGGATACAATAACAATAACTATGAATAACCCTATAAAGCTGAAAAAATTCCCATATCACTGATGAGCCAATTGATGTTCAGAAAGATTAAGTAACTTTTTCAAGGTCACAGAGCTAGTAAGAAGTGGAACTGGTCCTCAAACTCAGATCTGATTCAAAAACCCATGCTCCCACTGTTATGCTATACTGTCAGGATTCCCACTAAGTAGAAAAGAGCTTTGGAAGAACCCAGGACCTGAGGCACTTGTAGACTCCAGGCCATTTTAATTTCTGTCATGTCCTGGGTTGGCCTGCTCAGGAGGTGACGTGAAAAAGCTACCATAACTCCATCAGCATCCAGCACTTTCTTAACTCTCAGTAACTCAGGTGGGGGCTTAGCTTTCTGGTCAAATAAACAAGTATGCTTTGAGCACCTGCCATGTTCTCAGCTCAGTGCTGGCAGTTGGGAGAGGATGAAGTAGGGCCCAAAATTTGGGAGATAAGGCTGGACCACCATTGTTGCATGCTAAAGCAGTCTCCAAGCTCCATCTCTGGTTTTCTTCCTGCCTCCAGGGCCGAGGAATCTTTGCCAGTGGTAGTCCTTTTAAGAGTGTGACTCTGGAAGATGGCAAGACCTTCATTCCCGGGCAGGGAAACAATGCCTATGTGTTCCCCGGAGTGGCACTGGGAGTCATCGCCGGCGGGATCCGGCACATTCCAGACGAGATCTTCCTCCTGACAGCAGAGGTATTACCATCCTTGCTCCTTCAAATGTTCCCAGGAAGGCCTGTGTGTCAACACCAGCACCCCTCCTTTCACTTCTTCTACCCACCTGCCCCTAAGCCTGGCAGTGGATTCCCAAAGTCCTTGAACCACAAGTATCTCTCAAAATCAGCTTGAGGCTTGGCCTTCTTTCCAATTACATACAAGGTTTTTGAAGAAGTATGGGGAATAGTTAAGGAGGTACCACCAGTTAGGGACATATCTCATACTGCCCGCTGCCTCCAAGCAGTGCCATCTAGATGCTGAGACAAAGGAGATGCCATAAAAACACCTGAAAATGGGGTATATGGACCATGACAGGTGTTAGCGTCTTCCAGTCACAGGCCTCAGCCACCTCACTAGGGAAACTGACTGCAGTAAACACCACTAGGACAGCCTTCTGTAAGGGAGTGGGGTGGGGAGGGTGGTGGTTTGTATGCCTGGTTTTGCCTACCGTGATCCTGAGCACCAGTATGTGGGAGGAGTTAGGATGTACCGGTTCCAAGAATCTTGTTAGAAAATCTCGCATAAGAGTTTTAGCCTGGGCCCAGTACTGAAAGAATTCATTAAGAATGACAGTCTATGAAGCAGGTGTTTGGTGTAGTGGTTAAGATACTGCTTGGGATGCCCACATCCCTTAGTGCGTCTGTGTTTGAGTCCCATCTATGCTCGTGATTCCAACGTCCTACATATGCACACCCTGGGGAGCAGCAGGTGATGGCTCAAGTAAGTGGGTCACTGCCATGTACTCAGCAGACCTATATTCAGTTCCTGGCTCCTGGCTTTAGCCTGGCCCAACGATTGCTGTTGGGATCATTCGGGGAAATGAACCAGTGAATGGGAGATCTCTGTCTACAGGTCTCCTTCTCTTCTCTCTCTCTGCTTTCAAATATAAAAAATTATTAAAAAGTAAAGAATGACAGCCCACATTCATAATAATGGTTATTAATAACAGTTACTATGGCTGACATGATTTATCAAGTGTTTACTAAGTGCCAGACACTTGACATTTATCCTCATTCAGGAAACCTAGGCATAGAAATGTCTCTGTTGGGAGGTTAAGCTAATCACAGCTATACACAAATGTTCAACAGCTTTATACCCTATGAGTTCCAAAGTCTCTCCTGAGACTTCTAACATCCTTTTGTATTTCCTCCTTGCAGAGCCTGAAAACAATGAGACATGGGATTGGCTTCCATGCCTCCCTGTCTGGATTCACTTCTGTGAGTCCCACAGTGGGCTGCCTCATGTTCCAAGTCCCATCTTACTATGCCTAGTCTTTGAGCACTGCTTCTGCAAGGCCATGCAAGTAATGTGCCCTGAAGTCATCTCAGCCGCCTCCAATGCACACTAATTATGACTTCAGTGCATGTTGCCTATTATGTGTTTGTTTCTTCTCATTGATATAATGAGTGTCCTTGTCCTTTGACTGTGGACAGAGCTGTTTGAAACACCCACTGGATGGGAAGAACCATTTCCTGCTTGGAATCAGCACAAAAGCAAATTTTCCTGTTGTGCAGAAACACAGTTGCTAGAGTCTTGCCTGTGTAATCCCATGAGATGTCCATATGCCCATCCCCAGAGAGTTCATCTCCATCATTTCACAATGTCCATAAATTAAAGAGGAACTCTCCTCAACCTATTTATCAGGCACCTTCTGTGAGCTGCATAAGGCCCCCTACCTTTAGGAGCTGACTGGCCTTTGAAGGCCTGGCAAGTTACATTTCTGAAAAGGGTACTCTTAGTTAAGAGAGCTTAAGTTGAATTTTATTTCCTTTGGAAAATTAATTTAGGCATTAGGATATTGACATGCAGTATCTCATTTCACCTGAACAACACTGTAAAATAGCTATTTGTGCACAGCCTTGTGTTACAGGCAGTAAAGTAAAGCACAGAGACTAAGTAACTTGCCCAAGGTCCCTGGGCTTGTGAATGTCAGTGACTGGAAGATCCCAGCAATTTGATTCTATGCTGCAGCAGAGTATTTCCAATGTCCAACATGTAAGAAGTGGCCACACAGACTGTGATCTACCAGTTCATACAATAACTTTTCTAGGTATAGATCTAGCCCTGGAAATGCTGCTTCTCTCTTATCAATCCATATTCTATACCTCCACAAAGAGAACCCTTCAATATATAGATCAGGTCAAGTCTCTTTCCTCATTCAGGTTTCTGTATGGCTCCTTGGTCCTTATGGGATAAAGTCCAAACTCTTTACCACAGCTCCCATACATGGTACGGCATCGCCATTTCTCCTTTCCTCTCCAGCCTCACTTTTAGGCTCTACATACTATTAGCCCATCCAATGTGCTATTTTCAGTCTTGCATCCATGCTCTGTCTTGCTCTGTCACTTCCACACATTTGTGTATGCTATTCCCTTTCCCCTTTTCAAGTAATTCATATTTTATCCTTCAGCTATCAGTCTGTGATACTACTTCTGGGAAACCTTTCCTATACATGGTAGACAAGACCTTGCCTTCTCCTATGCCTTTAAATCCCCATCTCTCCACATTCACCCACTGTGTTATAATTTCTCTTGCTAACTGTCCACTGACACCAGTCTCCAAGGGGGAAAGGTCAATGACTTCTTCACTATGGATCTTCAGCACCTAGCACAGAGCCCAGCATATCACAGAGCTCAGTGATATTTGAATAAATGAACGGAAAGGAGAGATGAGATGAGAACGTGGAAGGCGGCAGAGGGGAACAGCCCCCACTTATCTAATGTCTACCAACTCTGAGGCAAGACCAACTCCTTAGCCTTGTCACTTCTGGGACACACAGTTCCCAGCTTTCTCCAAGCTTAAAGTAGACACCAGAAGATTGGTTGGGAGTAGACTCAGAGCCACCACATGAAATAGGCTGATGTGCAAGGCTGGCTGAGCAGCAGCACCTGAGGCTGGAGGATGAGGCTCAACCCTCAAAGGTAGGTTCTGAATCTGGGGGAGAAGCTGTAGGAGGTTCTGTTCCCAGGAAGGTGTTCTTGGCACACTTATTTAGATAAGTCATCAGATATATCTACTTGCAGTGAAAAGGCATTCCTTGGATTGGAATCAAGCCTGGAAGGCAGAGCTCAAGGAGCCCTGAACACAGAAAACATCAACTATACAGGCCTCCAAGATGGTTAAAAGCATGCAGAGGAGGCTATAATCCAGGAAGGGGCAAAGGGATCCCAGTGCAACAGCCCAGAGATCCCATGATCTTTGCTTTTCAGGCCACAGTTTTATTCATTTTGCTCGTAGTGATTCCCCCTTAGAATTCAGAGAGCCTCATGTTGTTTTAAACCTCAGCCAGTCTCACATTACAGAAAAAGTGTATCCTTGCTTAGGCCCAAGCATTACACTCTCCTGGGGATAAGAGATGGCAAAGTGGGGACCATACGGCTTGACTACACATATGGGGCAGAGGGTACAGGGTAATGGGTTGGGCTTGTTTTGGGAAGGCAGCAACTTGTTCCTTTCGGTTTTCTCTTTCTTTCTCCAGCAAATTGCCCAGGAGGTCTCTGAGCATCATCTGTCCCAGGGGAGATTGTACCCACCCCTCAGCACCATCCGAGATGTGTCTCTGAGAATTGCCATCAAAGTAAGGGGCACCCTACCACTGCAATATGGGTAGTGAGGTGCAACATATTCTCTGCCTGTGACCTTAGGAGGAGTAAGGGGTTGGCAACTGTGGAGACATCTTGAGCTCCTTGGGCTACACTGCATGCAACCCAAAGATTGGATGGCAAATTCCTGCCTACAACGTGAGCCCATCAAAGTCTGTTGTCTTATGGACTTGAATGTAGGTAGAACTTTTTTACATGAATCATAAGTGCCCATTCATTAGAAAAGTCAGCTAGCACAGTATCATGGAAAGAGCCCAGGTTTTGAAATCCCTGGTCTGCCAATCTGCAGTGGCAATTTTGGCCCAATCACTTCATTTCCTTTTAAGCCTCAGTTTCCTCCTTTTCTAAAGGGGCCAGTAATTCTCCTCTCCCAGAGTGCTGGAAGAGATTAAAAGAGAATAGTGAGAGAGATGTACACCCAGTGACAGCCTGGCCAGAATAGATGGTCATTCTTCCCTTTCTCAGAATTGCTGAGTCATGAGATGATCAGATTCATGGAATAGTCCAACTTATAAGACTATGCAGAGGTTATGGATTTAAAAGAATCAAATACTAGCCCAACACTAATAATTGTTGAAGCTGGATAATGAGTACATGAGAGTTTACTATACCATTATTATTTTTTTTTTTTTTGACAGGCAGAGTGGACAGTGAGAGAGAGAGACAGAGAGAAAGGTCTTCCTTTTTGCCGTTGGTTCACCCTCCAATGGCCGCCGTGGCCGGCGCACTGCACGGATCCGATGGCAGGAGCCAGGTACTTATCCTGGTCTCCCATGGGGTGCAGGGCCCAAGCACCTGGGCCATCCTCCACTGCACTCCCTGGCCACAGCAGAGAGCTGGCCTGGAAGAGGGGCAACCGGGACAGAATCCGGCGCCCCGACCGGGACTAGAACCCGGTGTGCCAGCGCCACAAGGCGGAGGATTAGCCTAGTGAGCCGCGGCGCCGGCCCATTATTTCTTTTAGTGTGTGTTTTACATTTTCAATGATAACTTTTATAAATAATTTCACAAAATACATTGTGTAATAATACACTCCCATGATGAGTTGTTCAGAGCAGGAATGAGAATTAGTTTGCAAGATAAACTGTCCAGGTCAAAGCTCAGTTTTTCCCTGTCTAGGTCCTTCCTTTTGGGGATATTTAGATTGATTCTTTTCTAAAGCCATGTATAATACCCAGAGAATACCCCTAATATCCCTGAGCCTGCTCATTCAATTCATTTCTCATACTCAGGAGGTGAAAAAAATACCAGGTACTAGATCCTTTTAGCTGCCATCCAATTGTATCCTTTCAGTATTCCATTGAAAGGTTTTATTATCCTTGCTTTACAAACGAAGAAACAAGGATAATGTCACCACAGAGGATCCACAAGTAGTTGGAAGCAGTGAGAACTTAAGATTCAAACCTCTTGACCCTGCACAGTATATATTACATTGTAATATCACAGTGCTGCCTGTAAAGGAAAAAAGCTTAAAATCCTTCTTATCCAGTGGCTTTGTGGGTCATGACTCATGAAAGAGAGGCATCTGATTCCTGAAAGGGTATTGCCTTCTCCAGGATCCCAAGCAGGGATGTTTAGGCAGGTCCCTCTTAGAACCACTTCCTCAGAAACCATGTTTTGTCTCTAGGTCCTCAACTATGCGTACAAACACAACCTGGCCTCCTACTACCCAGAGCCCAAGGACAAGGAGGCTTTTGTGAGATCCCTGGTCTACACTCCAGACTATGACTCCTTCACGCTGGACAGCTACACTTGGCCCAAGGAAGCCATGAGTGTTCAGACAGTCTGATGTAGTTTCAAGGGATGCTGTGGAGTTGATGAAGACCAGAGTAACACCCACAATACAAATTGGTTCCAAAATGGTCATCTTTGTTGTGTGCTTTTTTTTTTTTAATTTGAACATTGATCCATTAGTTACAAAGTATTGGCCAGGCCTTCTGAGAAATACAGAATCCTATCTTTACAGAGCTCAGGGTCTGGAAGAGGACACTGGACAACTCATTTTGCCATAAGGGAGAAAGCGGTAAGTCCATATAGGAAGTGCAGATAAAAGTCAAGGGCCCTCCCAGAAGGAAGAGTATAGTTCCTGTGAGGACATAGAGAAGGCTTCAGAGGGAGTACTGTTTGCAAGGAGTCCCAAGAGCGAAGGAGGAAGGGAATGGTGAGGAGAACAGAACTGTGAACACAGCCTATAGCCAGAAAGCCTATATAGCCCACCTATCAGAGAATTCAGTTCCTGTCAGAGGAACACATAGCCTTCAATATCTGGCATGGTATGAAGGCTGAGTGGCAGCAGACAGCTCTCCAGTCAAGAATGGTCACTTCCTCATGTGCTACTGAATATCAGATATTCTTTTTTAGTTATTACTAAATGGGAAACCAGGGAAATGTGGGCAAGGAGGATCAGCATGTCAAGGAGTGAGAAGGGACAGGCAAGGAAGTGATGAGTACCATAAGGAGTTCTTAGGAAAATTTAATTTCATCCTCTGGCTTTGAAACACACTTTGGAAAATTTAATTTCATCCTCTGGCTTTGAAACACACTTTGCCTTTCATCCTTCACTCACTCACTGGAGTATTTGAGTGATGCAGAGAAACTTTCTTTTTTTCTTTTTTTTTTTTTTTTTTTTGACAGGCAGAGTGGACAGTGAGAGAGAGAGACAGAGAGAAAGGTCTTCCTTTGCCGTTGGTTCACCCTCCAATGGCCGCCGCGGCCGGCGTGCTGCGGCCGGCGCACCGCGCTGATCCGATGGCAGGAGCCAGGAGCCAGGTGCTTTTCCTGGTCTCCCATGGGGTGCAGGGCCCAAGCACCTGGGCCATCCTCCACTGCACTCCCTGGCCACAGCAGAGGGCTGGCCTGGAAGAGGGGCAACCGGGACAGAATCCGGCGCCCTGACCGGGACTAGAACCCGGTGTGCCGGCGCCACTAGGCGGAGGATTAGCCTAGTGAGCCGCGGCGCCGGCCTGCAGAGAAACTTTCTTACAGACATGATCTATTCTATAAGATCCATTTTATAATGATCCATCCTGGGTATTTTGTAGATCAAGTTCAGCAAAAATCTTCCCTCTCTCATGCCAGCAGATCCCACAACATAGAAGATTGGAGTGCAGAAAAAGCTTTCAGCCCCCTGCAAAGACGCTGTGGAGTTGCTAAGACCTGTTGGGATGGTAGCTTCTGATCTCTGGGGTATAATTCTGCTGAAAATTCAATCTCAGTAGCTCTTATCACAGCTACTTCCTTGGTGCTCGAGCACATCCTAGAATATCCCAAGAAAACATCTCTCCTCTATAATCCTTGGGCTCACAGAGCCAAGAAATTATTAAGATGATTTGAAGAATGAAGTGACAATTTAAACACCAGGGAATGTTTTACGCTATCTTTTTTGTGTCATGTCCTTCAACTTCCTCTGTACCTCCACTGCCCTTCTGCCATGATTTGTCCCCTAAGAGTTCACATGCTAGAACCTTGATCCCCATTGTGGTATGGCAGTGATAGCATAGTTGAACCTTTAAGAGGTGGGGTCTAGCAGGTAGTAATTAGGTCATTAGGAAGCATCACCCTTGAAAGGTATTTATATAGTTATCAAGGGTCTCTGCTGCATTCCCATGAGAGTGGGTTGTTAAAAGACAGAATCTGACCCCTTGACTGGATCTGGCTTCCTCTGTTGTGATATGATCCCTTACTCCAGAACGTGCTTCCACCATGATACTATCTGCCATGTTGTGATATAGCCAGAAGGGTTCTCACCAGAGACCAAACAGATGAGACCACCTGATCTGGGATTTTCAGCCTCCAAATCTGTAAGCTTAATAAACCTCTCTTCTTTATAAAGTATCCAGCTTTGGGTATTTTGTACAACAAAAGAAAACAGACCGGGGGCCAGCACGGTGGCATAGAAGGTAAAGCCATCACCTGCAATGCCAGCATCCCATATGGGTGCCAGTTCGAGTCCCGGCTGTTCCACTTCCAATCCAGCTCTTTGCTCTGGCCTGGGAAAGCAGTGCAAGATGGCCCAAGTCACTGGGCCCCTGAACCTGTGTGGGAGACCCAGAAGAAGCTCCTGGCTCCTGGCTTTGGATTCGCCCAGCTCTAGCTATTGCAGCCATTTGGAGAGCAAACCAGAGGATAGAAGACCTTGCTCTCCCTCTCCCTCTCCCTCTCTCTCTCTCTCTGCCTCTGCTCTCTGTAACTCTGCCTTTCAAGTAAATAAATACATCTTTTAAAAAATAGAAAAGAAGAAAACAGACTAACACAACTTCCTTTATAATCAATGTAATGAAAAACAATAGAAAAAATTAATGAAACAAAAATAAGTTCCTTGAAAAGGTCAACTAAATCAACAAACTTTAGGTATACTGCCCAAGACATTTTTTTTAAAGTACATTTACAAATATAGAACAACTCAAATACTTCTTGCCAGCACTAAGAATATGCACATTCAAGCCTGTGTTCTTACACATGCTTAGGCTTTCTACCTGTGAAGGCCTTCCCTCCCATTCCCCACCCTTTCCAGTTAAATTTCTTTTTTTTTTTTATTTTTATTTTTTGACAGGCAGAGTGGACAGTGAGAGAGAGAGAGACAGAGAGAAAGGTCTTCCTTTTTGCCGTTGGTTCACCCTCCAATGGACGCCGTGGCCGGCACGCTGCAGCCGGCACACCGTGCTGATCCGATGGCAGGAGCCAGGTACTTATCCTGGTCTCCCATGGGGTGCAGGGCCCAAGCACTTGGGCCATCCTCCACTGCACTCCCTGGCCACAGCTGGCCTGGAAGAGGGGCAACCGGGACAGAATCCGGTGCCCCGACCGGGACTAGAACCCGGTGTGCCGGCACCACAAGGCGGAGGATTAACCTAGTGAGCCGCGGCCGGCTCCAATTAAATTTCAATTGACCACAGCATTCTGTCTGGAGACATCATTCATCCTTGGAGTTCAAGTGCAATTGGGTCTATGAAGTCTTTCTGACTCACCTAGGAAGAGTTAATAATTATAAATCAATAACAGAAAAAAAATAGAAGGTGTATCACAAAAAACAAACACGCAAAAAACAGCATTTTTATTCACCAACACTGAATTAGTTGAGAAAGAGAGTATATAAGCAATTACATCACAAAAGCTACAAAAAAGTACTGTGTAATAAATTTAACAAAGGATGTGAAAGACTTTCACAATGAAAGCTACAAGAAACTAATGAAAGAAATGGAAGACACACACACAAAGGACACACACACAAACAGACTTTCTATGTTCATCGACTGAAGAATTAATATGATGAAAATATCAACACCACCCAAGGCAAACGCCATCAAAATACCAGTACCATTCGTCAAAGAACTAGGAAACACAATGCTAAAAGTCACAAGGAAGCACGAAAGACACAAAGTTTGTTTTGACCTTCGTAGGAAGGCAGATTCACTTTGAAAATCCCCTCTAGTTAGGTCATTAATATGAATCTCAGCAGTGCAGGCAGAATTTTTCCAAATGCGATCTTAAGCAGAGGCAACAAGGCTAGTTACGAGAAAATGTGCACCACAGACTCATTTTTCCAAGACTCATTTTTAAAAGACTGGTAGGACTCAAAACCCAGGGTCCCTAGTGGGCCTTGTACTACCAACTTTCAGTGAGCAAATGAGGGAACTAATGATTTCCAGCCGACACAGACCTTGGGCCTCTAAGCACCTTCGCTTGCCCCCAGGCTGCAGCACCCTGGGGGGGCCCTGTGCCTCCTCCAACTCTGCAGACACTAGGGGCAAGGATCGTAGGGGCATGTCTCCAGCTCCTAGAAGGTGAAATCAAAACCTGGCAGATCTCCGTGAGCTAGAAAGTGGAAGGCCTCTCATATGCCCATGCACAGAAGGAAATGCTTCATTTCTTTAAGAGACTGGGCAGATAGCATTTGATACCGCCCAAGTCAATGCCTTCCCCGGGCATCGCCTGGAAGGCTGTGCTACCTGGGGCTTGCACCCGACCAGCCTGGGCGCATGCGCTGGGGCCTTGGCCACTCCTTCCAGCCCCTCGCACCACGGCCTCCGCCCTTCCTTACCTCGTTCCTCCCAGGAAGCTGCTGCGCACTGCTCCCACGTCTTCCTCCCATTGAGCGTCAGTTCTGAGGCTGGGACAGCGGTCTGCTTTCTGGAAACACTGTTACTCAGCGCCATCCTGCCAAACCACCTCCCTTTCCTGGGCCCTGCTGTGGCGGTCTTCACATTCAGCAGCTTCCCCGTTGAGTTGGTGTCTCCAGCAATGGGCCTCCAGGGGCTCCAGGCCACCGATGCCCTCTGCGGGGTGAATGCAGGGGCGAGGGGCATAAGAGGAGCGGTCGGTACACGTGGCCTCTACCGCCTGAGGCGTGAGAATACTGAGGTGACGCTGGGCGGGGCTTGCGCTGACGGAAGGGACGTGCGGATGACGCAGGCAGTGGGCGTGGCTTCTGTCCTCGTGGCCGTTTCTGGCAGTTTGAAGGCTGTTCAGGAGGTCCTGGCTGGCACTGGGCCCTTGGACCTCTTGGGACCCCGGAAACAAGTCAAGGACCGATTCGGGCACGGGTTTGGTCTTGGCACAAGGCCCTGGGCCGCAGGCGTGAGGGCTCCTGGACACCTTGCTATGCTGTGCCAGGAATGTAAGGCTGAGCCTGCGACACTGCTGACGTTCATTCTCGAGGACAAGGACAGACAGGTGAAGGCTTGACGTGAAGACTCTAGGGCGAGGCTTCTGTAGGTGTTGCCCGTCTTATCCCTGCCAGTTTCCCCACTGCATAAATGGTGACCGAATTAAAAAGAAAAAGAAAAGAAAAAAGAACTTCAACCAGGTCTCCCTTGTGGGTGCAGGGGCTCAAACACTTGGGCACATTAACAGAGAGCCGGATTGCAAGTAAAGCAACTAGGATGCAAAATGGTGCCTATATTAACGTGCCAGCACTGCAGGTGGTGGCTTTATCCACTGTGCCACACGGCCAGCCCCACAGATCAAATATTAAAAGAAAAAATAACTCCAATCCTAAACACACTTTAAATAAAGGAGGTGGTATGTCCTTCCTAAAACATTTAATGATACTGTATTAGCCTGATCTCAAAGCCAGACAAAGACACCACAAGAAAAGTGCAGACCAATGAATGTCCTTCATGAGTATTTAAGGGAATTCAAAAAGTTTGTGGAAAAAATAGAAATTGAAGATGTTTATTTTGGATGCAAAAAAATTGAAATTCATGATAGGCATTTTCCATGAAGTTTTTGAAGCCCCCTCATTGATGCAAAAATCATAAACAAAATGCACTAACATATAGAATGTAGCAACATCACATAAAAATTACACACAATTCCTTGGATTTACTCCCAGGAATGCAATGCTGTCTTAATAATCAAAAATCACTTGATTTGGGGCCAGCACTGTGGTGCAGTAGGTTTAAGCCCTGACTAGAGTCAGCATCCCATATGGGTGCCGGTTCAAGTCCTGGCTGGGAAAGCAGTGGAGGATGGCCCAAATCCTTGGGCCCCTGTACCCACATGGGAGACCCAGAAGAATCTCTTGGCTCCTGGATTCAGATCAGCTCAGCTCTGGCCGTTGCAGCCATACAGGGGTGAACCAGAGGATGGAAGACCTTTCTCTTATCTCTACCTCTCTCTGTAACTCTTTCAAGTAAATCTTTTTTGATAATCACTTGATTTATTACAGTATATTAATCGGAGAAAGGACAAAAACCACACATTTTATGCCAACAGATGTGGGAAAAATAATTGACAACATCACCCATTTATGATCAAACCACCAACAAAGTAAGAAAAGAATAGCCGTAACCTGATGAAGGGCATCTATAAAGAACAGCCTTTATTATCAAACCAGACTTAATAGCAAAAGGATGAATACTTTCTCCCTAAGATCTGGAACCAGCAAGGATGTTGTTTTTAACACTTCTAGACAGCGAAGAGGTCTAGCCAATGCAATAAAAGAAGAAAAAGAAATTAAAGCCTTCAAGGCTCAAAAGGAATTCTTTAAAATGCTTTTATTCACAGATAATGTAATCCTGCATGTAGAAAACGTCAGACACAGACATTCCACCTTTCTCTGTCTCTATTAGAACTAATAAGTGAATATATAAAGATCACTAGATATAAAGTCAATGTATAAAACTCAGTTGCATTTCTACATGCTAGCAGGAAACAGTTCCCAAAATAAATGATTTCATTCACCCTAGTTTCAACAAGAAAAAAAATACAGAAATAAAGAAATGTAAATCTTGTATAATGGAAACCACAAAACATTGTGATAAAAATTAAAGAGATCAAAATAAATATTCAATGTTCATGGGCTTGAAGACTCAATATTTTCAAGAATGTAATTCCCCTCAAGTTGATCTATAAAGTCAACCCCATCCAATGCCATACCCATAGGACTTTTGGGGAGGGTAGAAATTGACAAGCTATTCCTAAAATTTATGTAGAAATTCAAAGGACCTAGAGTAGCAAACATAAAAAAAAGAACAACTTTAAAATGAAGAGTGTTTGGGCCATAGCCTAGGATATCAGAATCCCATATGCATGCCAGTAAAGTCCCGGTTGCTCCACTTCCAATCAAGCTCCCTGCTGATGGCCTGGGAAAGCAGCAGAAGATGGCTCAAGTGTTTGGGCCCCTACCACTTTTGTGAGAGACTTGGATGAAGCTCATGACTCCTGACTTCAGCCTGGCCCAGCCCTGGACATTAAGGCCATCTGAGGAGTGACCCAGTAGATGGAAGATCTCTATCTCTTCCTCTCTCTATAACCCTGATTTTCAAATAAATAAAAAAAATTAAAATGTTTTTAAATAAACAGAAGAATGTTTAAAACTTAAAAAAAGGACTACTCAATTTCAAAACCTTACAATAGATATACAATGATCAAGACTGTGGTCATACAGAAAAATGAAACAGAAAGTTCACAAATCAGTTCTTACATTTATGGTAAAGTGATTATTTTTTACCAAAACAACCAAGATAATTCAGTGAGGGAAAGGATAGTGCAGGGACAACTGGATATCCAAATTTTTTGAAAAAAAAAAAAAAGAACACAGATTGGGGCTGGCGCAGTGGAGCTGTCTACAGTGCTGGTATGCCATATGGGCGCTAGTCTGAGTACAGCTGCTCTACTTCTGTTCCAGCTCCTATTTATGTGCCTGGGAAAGCAGCAGAAGATGGCCCAAGTCCCTGGACCCCCGCTACCCCTTGGGAGACCCAGAAGAAGCTTCAGGCTACTGGTTTCAGCCTGACCCAACCCTGGCCATTGCAACCATTTGGGAAATGAACAAGTGGATGGAAAATCTTTCTCACTCATTTTCTCTGTCTCTGTCTCTCTCTCTCTCTCTCATTCTGTCCTTCAAATAAATAAATAAATTTTAAAAAAAGAACACAGATTAATTTACACTGTATACAGAAATGATCTCTAAATGCATCACAGACTTAAGTAGAAAAGCTAAACTGTAAAATTTCTAGAAGAAAATACAGCAAGAATAATTGTGATTTGGGTTGAGGAGAGTTCTTAGATGCAGTATTAAAAGCATGATTCATAAAAGAAAAAAGATAAATTCCACTTCATAAAAATTTAAAATTTGTGCTTTAAAATATATAATTAAGGGAGGAACAGACAAGCAGTGGAGTATGAGGAAATATTTGCAAATTATATATCTGATAAAGGAAATGGTTCTGGAATATATAAAAAACACAATTCAATAAAATTAAAGCCAAAGTTTTAATATGCGCAAAATATATGTGAATGGCTAATAAGCACATGAAAAGATACTTTAAATAATTAGTCATGTGAAAATTAAAACCATGATGGGAATCCACTTCACAGTCACCAGATGTCTCTACTGAAAATTATGTTTTGGTAGGGATGTGTACAAATTGGAAACTGTTTCTCTAGCAGATCTTTGTCTCCTAAACACTATGAGATTAAGCGAGTCTGAAAGTCTTCATTCTAACTTCCTAACCTCCTATACATAGCCCAAGAATTAAGTAAATGCCATTTAAGTACAGTGGCTGTGATTGCACAGCCCTGCTCAGGTCTGAAATTCATTTCACCAGCTGCATCCCACTCAGGGAATTGCCACTGACTGAAGAAAGATGCTTCACCCAAGGCTATGCCATAGTCACCAGGGAGGCCTGCATCCAATGACTCCTTGATTCAAGAGTCTGAAAGTCTAGCCCCTGGTCTCAATTGCAGACATCTCTAAATTGACATTCTATCTTCAGAACTCCACAGATTGGCTGAGACTATTATTGCAAGTGTATGTACCACCAATTGACTTCTTATGCCCATCCTCCTTCTCTCACTCTAAAACAGGTGTTATTCCCTAAGAACACTCTGCTCCAATAAATGTCTGAATACAAATCTCAGATTCATTGTCTGTTTCCTATGGAACTCAATTTGCAACAGGTAGAGGAAATTGGTCAAGCTTTTCAGTTTTCTAATCCAATACACCAGCCCTACATGACCTCCAAAAGGCTTAATAATTTTCTGTTGACCTCAGGAGAGTCCTTTTGCATGGACCAAGCCTGATTTCTTTTAGTCCATGTCCAGAATCAGTCAATTACATCAGAAAGAAGCATCCACTGCAGGAGAATCCCTCCATCTCTGGATCCTATACATCTGGTACTTACTGCTTTCACAGCTCTCACTTACCTTTAAACATAAGACTTGTAGTTTTTCTTCCATGTCTTTCTGCTGAAATGAGTGTTTTGGGCTTATTTGACTATTACATCCTATCTAGAAATGGAAGTCTCTAGACACAGACTCCCAAAATTCAGAATGTATGGATCTTAACTAGTCAGAAGAGTTGTTATGTTATCCAAACATTTTAAAATTTGCTTAAAGCCAAATACATTGCCGAATTCAACAAAACATTTAATGTACTCTTAAAAAGAATATGTATTCTCAATTGTTGGATGCAATGCCCTTTTTAGGTTCATGAGATCAAGTTTGTTGTTTTGTTCAAGTCGGTATTCCTGCTGATTTTTATCTATCTTTTTCTGAATAAACAGTAAAATTTCCAAGTGCTATAGTAAAATGTTCAATTTTCCTTGTAGTTCTGTTCATGTTCGCTTTATATATTTTGAAGCAATGTTATTGGGTATATATAGTTTAGAATTGTTATAATTTCCTATTGAATTCAAATTTTTTAAAAAGATTTATTTATTCATTTGACAGAGCAACAGAGAGAGGGAGAGACATAGAGAGAGATCTTCCACCCACTGATTCACTCCCTAAATGGCCGCAACATTAAATTCCCAGACAGTACAACTAAACATTAAATTCCCAGACAGTATGACTATATAGTTGTACTAAGATTAATACATATCTAGGGCCAGCGCTGTGGCACAGCAGGTAGAGCCACCGCCTGCAGTGCTGGTATTCCTTATGGGCACCAGTTCAAGTCCTGGCTGCTCCACTTCCGATCCAGCTCTCTGCTCTGGCCTGGCAATAAGTGGAAGATGGCCCAAGTCCTTGGGCGCCTGCACCTGCATGGGAGATCAGGAAGAAGCACCTGGCTCCTGGCTTTGGATCGGCGCTGCTCTGGCCGTTGCAGCCAACTGGGGAGTGAACCAGCGAATGGAAGACCTCTCTCTCTCTCTCTTTCTGCGTCTCCTTCTCTCTCTCTGTAAATCTGACATTCAAAATAAATAAATAAATCTTTTTTAAAAGATTAATAAATATCAACTTTATCAATTTCCTAGTAAAATTATCAGGTATCCCAATATTAAGATATGCATTTCAAAAAGCATATACAATAGCAAGTACCTGATCATTTCATTAGGTAAAACCCACTCTTTTTTGATTAGGAAGACAAAGGAAAAAATGTCACATTTCAAATAAAAATATGCAACTTCCAATAGGTAAGAAGTATTACAAGATTTTCAGAAATTTTGTGTCTAAAAATTGTTTTAGCTAAAAAGATGAAGATCTCTACCTTTCAAGATAATTTTCACTAAATTAAAGGGCCTATTTTATATCCCATATAAGATAGAGGTGTTTTACTCTAAATATTTCATAGCTTCCTCCCATTCTGCCTCCCCTCTTAAGTTGTACCCCAAAGGTAAGACTTTTTTGTCTGATGACATTAAACACATGTGTTTCTTGCACAACGAGAATTTTGCATGAACTTTAAACCAGAGGTTAATTTCTCAAAATAAAGTTTTTCCTAACAGGAACTTATAGAAAGACTAAATAATCACCATAAGACTTGATAAGAATCCAACAAAATCACTTGTTGCACAAACCAGTACACTTGTGGGTAGTGAACATAAAGGAACAGACAAATAACCATACAAGCCCTATTATAATGTTTCAAAGGACTTAAAGAATAAATGATGTAAGGTCTAGAGTACTGTTCAAAGTTCCTGGGATTTTAATTCTGTATGATACTAAAAATAAACACATATTGTACTGGGTATCTTGGCATCTAATCTCACTATACTTTTTATATATTGTTTTTTGGCATAGGATAATAAATAGTAAGCAAAACAGAAGTGGCAATTCTGTCAAGCTTGTGGCTTTTCAACATTCCTATGGGAGCTTCATTAGACTTATTCACTAAGATGTTGGCTAATAGATCTGAAAAATTAGATCCAGTCTCAAGTTCCACTTCCAAGGCAATAGCATCAGGCAGCTAAGTTTTATTGAATGCAACAGTTGTTTCTGTGACCACTGGAGTCTTTGAAGCGCAGCCGCATTTTAGAACGGTATTTCTCCAAATACAAAAGTTGTTTGCTGTTAAAAGCTCCACGCCGCTTTTGTCTAATAAACTGCACTGCATCTTCATTTTTCATTCCACTTTCAATTAACGCTAAGGCAACAAGCACTGGGGTTCTCCCAAGACCCGCAACACAGTGGACAGCAATACAACAACCAGGTTCTTCACGGAATTTAATGTTTACAAGACTTAACCAGTCATCAACAATCTGATTGGAAGGAGATGATCCATCATCAAAAGGCCAATCCAGAACCTGGATACCTTCTTTCTCCATGAGGGCGGTGTCGTAAGTTGCTTCACACACTCTCACTATTGTGGTAACTCCGTATTTCTTAAGTTCCTCTATAAACCTGTTTAAGGTTGCAGTGGTTGGGTTGTGTGTAATAAGGAATCTCATGTTCCTGTATGTGACTTCCACAGGAGCCGGGCGGTTCATCGGAGCCATGTTAATTTCGTTTAAAACCACTCAATACGGTCACGAAAAAATTAAAAGCTTTTGAATACAGAAATGATGTCAAGAAACTGAAGTCCACCTCAATACACTCCACTTGAAATTCTCAGCACTTCAGATAGGCAGGTGACAGAAAATGAGATGAATTTCCTGAGAAGCAGCAGCTGTTCTTCGACTCACTAATAATGCCGAGTCGGTGGAAAGCAAGTGCACAGAGGTTTACCCCATTCGGGTCAGAACTCTTGTAAAATGTTCCAATGCTTTCAATTCAACACGTCTGTGTCCAGGTTATTCTCTCTGATGGGGACGTCCTGCTGGAGTAGAGTGACTTTCTCAAGTTCACTTGTCCTCATAAAGGCCGTGCTGTGCCTGGCAGTAATCTCCAGGGCCCTTCAGAAACTCCATAAATGCGTGACCAAAAACCCCACAGAAAGGAATATGTTTACTCATGAAAGATTGTGGCCTACTCATACAGCCAGGCCCGTGGCGGCGACACACGCGGCGGCAGCGGCAAGTCCAGGAGCGGGAGTGGCCGTCACAGGGCGGCGGCAGCGGCGAGACACGAGGCTCCACCGTGGCCAAGCAGCTCGGGCACAGCCTGGCGGGAGCCAATACGCGCGCCAAGGCGCCATTGCGTCACAAGCGCTCCTTTAATAGCCGGCGCGGCGTAGGCACTGCGCCCTCACCAACCGCAGCGGCAGGGCCGCCTGAGAGCCAATGAGCGCGGGCGTGAGGCCCTCCCCGGGGCGATGGTTGCCATGGGTGCCGCTGGTGTGAACTCAAGGCCAAAGGGAGAGGCCATGGAGCCTCAGTCACCGCCTGCCTCTGAGGAGCAGAGACGGCTGAGGAGGGGTACGCGGATGGGGATGGTGGAGGAGGAAGCCTCCAAGAGGCTGAAGGGAACATGGGGGTAGACGGAGACCAGCATAGGGGAAGGAAGGTTCTAGAAGATTCCAAAGCATTGACCCCGACTAGCCTATTGACCCTGCACTTTTACCCATCTCTTTCATGTTTCATAAACAGCACAGTAGCTTTTTTTTTTTCCTGACAACCTTTGTCTTTTAACTTTAAAACTGCGTGCATGATGTTTTGGCCCCTTATTTTTGCTATTTGATTCATATTTCCTTATTTTGTGCTATTTGACTCCTATATCCATACTTTAGGAATCTTTTTACATTTCTTTTGGAGTTAAGTTCCCAACCCCCCATATATTCATGTTTTCCCCTTCCTGTTTTGGAAGTTGTAATTGTGACTGACACCTTTTTTTTTTAGCACTTACTTTAGGTGAGGCACTGTTCTACATTTAAATAGCTTTACTTAAATTTTACAACTGCCCTGTGATTTACATATTAGTATTTCCATTGTCCTGATTTTAAAAATATAGGCTTAGAAGCATTAAATAATTTGCCCAAAATCACCCAACTACTAATTGTCAAGGCTGAGATTTGAATTCTGCATTCTAGCTCTGGAGCCTACCTAATACATATAGTCTATTATACATCCCATTGCTATTCTTTTAGTGATTAAATAGCTTAAGATTCAGCTTCCTTTAACAATTAATGTTGTCAAGCATTTAATTGTTAACACCATGAATTAGACATTGTTTATAAAAATATTTCAGTTCATCCAAGTTATCAATTTCTTTGCCCACTATTCCTTCTTACCTCCCCATCCTTCTTTCTGAAGTATTTTCCTTTAACTGGAGGTATCTTTTGGAGTTTTAGCTCCTAGCATACATCAACTTTGATAAATGCTTCATATAGCTTGAAAATATACATTAACTCATTGTTGAATGCATGTCCATTATTGTTGATAAGCAGTTTGGAGTTTTTGTTGTTTGTTCTTAATTAACTATTTTCTAAAATTCCTTTATTTTGCCCTCATTCCTACTTGTTCTGCTGGATACACAATTCTACATTGACATTTCTTTTCTCTAAGCCCTTAGAAAATTACTTCTTGTCCTCAGGTTCTATAATAGCTGGTCGAGTTTTCTGAAGTGTTTGGACTTTGCTTCCTGGCCTATGTATCCTCTGCAACAATACAATTCTATTTCTCCCTTCTTTCTCTTTCTTCCTGATTCTTCTTTATATCTTCACCTTTCTTCCTCTTTCCTTTTCTTTTTTCATAATTCAGTTCACTAGATAGGGCTGAGCAATGTAGTGGTCTGTGTAAGAGGTGAGAATACAGGGGTAGCAGCACCAGGAGATCAATTGGAGGGGGTGAGAAAGACATTCAAGCAACAGTTGGGAGTGGCAGTAGCAGCCTGGTGTAGTCGGGGTTTAAGCAGAGTGGAGAGGCACAAACATGGTGGCAGGGCAGAGGATTTGAAGGGGGACGGTAGTTTCTCCAGTAATATGTGGAGAATAATGGGAATCAGGCTTCTCACTGTTAGGAGTTACAAATATGGAATCTCAATTCTAGGATTTTTTATTGGAAGAGGTATCTGTGTGCATTCATCATTTGCAAAACACTGTTTAGAACTGGTAATGTCTATATAAGTGTGTGTGTGTGTGTGTGTGTGTGTGTGTGTATCACTGAGCTTCACCTACAGAGAACAGAATGGGCCTGAAGCAGTGATTTCTCAATGGCAGTGGGTACAAGCATCCACATCACGGTTTGTCTTAAAATATTACTCTATGATAAAACAAGGCTCTGTGGGAAAACAACTGATTCAGGAGTAGTCTCGAATATCTTGTTATAACATAAAGTAAGGAAGTGTTCAAGAAAGATAGAAAAATTGGGGCTGGTGCTGTGGCACAGGGGGTTAAAGCCCCGGCCTGAAGCGCCAGCATCCCACACGGACCGGCTGCTCCTCTTCTGATCCAGCTCTCTGCTATGGCCTGAGAAAGCAGTAGGAGATGGCCCAACTCCCTGGGCCCCTGCACCCGTGTGGGAGACCTGGAAGAAGCTCCTGGTCCTGGCTTCGGATTGGCTCAGCTCCGGCCGTTGTGGCCATCTGGAGAGTGAACCAGCGGATTGAAGACCTCTCTCTGTCTCTGTCTCTACCTCTCTCTGTAACTCTTTCAAATAAATAAAAATAAATCTTAAAATAAAGAATGATGGGAATATGACAGAAGGACAAAGAACACAGATCAGGGGAGGCTAAAGAGACATGACAACTAAATATATGCTATCCTGGATGGGATCTTAGAATATAAAAAGGGTATTAGAGAAAAATTGATTATGTCTTAATAAAAGTATGAAGTTTTGTTAACATAAAAATGTTGATTCCTTAGTTGTAACAAATATAGTAATATAAGATTTTGACAATAGTGGAAAGCGGGTATGGCATGAATGAGGAAATTTCTAACATCACTGCTACTTTTCTATTAATCTAAACCCATTCTAGAATTTTTTATTCACTTAAAGCAAAAAAAAAAATAGAAATCAGCTAGAAGGGCTTCCATGGGTCACAATTTCTATATTAAAATAATAACAGAAAAGAATTACAATTCTTTGAAAAAAAACAGAAATCTATGAGTCTATACTGATATATATAAACAGGGATATGCAAATACTTTGCCTTATTGTAGAATGCTAACTAAATAAATCTAGCAGGAATGGTAGAATTAGATAACTCTCTATTTAGTGATCATCATTATTATAATTTAGAAAAAAAAAAGAGATGCCAAAACTAGTGGGCAATAGTTGAGGAATGGCATTTCTTTTTTACTTTCAAAAGTATCTACCTTAAAAAGAACCCTGGTTACGGCCGGCGCCGCGGCTCACTAGGCTAATCCTCCGCCTAGTGGCGCCGGCACACCGGGTTCTAGTCCCGGTCGGGGCGCCGGATTCTGTCCCGGTTGTCCCTCTTCCAGGCCAGCCCTCTGCTGTGGCCAGGGAGTGCAGTGGAGGATGGCTCAGGTGCTTGGGCCCTGCACCCCATGGGAGACCAGGAAAAGCACCTGGCTCCTGGCTCCAGCCATCGGATCAGCGCGGTGCGCCGGCCGCAGCGCACCAGCCGCGGCGGCCATTGGAGGGTGAACCAACGGCAAAAGGAAGACCTTTCTCTCTGTCTCTCTCTCTCTCACTGTCCACTCTGCCTGTCAAAAAAAAAAAAAAACCCTGGTTACTAAAGAAAAATCAGTAACTTTATAGTGGAGAAACCTTGCAAGCATCTTCTTAATGAAATGATAAATGAAAGATGACCAGTAATAGGAAAAATTAAAGTATGTACCACCTGATAGAATGGAATGCATTAACTGTAGCCTCACATTTGTGATGTTCCTGCCAAAAATACATTACTGGAATTTAATCATGGGGAAAAAATCAGATAAATCTAATTTAAGTACTGTAATCTTTAAGAGTGTCAGCCATGAAAGTCAAGGGAAGGCTGAGGAACTTTTCCAGATTGAAGAAGATTAAAGAGATGTGACTACTAAAGGTAACACAAGATCCTTTGCTTAAAAGGACAATACTGGTTCCCTTCTCCCACCATCGTGGTGAGCGTACCTGACTCTTCCTAGCCATGTCTTCTCACAAGACCTTCAGAATCAAGAGATTCCTGGCCAAAACCAAGCAAAACCAAAATCACCTCATTCCCCAATGGATTCTTATGAAAATTGGTGATAAGATCAGGTATAACTCAAGAGGAGACATTGGAGAAGAACCAAGCTGGGTCTATAAGGAATTGCTCTTGAATGGAAGGCACACATATTTATGCTGCATTAGCATCACTTCTTAACCACATCCAGCTGAAGATGCCACCATCGTCTGGACAACTGGACATGTTTGATTAGGGCTGTGACTAGTGGATTAATTCAGTAATAATATGTGAGGTATCTGGGAAAAAAGGACATTACTGGAATAACTGGAAAATTTTGGATAGAGTTTTTGAATTACATGGTTGAATTAATCTGTTAATTTGCTGATTTTGATGTTTATATGATGGTGTTTTAGGAAGCATATCCTTATTCATAAGGCAGCATATCATAAACTAAAAGGAATAATAGGACATATGTCAGCAACTTGCTTTCATATAGTTGTAGGGAGAGGAGAGTTATTTTTACTGTTCTTGAATCTTCTGTGTAAATTTAAAATTATTTCAAAATAAAAATTTATCTTTGACAGTAATTTTTAAAAGACCTAGGTCATAGTAATTAGCTGGTGCTTGCTGTCAGGATTCTGTTTCTTGAGATTTTTCTTGCAGCCATACATTTGAATGAGCTTTTCAAAATATTTTAGCTAGCATTTTTAAGTGTTTGTCACTCCCTCCCCCCAAATTTCAAGATGCAGCAG